>NC_041392.1:169648076-169653724 GCF_002162155.2 Triticum dicoccoides
CCATATCAACAGATCCTTCGCTGTTCTCCACAGTTTTACCTTGATTCTGACAATTGGGCAGGTGTGGTCAACTGGCCTCTCCCAGGCCCGGCGGACAGTTTCTTGAAAATGCGGAAAGCGCACCCAGAAGCTCTCGAAGCGGAAGCGGGCACGTCTCGGCGGGGCAGCGGCACTAGCTAGCAGCAACGGACAGTGGTCGGAGCAGGAAGTTGAAGCCGCCATCAGCATGAAGGAGGGGAAGAGTGATTCCCAGTCGTTGTTGCAGAAGATTTTGTCTATGCTACAGAAAGTTGGAAGCTCCCGCTCGTTACTCCACGTGAACTTTCTATTTTTGCACTTTATCTCGCGCAGACCCGCGAAGTCGATGGCTCTCCTAAATATACCCATGATCCTTCTATTTATATTAAGGTTGCTCTTGTTGCTGGCCTGATATATGATGTTGAAGTCGCCCATCAGAAGCCAAGGCTGGCCTAGCGGCGGGGCTGCGGCGGCTATCTCGGCTAGAAACACATCCTTTAGGTTGTCGTCGGTTGGGCCGTAGACGTTTGTGAGCCAGAACGTGGTCGAGGAGGCAATGTCGCGGACGGAAATGGTGATGGAGAACTGCCCTAGCGCGTGGGAGTCAACCAGCAGCACCTCCTTGTCCCAAAAAATGGCGAGGCCCCCTCCGGTGCCATTCGCTGGCAGCACTATGCAGCCATCTAGCCTACTACCACCTACATCGCGGGCCAAC
This sequence comes from Triticum dicoccoides, assembly GCF_002162155.2. Taxonomy (NCBI): domain Eukaryota; kingdom Viridiplantae; phylum Streptophyta; class Magnoliopsida; order Poales; family Poaceae; genus Triticum; species Triticum dicoccoides. The sequence continues at coordinate 169,648,810 of NC_041392.1, forward strand.
TGGGGCGTTCGGGCTTCAAACTTGGTTTCTTGCAAGCAGAGGATGGCTAGCCTATGCTCTTCTGCTATCTCTCTGATCACCTCTCTCTTCGCCGGCGAGTTCAAAACCTACAATTTATGGTAAACTGTTTTAGAAAGTTCGGAGTCTGCATGGTTTTATAAATTTTCCCACACATGGAAAACTCAGACCAAGCAATTCAAGATTGATCTTTTTATTTGATTAAAATAGAAACATTTGCGTTCGCTGCATTTACAAGATTGGTAGAGCAAGTGAAACAATTAAGTAAGAAAAGATAGCCATATATACAACCTGTTCCTTGAATATTATAAGCTCTTCTGCGTTAGCTTAATGATCAAGATTTAGCCAGTGATGCTCATATGGCCCCTCACAACATTTTATCAAGTCGTTATGACGTTGTACGCTCCATCGCTTTTAGAAAAGCATGCATTCCGTTTATGTTAGATGACACATGTCTTTCTTTCCTTCCTTTTTCAGCTCTTCTTTTCCTCCCCTCCTGATGACAGTCACTAGCTACTCTCCACTATTGTTTCCAAGCCTCTTTTCAAGCAGACGTCACCTCCACACAGCTACGCAATTGGCTACCCTCCTCGGCTCACTTAAACATGTATGACTCACCTGATACAAGAAATACTTTGCTTAGGCCAAGAGATACGTCGGAAACCAAATTATACTGGCTTTGGAATTGCGTCCTGAAGATCCTTAATTTTATTTTCTTTGTCAGTTCGTCATACTTAGTTCTTAATTAATCAACCAAAGCTGCACAAAAGTACCAGGTCATACAACCAGCTCTACTGCAATACACTCCTCTGCGACTTACAGGACTTCTTCACACTGGACTGTTCCATTCCTAATTAAAAGGTTCCTAATAATCCACATTCACGGTGCCTAGTAGGATTACAAGTGGAGCCATTGCCTTGGGCATGCTGGATCAGTGGACCAAATCAATCAACCAATCAGTCAGTAGGTGAATATGTACATCGAATCGAAATCGGGTTAATTGGCTAATGATTTGGTCCACACGACACAATGCAGTACAGCACCAGCATTTCTCCTTGTCTATATGGAAGACAGGAGGACCCAATCCATTGCAAGTAAACAAGCAAAAGAGAATAATTCCCCTAAAAGCCAGTTCATGCAGAGCCCTAATTGCACCACTTTTTATTCGTGCTTTTCTTTCAGGCCATGCCAAAGCTAAGATAGATGCCCCCATTCATTGCCAAAAGCGAGGAGAAGAAAAGTTCAGTAATTATGTGCTCTTGTTGTGTACACTCCTTTAAAGATTCATGACCTTTTCTGTAGTGGGAAATGAAGAGGAGACAAAGCCTTGTTCATACTAGGGCATCAAAATCTTCCTCCTGTTCGGTTCGCGTTGACGTACTGCTCTCGACAGGTTCGTGTACCAAATCACAGAACATGTCTTCAGGAAGAAAAAACCATTTAATTTCGCTTACAACACCCATTTGATTTAATTTTGCTTACAACACCCGCAAAAAAAACATTTGACTTTGTTTTGTCGGCTTGAGTAGAAACGCCGAGATCAATAGTTAAAGTCAGTGTATTGCTGTATGCACGACGTATTTTCCCAACAAAAAACGTGAATATTTTCTTTCAATTCAAAACAGCAGCTGGTTGCTGGCTCAGATGGTTTCAGTGCTGGCAACTACTGTAGGATGGAGAAATGAAGCGGCTCAGGTACAATGTGCGTAAATTAACTTACTAACAAAGTATTGTATGTATATACCTTTTTTTGCGGGGGATATTGTATGTATATATATCTGTTAAAAAAACTAATATGTCACCTGCAAATAAAAAAACTTCGTACTAGTTTACAGATGTATCAAACATGGCATTAATTGCTGTATCTCTTCTGGCGGATGGCACAGCAATACCTTAAAGAATTCGCAAAGAAAAAGGTAATACCTTAAAGAAAACCCCTGCGTTCTGCTGACTGATGAAGCGTGTGCTGTGATACAAGCATTGATCTACAGTATATACTTGTGCGTGCGTGGACGGCATTTGGGCCTAGGTTCTTTAAAGGAAGTCAAAAGGAGTGCACCGACTGTTCTGAATTCCATGCATGTAGCTCGACGTGGGCACCTCAACGGCCAGCTAGCTAGGTCTGGAATTCATGGCCCTTGCTACTCTGCTCTCTCACTAGGACATACAAAATGTTTTCTTACTATACCAATTTTTTCATGAAGCCAGCAAGAAATCAGGGGATCTATATTCTATAGTCTAGTCTTGGAAAATACATCACGAAATGTTTCCAATATGAAATTAGCTTCAACATTGCACACGCCCTAAAACCACCAGCATTTGAAATTAGAGGAAGTCCTTCGTGGCCGAGGAACGCCTCTTTTCATATATGCATGTATGGAAAGAACACCAGGCTAGTAGACTCGGCTGCATGCTTTGTCAAAGGCTCGTTTGATGGCTAATATGTGAACGCCTCTTTTCAGTGCCTCCCACAAGAATGAAGCACATATAGACGGTCCCCTATTCCCTTCCCGGTCCTGCAGCCGCAGGAGCGCCGTCGAGACCCATAAAAGATTCACAACTCTTGAAAGGCAAGGAAAAAGGACGACGGACCACGCCTGGTGTAAACTCCTGTGCGCCAACGCAACTTTACGTTCGATCTGCGTCTTGATCAGCTCACGTGCAAGAGCGCAACGGTGTCTACGAACGTCGGGGACGGAGAGGGTACAACGACTTTGCCGGCTTTGGGCTCGGCAGTCCGGCTCAACAGTAGTGTCATGGGAACGAACGGGGCGGCGGCGACGACGACGCGATGCTGACATCAACCGGGCTGCGTGTAAACAGTTGACTCAGCCGGGGGTGGGGGGCGCATATGCGCGTGCCCGTCGTGCCGTTGTCGGCACCGGGCCATCGCCTCGGCCGCCGGCTGCCGTTACACGTGGCGAAGAGGAGGAGACGAGAGCGCCATCACGGCCAGCTAGCTGCCTGCCTTCACGTCTTTCTTTTCGAGCATCCACGAGTGCTTCGACGACAAATGCACTGAGCTACTCGTAGTTGCTAGGTGAGGTGAAAAAAGAGAGGCGTGGGTGCAATTGGTGTAACTGGAGTGGAAGAACCATCTGCTGTTAAAAATGGTGGAACCCAGCTCGTTCCTCGTAGGCTTGAATGCGCTTTTGTAGCGTCGCCGACCTGAACGCGCTGGTCTGTCACTCAGAGTCAAAGGTGCCTCGGACCGGTGATGTGCGTTGTGACCGGCTTTTACCTGTTGGGACTGTACGGGGGGGCATAGACCGAGGCGGGGCCAAATTTCATGTTTTGACTCTTTTCACGTAGTTTAGCGGGATCTGAATTCTGACCCATGTTCAGATTTTTTTTTTGAGATTTGACCCTTTTGCTACCGCCGCCGACCCTGGCGGTAGCGTTACACAGTCTACCGCCACACCAGCTGGCGGTAGGTGCCCTTGACGGCGTCTGGCTGTTAACGGCCACTGGCATGGCAAAAGGACCTACCGCCGCAGACGCTGGCGGTAGGCTCTAACATCTCACCACCGGGGATCCTAGCGGTAGGGTCCTAGATAAAGTTGTGAGGGGTGGGGGTTGTGCTCCCTCACCCACTCATTCACCCCCATTCCCATTCTCCCTCTTTCGAGCTAAAGCACTCTCTCCTCTTCTCCCCCACCAAAGCACCCACTAGATCCCCCTCCATTGCTTGAGATTTGTCCGGTGGATCCGGAGCATTTGCTGAAGGAAATATGCCCTAGAGGCAATAATAAAGTTATTATTTATTTCCTTATTTCATGATAAATGTTTATTATTCATGCTAGAATTGTATTAACCGGAAACATAATACATGTGTGAATACATAGACAAACAGAGTGTCACTAGTATGCCTCTACTTGACTAGCCCGTTAATCAAAGATGGTTATGTTTCCTAACCATGGACAAAGAGTTGTTATTTGATTAACGGGATCACATCATTAGTTGAATGATCTGATTGACATGACCCATTCCATTATCTTAGCACCCGATCGTTTAGTATGTTGCTATTGCTTTCTTCATGACTTATACATGTTCCTATGACTATGAGATTATGCAACTCCCGTTTGTCGGAGGAACACTTTGTGTGCTACCAAACGTCACAACGTAACTGGGTGATTATAAAGGAGCTCTACAGGTGTCTCCAAAGGTACATGTTGGGTTGGCGTATTTCGAGATTAGGATTTGTCACTCCGATTGTCGGAGAGGTATCTCTGGGCCCTCTCGGTAATGCACATCACATAAGCCTTGCAAGCATTGCAACTAATGAGTTAGTTGTGAGATGATGTATTACAGAACGAGTAAAGAGACTTGCCGGTAACGAGATTGAACTAGGTATGGGATACCGACGATCGAATCTCGGGCAAGTAACATATCGATGACAAAGGGAACAACGTATGTTGTTATGCGGTCTGACCGATAAAAGATCTTCGTAGAATATGTAGGAGCCAATATGAGCATCCAGGTTCCGCTATTGGTTATTGACCGGAGACGTGTCTCGGTCATGTCTACATTGTTCTCGAACCCGTAGGGTCCGCACGCTTAAGGTTACGATGACAATTATATTATGAGTTTATGCATTTTGATGTACCGAAGGTTGTTCGAAGTCCCGGATGTGATCACGGACATGACGAGGAGTCTCGAAATGGTTGAGACATAAAGATTGATATATTGGAAGCCTATGTTTGGATATCGGAAGTGTTCCGGGTGAAATCGGGATTTTACCGGAGTACCGGGAGGTTACCGAAACCCCCCGGGAGGTATATGGGCCTTAGTGGGCCTTAGTGGAAGAGAGGAGAGGTGGCCAGAGATGGGCCGCGCGCCCCTCCCTCCCTTGGTCCGAATTGGACAAGGAGAGGGGGCCGACCCCCCTTCCTCCTCT
>NC_041392.1:169653966-169657878 GCF_002162155.2 Triticum dicoccoides
ATCCTATTCCAACTAGGAAAGGGGGGAGTCCTACTCCCAGAAGGAGTAGGACTCCTCCTGGCGCGCCACACCTTGGCCGGCCGGCCCCCCTCCCTTGAACCTTTATATACGAAGGCAGGGGCACCCCTAGAGACACAAGTTGATCCACGTGATCATATTCTTAGCCGTGTGCGGTGCCCCCTTCCACCATAGTCCTCGATAATACTGTAGCGGTGCTTAGGCGAAGCCCTGCGACGTTAGTACATCAAGATCGTCACCACGCCGTCGTGCTGACGGAACTCTTCCCCGACACTTTGCTGGATCGGAGTCTGGGGATCGTCATCGAGCTGAACGTGTGCTAGAACTCGGAGGTGTCGTAGTTTCGGTGCTTGATCGGTCGGGCCGTGGAGACGTACGACTACATCAACCAAACGCTTCCATTGTCGATCTACAAGGGTACGTAGATCATACTCTCCCCTCTCGTTGCTATGCATCACCATGATCTTGCGTGTGCGTAGGAAATTTTTTGAAATTACTACGTTCCCCAACATTTGCATCACCCAAGGTACCTCCCCCCCCCTTTCATTTGGTTGGTTGAAATCATGCATTTAGCTCATTTTGTTGGAAACCCTAGTTCATGGTTTTGTTGTGGTGAAATCAATGTATATGATGCATTTAAGGTAATGTTTGTGCTTTGACAATGTATTGTGTGACTAGCATTTTTTGGGTACTAGGGTTATAGTTACCACTCGAATTGTAGCTCGATCTAGTCCTAGGGTTATAGTTTTTGTCAAGAGACGGTTACAATTTTTGCCTTGGATGACCGTTATAGTAATTCCTCGACTTGTAGGATAGGATCGATCATCTTTGTTGAGACTTCTGCGGAGGTGGCGGCGAAGCGTGAATGTGCAGTCATTGAGGAAAACATGAACTCGTGGGTTGAAGCCGTCGATGCGTTGAATGCGGCTTGTAGAGAATTTCAAAGTATTATGTGTCCAAGTGCGACGATGACAAAGTTAAGTTATGCCAAGCTAAAGAGAAAAACATAAGCAATCTCAAGAAGGAAGAGAAATTTCATAGATGTGCTCTTGCAAGGCAAATTGCATTGTGCAGAACAAGGGATGAAGTGCATGAGATGGACTTAAAAAACCCTGGCCAGATCATTGACTGGCTAGTTAGGCAACCATCGTTGGCGATACCTAGTCGGGCCTCTCGTTGGGCTTGGGTCCATGAAAGAAATGATGTCATTTGTCGCAACCCGGGGCCGTATGACAAAGATGTTGTGTCGATGGACAAATAGAGGGGGTTGAAACACAAGATGTTGTAGTGTCATTTGGACTATAATGGCATGTACCCTTATCATTTATGTAACCTATGTCATTTGAACCAGTGAGAACTTTGTGTATTAGGTCATTCTAAATAAGTTATGCTTTGTGTTTGTCTTGTATAATTTGATTTAAGTTTTGGTTTGTTCCATTTCATGTAGCATGGAAAAAAGGACCCTGACGGTGCAGATAGCATATGAGAAGTGTGAAGGAGAACGACGCCGTAGGATGCTGAGGGAGCTTCAAAATTGGATTAAGAGTTGTGAAGAGACAAATGCGGCTATGAGTGATTTCAACAAGTATTTGTTTTGAGAGTTCCCTGAAGAGCTCAAGAGAGAAAAATGGAAGATAGTTAAAGAGTTGCAGGAGAAGGAAGATGAGTGTAGATGGACTTTGGCAATGGAGATAGGGTTCTCCGTAAGCATTGATGAATTCGAGGAGGTGGACATGGCAAAGCCCGGGCAGATCATTGGATGGGCAATCAAACAAGGAGTGTTGGAGAATCCAAACTAACGTGCTCGATGGGCATGGTTCCGTGAGACAAAGGGTTCGATGATCCATTGGGTGTGTTCTGCCGATGTAGGATCGAAAGTATGTCTAGAGGGGGGGGATGATTAGACTACTTGACCAAATAAAAATCTACTCTTTTCTCAATTTTATATCTTGGCAGATTTTAGCAACTTAACACAGATCAAGCAATCAACCTACACATGCAATTCTAAGAGTATAGCAGCGGAATGTAAATCATTGCATATGAAGGTAAAGGGGAGGAGTTTGGAGGGAGCAAACGCAATGTAGACACGGAGATTTTTGGTGTGGTTCCGATAGGTGGTGCTATCGCACATTCACGTTGATGGAGACTTCAACCCACGAAGGGTAACGGTTGCCTGAGTCCACGGAGGGCTCCACCCATGAAGGGTCCATGAAGAAGCAACCTTGTCCATCCCACCATAGCCATCGGCCACGAAGGACTTTGCCTCACTTGGGTAGATCTTCACTAAGTAGGCGATCTCCTTGCCCTTACAAACTCCTTGGTTCAACTCCACAATGTTGACGGAGGCTCCCAAGTGACACACCTAAACAATCTAGGAGACACCACTCTCCAAAAGGTAATAGATGGTGTGTTGATGATGAACTCCTTGCTCTTGTGCTTCAAATGATAGTCTCCCAAACACTCAACTCTCTCACACAGATTTGGATATGGTGGAAAGATAATTTGAGTGGAAAGCAACTTGGGGAAGGCTAGAGATCAAGATTCTTGTCGTTGGATTGGAATGTCTTGGTCTCAACATATGAGTAGGTGGTTCTCTCTTAGAAAATGAATGTTGGAAGTGTAGGCACGTTCTGATGGCTCTCTCTCTCTAATGGAGAGGGGGTGAAGGGGTATATATAGCCTCCACGCAAAATCTAACCATTACACAAAGTTTACCAAACTCGATGGGACTGAATAGTGAAACTCGGTGAGACTGACTTGGTTCAAAATATGAACGTTAGACTTTTCGGTGGGACCGAAAATACCAACTCGGTGAGACCGATGCGCTAGGGTTAGGGCGAAACCTCATCTCGGTGAGACCGATCACATGAACACGGTGAGACCGATTTCAGTAATAAGCAAACAGAGACTTGGCTAGGCAAACTCGGTGTGACCGATCGCTCATTTCGGTGAGACTGAAATGTTACAAAAAGGAAAGAAAGAGTTTGCATTGCCAACTCGGTGGGACCGATCGCTCATCTCGGTTAGACCGAAACGTTACGAAGGGAAACAGAGAGTTTTCAATCCCATCTCGGTGAGACCGAGATCCCTATCGGTAAGACTGAACCGATTAGGGTTTCTGGCTATGGTTATGTCAAATGAACTCGGTGGCGACGGATAGATCAAACCGGTGGGGCCGAGTTTGACTTCAGGTTTAGGACATATGTGTAAATGAGAAAGTGGTTGAGGGCTTTTGGAGCATATCACTAAGCATTTTGAGCAAGCAAGCCATTAAGCAACACCTCATCCCATTTTAATAGTATTGCCTTTTTCTATGGACTCATTGTGATCTTGGATCACTAAAATGAAAATGTAGAGTCTTGAGCTTTCGCCAATATGTGTCCTTAGCATTTTGAGGGGTCCACATCTCTAGTCCATGCGAAATAATCATTGAACTTTCTAAAATGATTATATTGAAAGAATATTAGATCAATGAGCTATATGTTGTTAAGAATTACCAAAACCACCCAGGGATTAGTTGCACTTTTAGCCGAGTATGAACTGAAGCCTAATCGAAAGCGTGCAGAACAAAGCGAACGTATTAAGGCGATTAGGGCCTACTTTCCGGCTTATTAGGGGCTCCTTTCCGGGTAGATGTCATTTGCAAATGTTCAGGAGTTATTTCCCGTTGTAGAACACTTGTCATTTGAATATTCGACATTTGACCAATGCTCTAAGTCAATTAAATTTGGTAGATGAAACTTGATGTTTTGATGTTATTTATGTATTTCCGTGGTATTTGATAATGTCGATTGAACTCATGTTGATTGAATATTCGGTATTTGGACAAATGCTCTAAGTCATTTCCATAGTCATTACATTGTATGGCTAAAAAAGAAAGGCCGTCCACGATGC
>NC_041392.1:169658330-169725392 GCF_002162155.2 Triticum dicoccoides
CTCGTCGACTGTTATTCTCTCCAGTCTGACCATCTGCGATGCTCCTGTTGTTCGCAACGCTATTGCTATGACCGGGGGGGTTAGGAGAGACTTTTACCGTCCAAGTCTGTAATCCTATATATACTCACCCATGAGGCTCAATGCAACATCTGTCGATTCCACCAATCTCCTCTCTGATCCATTCTAACAGATGTAACTGACATGTGGTAGAAGAACTCTAAGGGTAGAAGATGTGTCAACAATGAGCTTGAGCATTGATACGTACACCCAAAACTAGGTGAAGCACTCCCACGCAAGAATTTAGTTCATCTAGCAAGGCACATAACATTAGCCCGAACTCAAACTCGATTTCACACGACATGTGAACGTGACATGGCGTGAAGTTTTTTTGTGAAACCAAGGCAAAAGGTTTGCCTCATTCATTAATTGTGTGTCTGTGAGAGAGAGAGGGAGAGAGAGAGAGAGTTCATAGTACAAGTAGGTGGCTTGACAACGTAGCCCGTGAAGGAAACAAACATAGTAGAATTATTCTCGCGGCATAAGATGCTCAGATGCATAGCTCCAGCGGTGACTGTCGGGGTCAAAGTCGGCGGATCTCGGGTAGGGAATCCCGAACTGTGCGTCTAAGGCTGATGGTAACAGGAGGCGGGGGACACAATGTTTACCCAGGTTCGGGCCCTCTCGATGGAGGTAATACCCTACTTACTCCTTGATTGATCTTGATGATATGAGTATTACAAGAGTTGATCTACCACGAGATCGTAGAGGCTAAACCCTAGAAGCTAGCCTATGATTATGATTGACGGACTAAACCCTGCGGTTTATATAGACATCGGAGGGGGCTAGGGTTACACAGAGTTGGTTACAAGGGAGGAGATCTACATATCCGAATTGCCAAGCTTGCCTTCCACGCAAAGGAGAGTCCCACCCGGACACGGGGCGAAGTCTTCAATCTTGTATCTTTATAGTCCAACAGTCCGGCCACAATATATAGTCCGGCTGTCCGAGGACCCCCTAATCCAGGACTCCCTCGGTAGCCCCTGAACCAGGCTTCAATGACGATGAGTCCGGCGCGCAGATTGTCTTCGACATTGCAAGGCGGGTTCTTCTCCAAATCTTGAGTCCCTGTCATAATGAGTAGTGTCCGGCTTCCCATGAATGTTGCACTCCTCGGCTTCCGCGCCTAATAATGGTTATCTCCCATGTGTCGAGCGAATGCGAGAAGTCGGAGCATTTTTACATTTGCCACCCTAACCATGTGAGTAAATCGTCTATTTAAAGAGTTGGGGATCCTCAGATCCAGATCACACCATCCTCCCACAGCGAGTATCCATCGGAGCGCGCCCGAAAAAGTCCATCCCATCATGGCCGGCCATCGCGGCTCCTCCTCTCGCTCCCGTAGCACTAAGCCAGGCAATTGGGAGAAGTGTTCCGTCCCCCACATCCAATTAGTAGAGTTACAGACCCAAGGGTTTCTCCCTCCTATGTATATAGTCCCAGTCCGAGCCGGACTAGCCACTTATAATGGCGAGGAGCAAGCGGAGAGCTTTCCCAACCCATCCACGGGGGAGCGGGTATACCTTGTCCCTTATTTATATAGGGGGCTTGGATTTCCAATCCATCTGTTCCTCTGCGGGCTCCTGGAGTTCTACAGCCTCTAGCTGCATAACTTTACTCCCGCCTCCATATTACACATCGCTGGCTATGTCGCCTTTTGTGAGCTGTTTCTGGGCTGCGAAGCTCATTTCGAACTATGGAAGAGGTTATTCTGCCTCGTACCCTGTACACAGGAGGGGTCAATATATCAAGTGGGCAGAGCCGAAATATAGCGCATCGCCGGGACCGGATACATGTCCGGTACTCCGAAGAAGACATCCGAAGACTGGCCTTCGGAGTGGTTTTATATGGAGGACTGATACGTCTCCAACGTATCTATAATTTTTGATTGCTCCATGCTATATTATCTACTGTTTTGGGCAATATTGGGCTTTATTATCCACTTTTATATTATTTTTGGGACTAACCTATTAACCGGAGGCCCAGCCCAGATTTGCTGTTTTATGCCTATTTCAGTGTTTTGAAGAAAAGGAATATCAGACGGAGTCGAAACGGAACGAAATCAACTGGAGAAGTTATTTTTGGAAGGAAACACACCTGATGGACTTGGACTTCGCGTCAAGGAAGGAACGAGGTGCTCACGAGGGTGGGGGCGCCCCCCCTAGGGCGCGCCCCCCCTGTCTCGTGGGGCCCTCGTGGCTCCCCTGACGTACCTCCTGCACCCATATATACCTACGTGACCTAAAACTTCCAGAACACACGATAGATCGGGAGTTCCGCCGCTAGAAGCCTCTGTAGCCACCGAAAACCAATCTAGACCCGTTCCGGCACCCTGCCGAAGGGGGCAATCCTTCTCCGGTGGCCATCTTCATCATCCTGATGCTCTCCATGACGAGGAGGGAGTAGTTCTCCCTCGGGGCTGAGGATATGTACCAGTAGCTATGTGTTTGATCTCTCTCTCTCTCGTGTTCTTGAGATGATACGATCTTGACGTATCGCGAGCTTTGCTACTATATTTGGATCCTATGATGTTTCTTCCCTCCTCTACTCTCTTGTAATGAATTGAGTTTCCCCTTTGGAGTTATCTTATCGGATTGAGTCTTTAAAGATTTGAGAACACTTGATGTATGTCTTGCCGTGGATATCTGTGGTGACAATGGGATACCACGTGCCACTTGATGTATGTTTTGGTGACCAACTTGCGGGTTCCGCCCATGAACCTATGCATAGGGGTTGGCACACGTTTTCGTCGTGATTCTCCGGTAGAAACTTTGGGGCACTCTTTGAGGTGCTATGTGTTGGTTGAATAGATGAATTGAGATTGTGTGATGCATATCGTATAATCATGCCCATGGATACTTGAGGTGACAATGGAGTATCTAGGTGACATTAGGGTTTTGGTTGATTTGTGTCTTAAGGTGTTATTCTAGTACGAACTCTAGGGCTGTTTGTGACACTTATAGGAATAGCCCAACGGATTGATTGGAAAGAATAACTATGAGGTGGTTTCGTACCCTACCATAATCTCTTCGTTCGTTCTCCGCTATTAGTGACTTTGGAGTGACTCTTTGTTGCATGTTGAGGGATAGTTTTATGATCCAATTATGTTAGTATTGTTGAGGGAACTTACACTAGTGAAAGTATGAACCCTAGGCCTTATTTACCATCATTGCAATACCGTTTACGCTCACTTTTATCACTTGCTACCTTGCTGTTTTTATTATTTCAGATTACAAAAATTATTATCTACTATCCATATTGCACTTGTATCACCATCTCTTCGTCGAACTAGTGCACCTATACAATTTACCATTGTATTGGGTGTGTTGGGGACACAAGAGACTCTTTGTTATTTGGTTGCAGGGTTGCTTGAGAGAGACCATCTTCATCCTACGCCTCCTACGGATTGATAAACCTTAGGTCATCCACTTGAGGGAAATTTGCTACTGTCCTACAAACCTCTGCACTTGGAGGCCCAACAACGTTTACAAGAAGAAGGTTGTGTAGTAGACATCAAGGACGTCCCCCTTCCGGACCCTATTCGGATGGGCCTTCCTGAGTTTAATAACGCCCCTTTGAAGAAACACCGCAGCTGGCGCCCTCAGAGCCCCCAGGAGGAAGATAACAGAGAGGTCCTTTTCCTGATGGGCAGGATAAAAACGCCGGCCAAATCAAGACTGACAATAATCGAGGTTATGTCAATATGTATAATGTGGGGGGTGCAGCCACTTCAGTATCGGGGAAAACCCATGTGGCATTTCAATGGAGAAGACGATGCCACCCGCTGCGGCCGTAAAGGTCCGGACTCCGCCGCTGCTCTAGCAAAAATACTGTCCGATTTATACAAAGGAGAGGAAGAGGAGTTCATCTGCATTAAGCCATGGGATGAATTCTCCATGTACAACCCCCCAAACTGGGTGAGCTGCTACTTTTTACTCTAGACCTTCCCGCATTCTTCGTCATAAATATTTACCTTGCTATTTCATAGCAGGAACTGCGAAAAGCCGTGAGGGAGGTCCACATCCCATCTCCCCAGCTAGAGGACCCTGACTGGGCCCTCGACCCCGGACTCGATGAAGATCCGGACATATCTGTGGAGCTTACCGACAGGACGTTTTATCAGTTAAGCTGCGACCATGCCTTGGTGGCCATCATAGCCGATTATCCTGGACTGCTCCCTGCATCGCATGTAAGTAAAACTGGAGTCCCAACTTCCGAGAAGGATCCCTTTTTTGCACTTCAACCACCGCACACATATGGTGTCTTACAGGGAAGGCCCTCGGGACGCCATGCCGAACCCGCGGTGACTCACCAACGAGGGGCACCGAAGCCGGGTAGGCTTAAAAGGAAGGCGGTCAGGACTGAGATGCCGTCGCAGAGATATCAAAAAGAACCCTGCTTCGTGGTTGCCGTCTTTAAAATATAATAACGTCCATGGTTCCTAGCAGAAAAACCGCTCGCCGGACCGTGTCCGGAGAGCCTGCCGGCCACGCCTCCATCAGCCGGACTCATGAGCCGGTCTTAGGGGCAGATGCTAATGTGGGGACAACACCGGATGTTCCTCCTACAGAGGATGCGGATAGGTTGTCCGCTACGCCTTCCAAAGTGGAGAGTGCCATGAATCACAGGCGTCTCCAGGCCGTACATCCGAGCCGCTTAAAATGGTCTTGCCAGAGCCACGGACCAGTATGTAAAGGATATTCGGGTAAGAAAATCTGATAATTATGTATATCAGTAGCCCCTGAGACTTGAAACAGTTGGCACAACTGATTTAAGGACCATTATATGTGTAGGTTCTTATGGAGAAGAATACCCAGTTGTCTCAAGAGCTGGAGGAGTGCAAAGCCCAGCTATCTGTCATAGTTGCCGAAATGAAGGAGGCCAAGAAGGCCCCATCCAGTAACACTTGTTCTGGTCGAAAAGAATGAAACATCATGTACCAGTTAGTATTCGGCATGCATGCAAATCTAACAATAGATTCTGCAGATGACCCCGGAGTGAATCTGAATGTCGTGCGAGGGGATGAGCAACATGCTCAACGACAGCTAGAGGCTGGCGAGCGTGTGCTTACGCGGGTTAGGCAGGAGAAAAACGATCTCCAAGATGCCAATACCCGGCTGGGTGTTGAACTAAAAGATGTTCGGGCCCAGCTAGCTGACTCCGTAAATGAGAATAAGGAGCTTTGACGTGGCATTTTTAGTAAGTGCTTGAACGAACTTTTATAGAGTTCGGCAAAGAAACCGGCTAACAGAGTTATATCTATAGGTATGCTGACGGGTCGTCCCGGAGAGGAGATGCCTGGGTCTGCGGGCGATCTTCTTCCAGAGCTCTCACAACTGCACGAACAAGTTCGGCAGGTGATGCAGGGCATTGCTCAGGCCTTGTGTCCATCCGCCTCCCTGCCAGGAGGCATGGTGGAGCTGGTAGAGATGCTCAAGGGAGCGCAGCAGCGCTTCCGATTATGGAAGATATCTGCCTGCCGATAAGGTGCAAGGGAAGCCTGGGCCATGGTGAATACTCGATATACCAAGGCTGACTTGAACCGCCCATATGGCCGAGGTCGGACCTGTGGGGTCTGATGGGAAAGAGATCCCCGTTAGTCTGGTGTATGACCAGGTAAAATTAGCCGCAAAGTATTCCCAACGGGATTGTAGGCTAGACAGCCTGTTGGATGGCATATAAGAAGAATTTAGTCAGTCTAAGTGACTGTGTACTTCAAGTGACATATATTGTTCCTAACCGGATTGTAAATCATTTGTCATGGCGGACCTTTTCGCTTCGACCTCCGGACTCGACAGTCCGGAGTGTAACCGAATACCCGCTCAGTTATGTAAAAACCGGGGTACGAGTGGAAACCAAGCGTAAGGGTCATAAGTGCTTGAACAGACAAGTACCCAACTAGCTATGTTATATTACATGGATAGTAAGAAACATCTTTCAGGGAGAATAGTTCCGTTAAGGGTTTCCTTTCCTTGGGTACGCATGCATTAATGTGCATGTTCGAACTGCGAAAAGAGACGCATGATATAAGCATCTGGGGGCATGTATTGCAATAAGTAAAGGTCATCTTTTGTTCACCGATCGAATATTTCCTTAAGAACGCTAGATTTCGGCTTCACCCAGTCTGAGGTACACATCCGGCTGACCCGGCAGTAAAAATAGCAGAGGTGCTCCCCTTATGCCCTAGCCGAATTAACGGGAACATAGGGCATAAACACAAGAGCCAAGCAACCCAGCTTGGCCAAAACTTAAGTCATATCGATGCATATAATGGTGAAGAAAAGGTACATGTGGAAAAGTAACACATGTGCAGGGGACATAGAGCCCGGAGCATAATTATATTAAGCTTCTATATAAGAAGCCCCCAGGTATAATGAGCACGCCTGGCGCGTCAAGATTGTGTAGTCAAGACACATTTTAACCTTTTAAGGTCGTGAAGAAAAAGGGAACAAAGAAAGAAAGAAAGACAGACAGCGGATATATATATATATAAGGGCGGAGGTAAGGAGACGAACACAGAGTCCGGCACTAGGCGTAGAACCTTCGTAGTCTGGCCGCGTTCCAAGGGTTTGGCTCGAGTCGATTGTCCGATGCATCCCGCAGACGGTACGCTCCACCGGTTAGAACTTTGTTAATGACGAAGGGACCTTCCCATTTGGGCTTGAGGTTGTCCTTTTTCTTCCCTGGTAAGCGTAGAACGAGTTCACCAACGTTATAAGTTTTGGCCCGCACTTCTCTGCTTTGATACCGTCGAGCCTGTTGCTAATAGAATGTGGAGCGGGCTTTTGCTACATCACGCTCCTCCTCCAGGGTGTCTAAACTGTCCTGCCGATCAACCTCAGCTTCTTTCTCTTCGTACATGCGCACTCGAGGTGAGTCATGAATGATGTCGCAGGGCAATAGCGCCTCTGCGCCGTACACCATAAAAAACGGCGTGTATCCAATAGTGCGATTCAGCGTGGTCCGCAGCCCCCATAGTACGGAGTCAAGTTCCTCAACCCAGTGTGTATTTGATTCCTTCAAGGATCGCACTAATCTGGGTTTGATGCCGCTCATAATAAGACCATTTGCTCGTTCGACTTGACCGTTTGTTTGGGGGTGATAGACGGAGGCATAATCAAGCTTAATGCCCATGTTGCTGCACCACGTTTTTACCTCGTCAGCTGTAAAGTTCGAGCCGTTATCGGTGATGATGCTGCGGGGGACACCATAACAGTGTACAACCCCGGATATGAAGTCTATCACTAGTTCGGACTCGGCTGTTTCAACTGATTTGGCTTCTATCCATTTGGTGAATTTATCCACCATGACCAATAGGTACTTTTTCTTATGGCTTCCTCCTTTAAGGGGTCCGACCATATCAAGCCCCCAGACCGCAAAGGGCCAAGTAATGGGGATTGTTTGGAGAGCGGTAGGTGGCATATGGCTTTGGTTTGCAAAAAGCTGGCAACCGACGCAATGTTGGACGAGGTCATGTGCGTCTTCTCGGGCTGTCGGCCAGTAGAAACCTATACGGAAGGCCTTGCTTGCAAGGGCCCGAGCTGCGGCGTGATGGCTGCCGAGTCCAGCATGAATTTCTGCCAAAAGTTGTCGTCCTTCCTCTTCGGAGATACAGCGTTGAAGTACTCTGGTAGCGCTTTTCTTATAAAGCTCTCCCTCGTGGACCTCGTAGGCTTTAGACCGCCGCACAATGCAACATGCCTCGTTTGGGTCCTCAGGGAGTTCTTGCCTATTTAGGTAAGCCAAGAAGGGTTCTATCCCTCGGGGCAATGACAGCCATAATCACGTGGGCCGAAGGTGTTATTTCGGTGGCGGAGCCTCCGATTACGTCAGAGTGCTCGGGATCTGGTGTTGTGGCCGGATCCGGATTGTTGTTGCCGGTCTCCCCTTCCCACACCACGGATGGCTTAAACAGCCTTTCCAAGAAGATATTAGGTGGGATAGGGTCACGCTTAGCGCCGATGCGGGCGAGGATATCCAACGCTTGATTGTTTTCTCGGACCACATGGTGGAATTCGAGCCCCTCGAACCGAGCTGACATTTTGAGGACGACATTGCGGTAAGCCGCCATTTTTGGCTCCTTGGCATCAAAGTCTCCATTTATTTGAGATATTGCAAGGTTCGGATCCCCACGCACCTCTAGGCGTTGAATGCCCATGGAGACTGCCATCCGGAGACCATGCAACAGGGCCTCATATTCTGCTGCATTGTTGGAGTCTGTGTGTAATATTTGGAGTACGTATTGGACTGTATCTCCAGTTGGGGATATCAGGACGACGCCTGCCCCCAGACCAGCCAGCATCTTAGAGCCGTCGAAGTGCATGATCCAATTGGAGTACGCGCCGTACTCTTTAGGGAGTTCGGCTTCTATCCATTCGGCGACGAAATCAGCCAATACTTGCGACTTAATGGCTCGTCAGGGTTTGTATGTTATGTCGAACGGGAGGAGCTCAATAGCCCATTTAGCAATCCGGCCCGTGGCATCCCGGTTATTTATTATGTCGTTGGGTGGTACTTCAGAGGCCACCGTAATTGAACACTCTTAAAAGTAGTGTCATAGTTTTTGGGATGCCATGAAGACCGTGTATGCTATCTTTTGATAATGTGGGTACCATGGTTTGCATGGAGTGAGGACAGTGGATACGTAGTATACCGACTTTTGAAGCGAGAATTTATGTCCGTCCGTCTCTCGTTCGACGACGAGCACTGCGCTAACAACCTGGTGTGTTGCCGCTATATATAACAGCATTGGTTCGCCGATATTTGGCGCGGCCAAGATTGGGTTGCTGGCCAAGAGGGCTTTTATTTCTTCCAATCCGGCCGTGGCCGCATCCGTCCACTCGAAGTGTTTGGTGCGCCGAAGAAGGCGATAAAGAGGTAATGCCTTTTCTCCCAGTCAGGAGATAAAGCGGCTTAAGGCAGCCACGCATCCGGTTAATTTCTGGATTTGCTTGAGGTCTGTTGGTGTAGCCAACTGTGACAGAGCTCGGATTTTAGCCGGATTTGCTTCAATTCCTCTATTGGAAACGATGAAGCCCAAGAGCTTTCCGGCGGGCACGCCGAAAACGCATTTTTCCGGATTGAGCTTGATGTCATATGTTTGGAGATTGTCGAACGTAAGCCTCAAGTCGTCTATTAAGGATTCGACGTGTCTGGTTTTAATGACCACATCATCTACGTATGCCTCCACTGTTTTGCCAATTTGTGCTTCCAGGGATGTCTGAATCATGCATTGATAGGTTACACCGGCATTTTTGAGCCCGAAAGGCATGGTGTTAAAACAGAAGGGGCGTATTGGGTGATGAATGCCGTTCCGGCCTGATCGGACTCCGCCATCTTGATTTGATGGTATCCGGAGTATGCGTCGAGGAAACACAATAAGTCGTGTCCTGCGGTAGCGTCGATAATTTGATCGATGCGGCGGAGGGGGAAGGGATCCTTGGACAAGCCTTGTTAAGGTCCTTGAAATAGACACATAGGTGCCAGGATTTGTCCTTCTTTGGTACCATCACCAGGTTTGCTAGCCAGTCTAGGTGTTTTATTTCTCTAATGAATCCGGCCTCGAGTAACTTGGCTAGCTCTTCTCCCATGGCTTGTCGCTTAGGCTCTGAGAAACGCCGAAGAGTCTGCTTGACCGGCTTGAATCCCTTTAGAATGTTTAGGCTATGCTCGACCAGCCTGCGTGGGATTCCTGGCATGTCTGAAGGATGCCAGGCGAAGATGTCACAATTCTCGCGCAAGAACTCCCATAGTGCGGCGTCTGTTGTGGGGTTCAGTTGTGCCCCGATGGATGCTGTTTTTGTAGGGTCCGTTGGGTGGACCTAAAATTTGACTATTTCGTCCGCTGGTTTAAAAGAGGTGGATTTGGGTCTTTTGTCGAGTATCACGTCGTCCCTGTCCACTGTAGAGCGCAGCGTAGTTAATTCTTCGACCGCGAGGGCTTCGGATAACGCCTCGAGGGCCAGTATGGCGGTTTTATTTTTGGCGCGGAGTGCTATGTCCGGATCACTAGCTAGAGTGATGATTCCATTTGGCCCGGGCATCTTGAGCTTCATGTACCCGTAATGGGGTATAGCTTGTAAGATCATGAATGCCTCCCGCCCTAAAAGAGCATGGTATCCGCTACTAAAGGGGCCACTTGGAATATAATTTCTTCGGACCTATAATTCTCCGGCGTGCCGAATACCACATCTAGTGTGATTTTTCCCGCACATCGTGCCTCCCGACTAGGGATTATTCCTCTGAAGGTCGTGCTGCTTTGGTCAATGCGGCTCTTGTCTATTTCCATTTTTCTAAGAGTCTCCTCATAGATGAGGTTTAATCCGCTGCCACCATCCATGAGCACTTTAGTAAGCCGAAAGTCATCCACAATTGGACTAAGGACCAAAGCGGCTGGTGCTCGGGCTGTTCGGAATTGAGGTTCGTCACTGGCGTTGAAGGTTATATCCGTGTCGTTCCATGGATTTATTGTTGCAACGTGGCATACTTCGGTGAGGCTGCGGAGTGCTCGCTTGCGCCTATTATTTGAGGTGAAAGTCTCGAAGACTATCAGTGCTGTATTGTTATTTACACGGGATGGTGCTCTGTGGTATTGTTGATGAGGAGGTCTTCGCCGCTCTTGGCCACCTGCCGGAGTATCCAACATGCTCTAAGGCTATGTGTTGGCATGATATCCGATGTACTGTGAATTTTGCATGGCCCATTGAGCCATCCCTCCAATACGGTTCTTCGCCCTGTAGTGGGCTTTGGTTTCTTTGTAATTGGATAGGGTGACTTATGAGAGTACACCCTTTTAGTTCGGACGTAGGGTTTAGTGAGAGCCGGAGGATCCCAGAATTTTGTTTGGGTTTTCCAGGTGTTTTCCATCGCACAGTACTTCTGTACTATGGCCGCCAAGTCAGCGAAGTGTACTATGTCACGGTGACTTATGGCGTTGAGGATTCCCTTGTCCGTGCAATTTTTGCAAAAGAATGAAATTGCGTCTTCCTCGTGACAGTCCTTGACCTTGCTCATTGCAAGGAGGAATCTGGCCTAATAGTGATGTACTGTCTCTTGGGGCTCTTGTCTAATGTGGAAAAGATCACTTATGTGAGGGTGGGTGGGTAGATTTTGGTCCAAACCCTGACCCGATCTGAGACCCAGGGGCAGAGGAGTTTCCGAGCTTAGCAGTTCGGGCTCCGGGACGTTGCCCCATAGTTCTGGCCCGCTGTCCGATTCTAGGTTCGAAACTTGGGCCATGTCCTCCCGTAGACGGGTATCCGGCTCGGAGAGCTTGGGAATCCGTACATAGTTTGTCCTCAAAATAGAGGAAGAATCGCTGCATCGCTCCTCCACCACCACTATCTGATGGGTGACCGGCGAAGAGTTAATCTCCCTTTGGTAGGGTTTAAGCCCGATCCTATCATAGTTCATAGCGACTCCCAAGGCGGCGATGCGATCCAAGAGCTCATTCAAGGAAGAGAGATCCATTGGATCCATCTGCTCGGTGAATCCCGAGTCGACGTGGAGGCTATTTTTGATGACCCGAGAAGGCATCGTCGGCACGACGGCCGAACGGGCAGTCATGACGAAGCCGCCAAGTCGGAGAGTTTGGCCTACAGCCAGGGCTCCCCCAGAGGTAATGTTGTCCTTGACAAGCAAACGAGCCATCAGGCCTTATCGTGACGGCACGGTGGAACTCTCAATGAAAGCACCAATGTCGGTGTCAAAACCGGCGGATCTTGGGTAGGGGGTCCCGAACTGTGCGTTTAAGGCTGATGGTAACAGGAGGCGGGGGACACAATGTTTACCCAGGTTCGGGCCCTCTCGTTGGAGGTAATACCCTACTTCCTGCTTGATTGATCTTGATGATATGAGTATTACAAGAGTTGATCTACCACGAGATCGTAGAGGCTAAACCCTAGAAGATAGCCTATGATTATGATTGTTGTTGGCCTACGGACTAAACCATCCAGTTTATATAGACACCGGAGGGGGCTAGGGTTACACAGAGTCGGTTACAAGGGAGAAGATCTACATATCCGAATTGCCAAGCTTGCCTTCCACGCAAAGGAGAGTCCCACCCAGACACGGGACGAAGTCTTCAATCTTGTATCTTTATAGTCCAACAGTCCGGCCACAGTATATAGTCCGGCTGTCCGAGGACCCCCTAATCCAGGACTCCCTCAATGACCCAAAGTTAGGCCTCGTCCTTGATAATTTTAAAGATGTAGAATGGAGGCATGGACTTCTTCCTAAATGCACTCACATTTCTCTCGTTCTGAATAACCCAACAAACAAGTATAGTGAGGGTAGCCATGGTCTTCATGTTTGCAGTATTGGGCTTTGACGTGTTGGCCCACCAACTCTTTGTGTTGTGCTCCACCGTCCATTGATTTATCTCGATCTCGCTCTAAGCCCGAACCATTCCTGCACCATTCGCCAAACACGCAGAGGTGAACCGACTAAGTAAATGAGCGCATGTGGTATACCTTTACTTTCTCATGCTATGAGTAGTAGACCAATTCATCTTTTATATTGGTTTTCCTTTCACCTAACTAGAGTATGATACTAAACCTATATATTTGTCATGCAACTAAACAGATCTTTAAGCACTCTGAAGAAACGAGACCTTTAAGAGCATCTACAATCGGAATTGTTGGCAAATCCGCCCCCCTAAACGCCCACGTGGGCGTTCGCGGACAGCGCCGGACGCCCCTTGTTCGGCCTACCGGACAGCTACACACCTCAAACATGAACCCTCAAATCCATGCAATGCATGCACGTCGATCATAGAGCACAAATTCATCACAAATCAACAGTTCACCAAATGCGACAAAGCAAAATAAATCATACTTCAATAATCTGAACATTCCAAAATGAAATTGAAGTCTAAGCGTGACGGATCACTCGCTCGCTGGATCACTTGTCAGACGCCATACATGCCATGTACTCTGTGGCCAACCTTGCCTCCTCATTCGCTGCCAGCCTTGCCTCCTGCTCCGCAGCCATCCTTGCCTTGTAGTGCCTACGTTCATTGATCTCCTTTTTCATCCCCACAAGGCACTTCTTTGAATGCTCACTCAAGGTACTTTCATCCATCGGTAATGATCGTTGATCCAAACCCTATATGCATCTTCATATTGTTTCTGGGTGTTTGTAGGGCAATTTTTTTGTTTTCTACTATGTTTTCCAACACCTAGGCGATGTTCTCTAGCTTGCACGATGAAGCCAAGGATGGGAAACCCACGGACTACATCGATGCAGCCTTTGTGGCGGCGGAGGGGGATGGACTGGATGACATCTAGGGCTGCAGATGGGGGCTAGCGGCGAGGGCTCGAACGCGATTATTGGTGGAGAGAGGCGGTATGGGGATGGTGGATTTGATGGATTTGGTGCAATTTGTGGTATGGTCGGATTGTCTAGTCTGATGTGGCGGACGCGCCTGGTCGCGCCCGAGCCTCCCCATATCTGCCTCAAGTTTGGGCTGGATATTAGGGGTGCCAACCAGTCCGAGCGTTTAGAGCCGTTATGAGGAGCTATGAGTCTTTTACTACCAGCCTGTGGGCCGTCCGTCTAGGTTGTTTGGGGGAGTAAGATTTTAAAATTCCCTTTATTTTTGTTTACTCCGCGTATTAGCTTTGGTCAAGTGAAGCTTCGTAAACTTTGCCAATGTTCATAAATAAAAAATATTAACATATACAATAACAAATCCATAGCATTAGATTCATTATTGAATGCACTTTCACATCATATAGATTTGTTATGATAAATGTTTATATTATTTTCTTTAAATTTGGTTAAATTTTGCAAAGTTTGACTTGAGTCAAGTCCAATATGTAGACTAAATAAAAAGGGAGGGTGTGGGAGTCCTGGATTAGGGGGTCTCCGGACAGCCGTACTATCTCCATTGGCTGTACTGTTAGACTATGAAGATACAAGATTGAAGACTTCGTCTCGTGTCCGGATGGGACTCTACTTGGCGTGGAAGGCAAGCTAGGCAATACGTATATGGATATCTCCTCCTTTGTAACCGACCTTGTGTAACCCTAACCCTCTCCGGTGTCTATATAAACCGAAGGTTTTTAGTCCGTAGGACAACAATCACAACATACAATCATACAATAGGCTAGCTTCTAGGGTTTAGCGCCTCTGATCTCGTGGTAGATCTACTCTTGTAACACCCATATCATCAATATTAATCAAGCAGGACGTAGGGTTTTACCTCCATCAAGAGGGCCCGAACCTGGGTAAAACATCGTGTCCCTTGCCTCATGTTACCATCCGGGCTAGATGCACAGTTCGGGACCCCCTACCCGAGATCCGCCGGTTTTGACACCGACATTGGTGCTTTCATTGAGAGTTCCTCTGTGTCGTCGCCGTTAGGCTTGATGGCTCCTACTATCATCAATAGCGATGCGGTCCAGTGTGAGACTTTTCTCCCCGGACAGATCTTCGTATTCGGCGGCTTTGCACTGCGGGCTAATTCGCTTGGCCATCTGGAGCAGATTGAAAGCTACGCCCCCGGCCATCGGGTCAGATTTGGAAGTTTGAATTACATGGCCAACATCCGTGGGGACTTGATCTTCGATGGATTCGAGCCGCAGTTGGGCGCGCCCCACTGTCGCGATGGGTATGACCTAGCTCTACCGCCGAACAGTACCCCAGAAGCCGCGCCCGCATCAGCTCCGTCCCTTAGCTCGGAGCCAGCTGGGCCAATCGAGGACGGGTGGCTAGACACCGCCTCAGGGGATGCAGTCTCGACGGCGATCGAGCCAAACACCAGCATAATCCTCTGCGTAGCCTGTGACTCCAAGGTGTCGGACTCTCTTCCAGACCCCGAACCATCCGCGCCCCTGCCAATCGAATCCGATTGGGCGCCGATCATGGAATTCACCGCCGCGGATATCTTTCAGCACCCGCCCTTTGGCGACATCCTGAATTCACTAAGGTCTCTCTCTTTGTCAGGAGAGCCCTAGCTGTATTATGGCCAATAGGATTGGGATGTGGACGACGAAGAAATTCGACGCCCACCCACCACCCAATTAATAGCCACTGTCGATGACTCAACCGACATGCTCGACTTCGACTCCGAAGACATCGACGGTATGGACAACGATGCGGGAGGCGAAGAGGAACCACCACCCACAGGGCGCTGGGCGTCCACTTCATCATATGACGTATACATGGTGGACACACCAAAAGAAGACGACGACGAGGAACGGAAGGACGCACCGAAGGCTTATTCCCTCGAGAAGCAGTCAAAGCGGCGGCGCAAGCGCCGCCCCAAATCACGCCTCGCCAGAAATAACGATAACACAGACCCAGCATTGGAGCAGGGCGAACCACTGTCGGACCACGGCAATACGGAGAATCAAACCGAACAAACCAATTCTGTCAAAGATAATAGTCCGGATGACACAACGCCGGACAGGCACCCGGAGCAGCAGAATGCCCATCAAAGGCTTGTTGCCACCGCAAGGAGTCTGAAAAAGCAGAAGCAAAGGCTCAAGGCTGCGCAGGACACACTCCAAATCAGATGGAGTAAAGTACTCAACACAGCAGCGAAGTACGGCGACAGTCGCCCCACCAAGAGCTACCCAAAGCGGAAGTTGCTACCTGAATTCGATGAGGAGGCCTCAGACCCCTCACAACCAAAAATCAAAACAACCACCTGGCCGGATAGACGACCTCACGACCAACATAGAGCGGCAAACAATGCCACCCACAAGACAATACGCGATTCACGCGAGGGCTTGCACCAAAAGGACAGCACAACCAGATCCATCTATGGACCACGCAAGCGCGCCCCAGCATATGATATAACACAACAAACATCCGAACATCGCGGTACACCCAGATACAGGGGTACTGCACACCCCCTATGTTTCACCGATGAGGTGCTGGATCGTGAATTTCCAGAGGGATTCAAACCTGCAAACATGGAGTCATACGACGGAACAACAGACCCTGGGGTCTGGATCGAGGACTATATCCTCCACATCCATATGGCTCGAGGAGATGATCTCCACGCCATCAAGTACTTACCACTCAAACTCAAAGGGCCAGCTCGTCATTGGCTTAAAGGCCTCCCCGAAAACTCCATTGGAAGCCGGGCAAAGCTCGAGGACGCTTTTCGGGCAAACTTTCAAGGGACTTATGTCCGAACTCCGGACGCGAATGATTTGAGTCATATAACTCAACAGCCGGGAGAGTCAGCCCGAAAGCTTTGGAACAGGTTTCTCACTAAAAAGAACCAAATTGTCGACTGCCCGGACACCGAAGCCTTGGCAGCTTTTAAGCACAGCGTCCATGACGAATGGCTTGTCCAACACCTCGGCCAAGAAAAACGGAGAACAATGGCAGCATTAACAAGCCTCATGACCCGCTTTTGCGCGGGTGAAGACAGCTGGCTAGCCCGATGCAGCTCCAGCGACCCCAGTACATCTGAAGTTAGAGATGGAAACGGGAAATCACGGTGCAACAGCAATAACAAACGCCGGAATAAAAGAGACAGCACAAAGAGCACGGCAGTAAACGCCGGATTCAAAAGCTCTTGGCCAGGTCAGCAAAAGTCGCCCCCTAAAGGCGCCAGAGACGAACTGTCAAGCCTAAACAAAATTCTGGACCAAATATGTCAGGTCCATAGCACCCCTGGCAAACCAGCCAATCATACCCATAGAGAATGTTGGATCTTCAAGCAGTCCGGCAAGCTCAACGCCGTACACAAGGGGGAGGATACACCAAGCGAAGATGAGGATGAGCCTCTCAAGGAAGACACTGGGGAACAAAAGAAATTTCCACCAGAAGTCAAAACAGTAAACGTGTTACATGTGATCAATTGAAGAAACAAAACAGCACTCCCAGAAAAATACGCCCGAAGGCCTATCACCGCGGAGTCCTGCCACTGGTCGTCTCAACCGATCACTTTCGACCATCATGATTACTCAGCAAGTATCCGGCGTGCAGGATGGGCTTCCCTGGTATTAGACCCAATAATTGACGGATATCACTTCACACGAGTCCTGATGGACGGTGGCAGCAGTCTAAACCTGATATACCAGGATACAATCCGCGAAATGGGGATAGACCCAACAAAAATTTGCCATAGCAATATTACCTTTAAAGGAGTAACGCCAGGCCCAGGGGCTCATTGCACGGGCTCCCTGCTACTAAAAGTTATATTCGGCTTCCCCGATAACTTCCGTAGCGAACATTTAACCTTCCACATTGCTCCGTTCCAAAGTGGATATCAAGCACTACTCGGACGCGAAGCTTTCGCTCGCTTTAACGCAATACCACACTACACTTCCCTCACACTCAAGATGCCCGGTCCACATGGCATCATTACAGTGAACGGAAGTATTAAGCGATCTCTACGCACCGAAGAGCGTGCGGCTGCCCTGGCAGCCCCACACTAAAAATGGCCTCACCAACTAAAGCATTTAGCAGGTCGTCACGACCTCGGACACGGTTAGACGAGTCTGGGGCAACTATATGCAATTTATGCCGGATCAATGATCACACCCCTATTACAAATACAAGGGGCTCAACGTGCGCAGACAAGTGGCAATTCTTACTTACCTTGAATTATGCATGATTTCTTTAAAAAACTATCTTTTTGCACGACAGCTTTTTCACCTAAGCTCCTCTCTTTTACAGATAATAATCCTGCTACACCCTTCCAGGATACGGCACAACAGAGACACAGGCGCAGACGTGCAGCAGGGACCTGCTCCAAGGATTCTTTTTAGATTAAGACCCTGCGTAAACCTTTTTTACTGTCTCTTGTTGATACATATCCACTGAATTCTCAGTACAGTTGATAAGGATGTTGGCGTCTTGGCATGTTGCCGCGTCAGAATAATGCACGTACCTGGACACAAGGGGCTTCTTACGAAGGGCACTATTTAGGCCCAGTTTATACCATAAAGACCGAATGCCTTAGGGAGTGTTCGGCGTCGCGAGTTTGGCCTTATATGCATCAGCTCCGAATCATTGTCTTTGGTCAAATGTTGGGTTTGCCCGGCTCCTGTGTTTTGGTGCCTTATGTTCCGCTTTACCGGCTACGGTAGCACTAGGAGAACTACTGCGATTGTGCCCTGGTTCATCCGGACGAGCACCTCAGTAGAGAAAGCCGAAAATTGAATGTCATGATATAGCGTGAGACTGGTCAACCACTCGGTGACCTATCGGAATGTTAGAATTCCTCCGCCTTAACGAAGGGCCGTTTTCCGGCCAGGCATGTACGCACCCCGCGATCGGGAGAGTGTGGAGCCACCAGGGGCTATCTAGTAGCCCCACTGTCAAACTCCTATGGCTAAGTGAAAGTGTTAAAGCATTATAGTCCGGTTGCCTCGCTCGCTACGCTATCACCTCCTTAATAGGACCAAGACGTTGGGTTAAGTGTGAACACGCGTTTTTTGCGAGCACCCCCGCATTTTATGCATGGGGGTTGAAGCCGACGGCTGCAATCTTTCAGGTTATACACAGGTATACATAAACGGCCGCACAGGAGGCATCATACTACTCTCGGGCAAAAGTATAAAAATAACCTTATAAAAAATTCATAAAAGCATTGTGCTTACAATGAGAATACATATCACTCAAACATAATATTTTTCGAGCACTGGGCCTCTATCAAACGAGCACCCTCGAGAACCTCCTCGAAATAGTGCTCGGCAGCCACCCGGCCTATGGCCAATCCCTGCGCCGCAACAGTGGTAGCGTCCATCTCCGCCCAGTATGCTTTAACACGGGCAAGGGCCATCCGCGAGCCTTCTATGCACGCTGACCTCTTCATCGCATTAATGTGCGGCACCGCATCAAGGAACTGTTGCACTAAGCTGAAATAGTTGTTCGACTTTGGCCTTTCCGGCCATAGCTGATCCACAACAGACCTCATGGCGAGTCCGGACAACCTATTCAGTTCGGCCCATTCGGCTAGCATCTGCCGAACTCCACAGCCGATCCAGAGGGGCATACCGTGGATCTCCGAACTTCCTCCGTAACATGAAGGGTTTCCCAGCCGCAATATCCCCGGCTTCCCGCAGCTCCTCCTTCTTCGCTCTCATAGCAGAACGGGTGTCTTTGTCCGCCGCCATGGCTTTCTCAAGGTCTGTTGCCTTTGCTCGGTTTTCTTTCTCAAGGAACCGGCAACGGTCGGCAGTGTCTTTTAATTCTACGGCCATCTTGGCAATCTTCTCCTGGCTCTTGCAATGTGCGGCCTTCTCGGCTTTCAACTCTTCGGCTGCCTTCAAAGCAGCCGCATTACTAATCCTTGCTTGCTCCTTGGCTCGGGAAAGTTCCGCCCGCAAGGCTTCCATGGTGGCAGCTCCATCTGCAGTCACAACATATTAAAGATACTGGCATTATGCTGCTCTTACTATGTGGCGTTCACCAGATAATAACACTTACCATGTGCCTCGTCAAGCCTCTTGTTAACAAGCTCAATGTCGGTGTCTGCCGCATCCAGTTGCCGTTTTAATTGGGCAAACTCACTAGTCCGGTTAGCCACCGGAGCTTCCACCACCTACACATAGAGGCAGTTTGGTTATTGCCTGGGAATATGATCCTCTGTTCGCCGCTGTTCTCGACGACAACTAGAGTCTCAGGGGCTACTATCTACACAGGGCACACCTAACATGTGCAGTACTATCACATATTATCTCACATACCTCAAAGCTTGTCAATAGACTCATAAAGGCTTCATGTAATCCGCTTTCAGCGGACGAGATTCTCTCCATGACCGTACCCATCAGCGTATGGTGCTCTTCTGAGATGGCCGCTCGCCCCGCCAACTCCCTCAGAACGTCCGACCGCACACCAGACAGTGTCGGACTCTTTCGTATGCTCTCTTCGGGAGCCGGACACTGGGGACTTCGGGGGTCTACGGGATTATCTTCTGGCCTCACCGGATCCGGAGAGGCCTTCCGCGGCGACACTTCGGGGTCGCCCGCTTCTGGAGCGGAGGAGTCCGGGGGAGGCGTTTCGCTCTCCATCATCTCTGGAAGAAGATCCCCCAAAGACGAGCTCATTTGAGAGGGGCCGAGGCCCGAACTGCAAGATATATGCGGTGGTTATTTTCTCAGAGGAAAAATATAGCATACCCTTACTATTAAAATATTTTGGATCATTTACGACTCGTTGGAGGGCTGATCCCCCCGCGGACTCTGTGCGGCAAAAGCACCCCCCAAGGCAGGACCCTCAGTGGGAGACCTTTTCTCCCGTTTGGAGGCTTCGGCTTCCGGATCCTCTGAAGCAGTCCTTTTCCTCCCCCGATCGTCCTTCTTCGTGGAGACGCTCGTTCCCTCGGTTGGAGCGAATAGCGATGGGGCCCCGCGTCCGCCCGTATTATCTCCCTCGGTATCTTCCTTCAAGGGCTCCGGGCAAGGTGCGACCTCGAGCATCTTCTCCAATACCGGATTTTCCAAACCCTCAGGGAGGGGGCCAAACACCGAATCATCTTCGCCTTTGTTAGCCAGTCCTGGTCAAAAAGCAAACTCTCATAAATAACTTCGAATAAAAGATAGCGTGTTCGGCTAGAGGATTTCTTACTTGTTCGGCGGCGCGGTTACTGCTCAGGCCCACGTCCTCGGTGATATCCGGACATTCCACTTGAGGTCCGAAGAATCACTTGTACATCTCCTCGTGCGTCAGGCCGGGTAAACTTTGAATGGCACGTGGTCCCTCTGGGTTGAACTCCCACAAGCGCAGGGGCCGGCGTTTGCAAGGCTGGACTTGACGAACCAGCATAACTTGTATTACCGCAACCAAATTAAAATCTCCCTCGAAGAGATCTCGGATGCGGCTTTGCAGTATAGGCACGTCCTTGGCTGGACCCCAGCTCAGACCCCTGCTAATCCATGACATCAGTTGTGGTGGGGGGCCCGGGCGGAAAGCGGGGGCAGCCTCCCACTTGGCACTTCTGGGAGCCGTGACGTAAAACCACTCCCGTTGCCATAATTCGGACACCTCTGGAAAGGAACCTTTCGGCCATGGAGCTCCTGCCATCTTGCCTATTGATGAACCTCCGCACGCTGCATGTTGCCCCTCGATCATCTTCGGTTGTACTTCAAAGGTCTTGAGCCACAGGCCGAAGTGAGGGGTCACACGGAGGAAGGCCTCACACACGACAATAAATGTCGTGATGTGGAGAAAGGAGTCCGGAGCTAGATCGTGGAAATCTAGCCCGTAATAGAACATCAAGCCCCTGACGAAAGGATCCAGAGTGAGGCCTAGACCTCGGAGGAAGTGGGAGACGAACACAACGTTCTCGTTGGGTTCGGGAGTAGGGACGACCTGCCCTCGAGCAGGCAGCCGATGCGAAACCTCGACGGTCAGGTATCTGGCCTCCCTCAACTTCTTAATGTCCTCTTCCGTCACGGAGGAGGGCATCCATCAGCCTTGAAGGCTGGATCCGGACATGATTGAAGATCCGGAGCACCTAACCTGGGCTTTGGGTGTTAGAACTCGAGGCGGAGGAAGGGTTCGATTGAGCACGAGAGAGAGAAAGAAAAAACCTCATCCCTTTATAAAGAGGGTGAATATCAAGCGTCCTCTCCGTAGCCGTTTAGGACTTGCCTATAATCTAGGATTCCTAGACACGGTTGGGTTACCCACGACCGCATTAATGAGAATCCCGTAATTGGGGGAACACGATCTCCACTTCGGCAAGACGTGTCACGAAACCGCCTCGCGTTATGTGTGGAGCCGGTTAAAGGAAACGGTTCGAATAATCATCGGGCCATGACGTAACGTCAAGCTGCCAAAACAAGCTAGCAAATTAGATCTGCGAAAACGTTATTCTCTCTGCGGTGGAATGTGGAATTTATTTTGCAGGGTCAGACACTATCCTTGTATTCGACTTCTTCTGTCATGTATTTGGAGAAGGAACCCGCCTTGCAATGCCGAAGACAATACTGCGCGCCAGACTCGTCGTCATTAAAGCCTGGTTCAGGGGCTACTGTGGGAGTCCTGGATTAGGGGGTCTCCGGACAGCCGGACTATCTCCATTGGCCGGACTGTTAGACTATGAAGATACAAGATTGAAGACTTCGTCTCGTGTCCGGATGGGACTCTACTTGGCGTGGAAGGCAAGCTAGGCAATACGTATATGGATATCTCCTCCTTTGTAACCGACTTTGTGTAACCCTAACCCTCTCCGGTGTCTATATAAACCGTAGGGTTTTAGTCCGTAGGACAACAATCACAACGTACAATCATACCATAGGCTAGCTTCTAGGGTTTAGCCTCTCTGATCTCGTGGTAGATCTACTCTTGTAACACCCATATCATCAATATTAATCAAGCAGGACGTAGGGTTTTACCTCCATCAAGAGGGCCCGAACCTGGGTAAAACTTCGTGTCCCTTGCCTCCTGTTACCATCCGGCCTAGACACACAATTCGGGACCCCCTACCCGAGATCCGCCGGTTTTGACACCGACAGAGGGAGTACAAGATTTCTAAGACTAGCCACAGTGGGAGTAACTTCAGCAGTAACATCGGATCCAACTCAGCAAATTTGCTTACGTGGCAATGAGTTAATGAGGAGAGAGCTAGTTGTAGTAACTTAGCTAGTTACTGTAACATCACATGTCCCAATGCAATATGAGTCTATAACATAATAAATGAATCTTTGTATGTTACCACACTTAAGTTACTACCCACTATGAAGGTAGTAACATAGTCTAGGGAAATGTGTATGTTACTAGTGTATGTTAGACTAGCCACAATGGGAGTAACTTTTTTTGAACTGGAATACACATTCCATTAACTTAACCGTGCACAGCAGAATCGCTGGCAACCAAGTCACATACAAATTCTGGTGCTTGGTCCTTCCACCAGGAGCACACCACACCTGCCCGATAGCCAAAAGCAGCAAGGCTATGGGCTACAGAATTACAAGAACGCTTACAGAAGGTAAATTCAAAAGCATCAAAAGATACGTAACAAAGGCTACGAGCTTCACGGATTAGGACGCCAATTGAAGACAGATCCCTCTCGCCAGAGTTTATGGCATTCACCAGCGTCAACGAGTCTGATTGAAAAATAGCCTGATTGATTCCCATTTCGCTCGCCGCTTCGATGGCCCTGTTACAGGCAGTAGCTTCAGCTTGTAAAGCCGACGTGAGATGATCCATCCTCCCTGCACATGCAGCAATGATGCCCCCTTGATCTGATCTCATAACACAGCCCCAGGCACCCCCTCATTGCTCCACATGGAAGGCTGCGTCAAAGTTAATTTTGACAAAACCTTCCTTTGGTTTACTACACCCTGTTGTTGTATGCATTGTGTCATGCTTTTCAGTCTGCAAAGATCCATTCTGAAAATCATCAAGTATTCTGCGGATGTTATAGGCCACTCCTTCGGTGGACTTCATCTTGCCGCCATGGTTTGCTTTATTCCGTATATTCCACCACTCCCATAGAAGAATCAGGACCAGATCACGGCAAACCCGCGTTAGCGACCACAACAAATCAAACATGGCTACTGGACCAGCACACTTCAGCAACTCCAGTCTAACATCCTCCAGGTGCAATTCTCTCCAGAGATGCTTCACTAGCTTGCACTTGAGAAATAAATGGCCACCATCCTCATCCAGCCTCATACATATCGGGCATCTAGTATCTAGCTCCACCTGCTTTCGCTTGACATTCATCCGTAGCGGCAAAGAGTTATGTGCCAGACGCCACAGAAACATTCTCACTTTGGGGGGGCAAATCAAGAGTCCAGAACCTATTCCATTTCTTCGAGTAGCTTGGCGTGGCCGTCGACGAGCTAGCATCTCTATTCTTGCTCGCGTCCCTAATGCTGGTTCCCAAATGGTAGGCGGATTTCACTGAGAACACTCCCCTTGGATCCAGATGCCAAGCCGGTTGATCATCCTTGCCACTCCTGACTGGTATCGCTAGTATCTCCTTCACATCCTCTTCGCAGAACAAATCTTTCACCAGTTCTTCACCCCAGTTCTCCATATACGGATCAAACAGGTCACTGACTTTGTCGATGAGCATGCTGCCTCTAGCAGTGTGCGGCCGTCTCGTCGTTCCGTTTGGTATCCACGGGTCTTCCCAGATACGCACATGTTCTCGTGTCCCAATCCTCCAAACAATTCCTTCTTTCAGCAGCTCCACCCCTTTCAAGATACTCCTCCAGGTGTACGACATATCACCAATTGCTTCTGCTTCTAGGACAGAGCAGTTTGGAAAATACCTTTCTTTTAACACCCTCACACACAAAGTATCCGGTTCCTGCAGTATTCACCACCCCTGTCTAGCAAGCATGGCCAAATTGAAAATGTGCAGGTCCCGAAAGCCCAATCCCCCATCTTTCTTTGACTTAGTGAGTTTCTCCCACCCTATCCAATGCCATCGATCCCACTTGTCCTGCTGGCTCCACCAATACCGATTAATCAGAGTGCCAATCTCTTCACACAATTTCTTAGTTAGATCGAAGTAGGACATGGCATATGCCGGGATTGCTTGTGCCACTGCATTCACCAACGTCTCCTTGCCCGGCAAAGCCAACAGTTTTTCCACCCATCCCTACATCCTTTGCCAAATGCTTTGTTTAATTTATTCAAACTCCTTGCTTCTTGCTGCTCCGACGTGCACTGGCAGACCGAGATACCGCTTTCCTACAGACTCATGCGCAATTCTAAGAATCTGCAACACTTTTGCTCTTCTGGCATTGCTGGTACCCTTACTGAAAGTGACGACTGACTTGTTCTTATTAATCATTTGGCCAGACTGGGCCTCATAAAGTGCAAGAATATCCTGCAACCTGTGAGCCCCTTGAGCATTTGCCTTCATCACAATCAGCGAGTCGTCTGTGAAGAACAGATGGTTGATCTTAGGGGCACCTTGGCAAATATGGACTCCTTGAATCGATCCCTCAATCTCAACTCGGTGCAAGAGCACCGAGAATCTCTCTGCACACAATAGGAATAGGTATGGCGAGAGGGGATCCCCCTGGCGCAGTCCTCTTTCGGGCACAATAGTTTCAGTGAGGTTTCTGTTTACTTTCACCCTATACCTTACACTTGAGACGCATTTCATTATGGTTCCAATCCATTGTTCAATGAAACCCATCTTGCGCATAATGTATTCGAGGAATTTACACTCAACTCGATCGTAGGCCTTACTCATATCCAGTTTGATAGCAACCAATCCATCACGACCACCCTTCTTCTTGTGCATTAAATGATTTATCTCATAGGCCAACAACACGTTATCCGTGATCATCCTCCCTGGGACAAACGTTGATTGTGTTGGTGATATGATCTTTGGAAGTATTTCCTTCAATCTGTTTGCCACTGCCTTCGAAATCAACTTGTACAGCATGCTGCAGAGGCTTATGGGTCTGAACTATGTCACTCTGTCAGGGTTTTTATTCTTTGAAATCAACACAATGATGGTATCATTCCATGTCTCACGCATAGCGCCCCCATTTAGGACAGCAAGCACTTCAGCTTGTGCCTGCTGTCCCACCAACTCCCAGAACCTTTTATAGAACACAGTCAGCATTCCGTCCGGCCCCGGAGCTTTAAGGTCACCAATGGCCTCAAGAGCTTTCCTCACTTCCTCCGCCTCGTATGGCCGTGTCAGCCTGTCATTCATTTCTCGGGTGACCGAAGCATGGACACAAGACAGGAGTTCATCGTTGATTAAACCTGCATGAGAAATGATCAAACGTTTGTAGTGGTTAGTGACAAAAAGCCCTATCTCCTCTTCTCCCTCCACTACACTCCCATCCTCCTTTCTTAACTTTCTTATGACATTCTTCCTCTTTCGCTCTGAAGCCTGGGCATGAAAAATTTTCATATTGCGATCACCATACTTTAGTCAATGTGCATGTACTCGCTGCCTCCAGTACATGTTATGTTGGTCTTCCAGCCTACCCAACTTATATCGCAGCAAATGCTCTTTTTTCACTTGTTCTTGACTCAGAGTGCTTCACCTACACTTCTCCAGCTCTCTCCTTGCTTTCCTAATCCAACCCCGCAGCTCCCCCAACACTTCCCTGTCCCACCTAGACAGCTCCCCTCCCACCCGCCTGATGCCCTCCATCACTGAGACCTCTCCATCCGCGAAAGCATCATTCCATGCCTTCTCCACCACATGTGCACACTCCTCTTCTTGCAACCAACGTGCCTCAAAACGGAACAGATTTGGCCCCGCCCTCTCCTGTGGCATACATGTTCTTCCATTGAGCTCCGCAATAAGTGGTCTGTGGTCCGAGTGTCGAGGGTCCCAATTTATGATCTTATGCAATGGGAAAAGACACCTCCACTCCATGTTAGCCACCGCACGATCAAGTCTTTCCCTAGTGTATCCATCCACTGAGTGCCAGTTGTTTCTCCACGTGTGCGGGTCCCCAACAAAACCCAAGTCTTCCAAACCACAAGCCTCCAACGCACTCCAAAACGCATCCATGCACCCTTGGGCCCGAGCCGGCCCCCCTTCCTTCTCATTTGCGAACAGGATCTCATTAAAATCCCCAAGGCAGATCCATGGCAGATCGGACTGAGCACGCAAGGTTCTCATAGCCTGCCAAGTGTTCTCCTTCTCCCCCCATCTCGACTCACCGTACATGTCGGTCAGTCTCCACCTCGTGTCGTCTTCTTCCCTAACTTCTGCGTCGATGTAGTACTTATCCTTCCACCTCAGCTGAACATCCACTCCTCTCTTCCAGAGCAGTGCGAGACCATCGCTCCGGCCAACCGCGTCCTTTACCACCATGCTTG
Source organism: Triticum dicoccoides (assembly GCF_002162155.2). Lineage (NCBI taxonomy): Eukaryota > Viridiplantae > Streptophyta > Magnoliopsida > Poales > Poaceae > Triticum > Triticum dicoccoides. Next base: position 169,685,115 of record NC_041392.1, read on the forward strand.
GCATACCCAATCGCCACCTCAGACTGTCCAACTCCCTTTCTATCAGTCTTGTTTCTGATAAGAAGAGAATGTCAGGCTCTTCAGCCCCCTGAAGCTCCAGGAGGCTATGAACTGCCATCGGGTTCCCAAGCCCGCGACAGTTTCATGCCACTAGTTTCATTGGTTTATGCAGGGCTGTTCCGACAGCCCCGTGTTCACCTCACCGGTGTTTTTGTTCTCCTCATTCACCTTGGCTTTCTTTGTTCTCTCCCCTTCCTTGCCATCAACATCCATCGGCATCAGTCCTCTTTTTCCTCCCACCTGGACATCTAGCTTCTCCTGGTTCCCCTGCCCAGCCCCCCTCTCTTTCCTCATGAATCTCCCATCCCTTCTGTCTCCACCTCCCTCGCCCTTATTTCCCATTTCGGCCAAACCAACCCCGTCCTTCACACTGCTGCGAGCCTCATCTACACCAGCTAGTACCCCCTTTTCCTTTACATTACTCCTACTAATCTCCGATGTGTTCTGATCCATCATGTTTGTGTCCTTCCCATCCTTCTTATCTTCCTCTACGAAGGTTAAGCTTCTCTTTACCACCTCAGCTATTGGGTTCTGAGTATTTCTCCCACCCTCTCTTCCATCTTTCAGGGGACTTGTAACCTCTTCATCCGCACCGTTTTTACTCATTATTCGTGGAGGATTACTGTGATCTGATTTGCGCCAACTGTCACTATCACTGCCAGACTTAGTCCTGTTTGAACCCAGGCTGTGCGAATGAGAATTGTAGTTGTTCCTCCCTATACTTTCCAGCCGAGTCCCCCCCCTAACTACCTCTATTGCCTTCTTCGCCTCTCCTTGGAATGTAAGCTTTCAGCCATGATCCATACTGTTGACTTTTGCCCCTCCCCAACTTGATGTTGCAGTCTTTGTCGATGTGATCCAGCATGCCACACGTGTAACAAAAGTCTGGTAAAAACTCATATTCGAAGTGGCACCACAGCTCTTCCTCTTTCTTCTCCCTTCCCATCCTCTTTTCCCTTTCGGCAGCTTCCTCCTCACCCTCATCCCGCATAAAACCCCTCATAAGCGGTTCGGAGATATCGATTCTTGTCTTCACTCAGAGGTACTTCCCCACCGCCATTCCATTCACACCCACGTCAGTGTCCACGAACTTTCCCATGAAATTATCGATTGCCTCCCCCGCATCCCTACACATCATGCTCAGGGGAAGGTCAAATACCCTCACCCATATCGGAATCCATCTAAACTCATAATCCTTAACAGTTTTAGTTGGCACAAAGTCCTCCACCACGAGAACTGATTTCCCAAACTCCCACGGGCCATCTTCAAGTGCTTTCCGCTTTCCTGACTGCTGATGGAAAGTGAACAAGAAGACATTATCTCCCAGGTCCTTGCAGTCTAGGCCTTTCATGGGACACCAGGCTTTAGCCAGCGCCCCTGCCAACGCATCCGCCATGGCTGGCTTATCCGAGAATAACTTTGCAATCGCCTGCGGTTCCCCATCCCCCACCTTTCCTCCTCCACTCCAGTTGATCTTCCTCCCTTTCCTCTCCGACTCCGAGAGCTTCAGACCCTTCAACAATCCTTCCACTCGATCCATAGCCACACCTTGTGTCAGAAATCGGAAAAACGAACAGATCGACCACCGGAGAACAAGAGCTTCCCGGTGATGAACAACCCCGCGCGCCCGGCTTGTGGTGTGTGGTGGAGTGAGGGGGGCACACGCCGAGCAGGGAATGGACGCGCGGGGGGGAGGGGGCGGCCACCGCCGGCAGGGACAAGGGAAACATAGCCCAGATGCGAACGCCTCCCGGTCGCCAGAAACGAGACATAACCGTCACAATGGGAGTAACTTAACTAGTAACATCATACATTTCAATACAAGATTGCTTATGTGGCAGCTAATTAATGAGGAGAGAGAGGTTTGTTGTAACTTAGGGCATCTCCAACAGCTGTAAGATAGGTGTTGGTAAATTTGACACCTAGGACATAGTGATGATGTGGCGTGTAATAAATATGGAGAGAGAGCAAAGTTGTATGTAGAATAACCAACAACCTTTGCACAAGCTCCAAGGTGAAATAGAGAGCAATCATGAAAGTGCCTTTATGCTTCCGAGCTCATTTGAGCTCGGTGAATAGTAAAATAAAAAAAAAATCAAACAAATTCCAAAAATTCCAAATTTTTTTTGGAAGAAACATTGACAAAAGTTCTAAGTGCTTGCAAAAATTCATCATGAAATCACATTCCTGTAAAGCGTGGCAAAAAACAAATTCAGTGCTCCAAAATGCTTTTGAAAGTAGCTTTTTCAGAGTACTGATTTTTTTTTTGCCACGCCTTCTAGAAATGTGATTTCATGGCGAATTTTTGCAAGCACTTAGAACTTTTGTCAATGTTTCTCCCAAAAAAATTGGATTTAAAAAAAATGATTTAGTTTTGATTTTACTGTTCACCCGAGCTCATTTAAGCTCGGGTGCAGAAACTCCGCGTCCGAGCAATCACATTTATTTCCTCATCATCTATTGGATGTCTTAGTGAAGTAGTTGTATGATAACTTGTTGGTTGATGATATGGACATTTTACCAACAAGATTAACATACAATCTATTGAAGATGCCCTTAGATAGTTAATATAACATCACACATTTCAAGGCATCATGAGTCTATATCCTAATAAATAAACTCTTTCATGATACCACTCACATGTTATTATCTACTGTGAAGGTAGTAACATAGACTAGTAACATCGGCAAGTTACTACTCTATATTACTCCCCACTGTGAGCAGTTTTACTCTCCATTGTGGCTAGTCTAACACCTGGCCTATCCTACTCGCCTTCGGCGTCTATAGGTGCTGCAGCACGAATAAGTTCAGCAGCGCCCGAGCACACATCTCGAGGAACGGATGACGGTCGACATGCACAAGACAAATCACCACCGACCGACTCTTTGTTCGGTTGCATTTCGCGCTCCGACACTGCCGACCACGGCCACTTCCTTCTCTTTTGTCCACCATCACTCCACTCGCACGTAGACTCAGGTGCGCATGCAGTCACCCATGCAGTCGGAGTGTCAACTGTCAATTTGGAACGGGATACGACGAATGCGGTCGAGCATCTTTCAACTTGACGTCTTGAACGTAATGTGATGCATGCTGGTGTAGGTTGTGTAGCTTAGAGGCTGCGTTTTGCCCCAACCTATATATAAAGTCTACTGGTGGATCAGTGATCGCTTCCCACTTGTTTGTGCTTTGTGGACTACCTTGTTCTAGCCTTCTACTGGACACAACGTCCCCCACAAGAAGCAGGAAATATGGTTGGTTTTATGATCTTAAACGGCTAGATTAAATCTGTCCATATTGGAACTTTGAGCCAGGCCGTCCGATTTGCATTGACACAAACTTGACTCTCTTTTATGTTCATTGAGTTAATTCGGACCCACTTGAAATGCAAGAAAATTATTCTGAATACAAAGTGAATGTCATGTTCAGTGAAATCCTACCAGAAATCAACACACATTGACACAAACCGTGCAGTATTTGGATGCTCCACCACTGGTGGAGTTGTGGGGGCACGGCTATACAAGGAAGTTGCAGGACCTCTTTGATTTGTGTAAGCTTTACTGAAAGATTTGGTTCGTGTCAAAGTTGACGTTGGAAGAAACAATTTAATTTTCATGAGGTTGGACCTTTTCCCAGAAATGCATGCAAATTGAGCGGTATATGTTTTCTCTAACACAAATTAAGTATCTGAACATACAAGTGTAGTTGCCATTTTTCCATATTGTCTAAAATGCACGCACATCAGACTATGGGCTTAGTTGCAAATTAAGTTTGTTTTAGACTATCTTAGATCCGTATATGATCGTATTCAAAATAATTAAATATTCTCTTCGCCCCGAATTAGTATGTATACTGTCGGGGTTTTGTCTGCGGAGGTATACTATCGGGGATCGAATATGAGAGGTGTAACTAGTACTGCTATAATGTATTGTTATCCGTGGTCCTAGGAAGATTGTTATGGTTTTTAGTCATGCAAATTAGACAAGATCTCCAGCAAAAAGTTGTATGAAAAGAAAAAAGAATCCTTGTAAATTCCAAAGGAACCTTCATTTTTCTCCCCACATGCCTAGCTGGGTACGCGTTACATCTCTCACAAAGCTAGTAGTGTGGACCTGTCTTTTTCCGAACGAGAAGGGTGGTGTCGCCGGTGTGAAAACAACTGAACAGTGGAAGTTCCCGTACATGTCAAAGCAACAGCATTTTTACGGTGTCAACTGTGCACCGACTCAACCGTGAGGTGCCAGCGCGTCATCTCGTCCACGCACTCGACACCACGTACACACGCATGCATATGTTGCATAGCCCTCACTGCTGAGGCGCTATACATTCATAGGTGCTCAGGTGTCAACCGGCAATGGAGATCGGGACGACTGAGACGAATGCATGGGGCCCAGCACCAGCGTCTTTTAACTTCTGAGCCTGACACTTTTTATCGTGCTGCAGGGGGCAGTGCCAATGAGGTTATACTAGTCGTCGTTAGGGAAACCAAACAAGTGTACCGACTTGAATGAATTCCCACGTATTCCATGCACGGGCTTGACTCGTTTTCCTTTCCTTTTCTCCATGCCACCTTCAGCAAGGACGGTATGGCGACGTGTCACGCGTCGCAGTTAGGCCGCCAGTACGGCGTACATGGGGACGTCTCCTTGCTCGAACCAGACACGTACCCTGGCCCGTGTGGACCGGCCGTGGAAAAAACACAAGGTTTAAACCCATGCATCCCACGGTGGCAAGAGGTCCTGTGTCAAACCATGTCTGGTCTCAGTACTGCCTAACTCTTCAAGTGGTACACCTCTCCACACTCCTCAGTCCTCATCCCCTCTCCTCTCCCTTTTGACTCCTCACATGCCAGGCACAGATAAGACCAAACTCCCACATGCACGACGCGTCTCCTAGGTGCTCTGCTATAAGTCAGTCGCCAAGCACCGTAGATCACTGTCATGCATTGCATGCAGTGACAAAAATATCTGCTCCAAAAATAATAGGACAGCGATATTTGGCAACAGTGTGCCCGATAGAAAATTTACCTTACCTGTCGATCACCCGCCAGCTAACCAGGCCAAACACCCCGCCAGCTAACCAGGCCGAACACCCTGCCAGCTAACCAGGCCGATCGCTGTACAAGACCCAACAGAAAATGCCATCCCAGTACGACGCACTTTCCAGATCGCAACTTTCCCCCACCCCCCTTACCTTCCACGCAAGTATACTCTCTCTCACCCTCCCCACCAGCCACCCGCCCCTCCCCCCTACACAGCTGCTCAAAATCAACACCAAAGACCTACCCCTCCTCCAGATCTGGATCAAACAAGAGCAGATCATCAGGGGAGCGGTGGAAATTACCAGGGATACGGCGAAGAAATCACCAGGCAACATCACGTCACCCTGGTAAGAATCAAAGACTCATCCAAAAATCTTCAAAATTTTTTGCTTAATACAAAGACTTACCCCACCCCCACTAGACCCTCTCCCAATTTGTGCAAAAATTACCATCCTTTCACCACTAGAAAAACAGAATAAACAGACTTCTTTCATAATTTTGCCTATTGCAGTGAGTTACCAATCAACTAAGAGCAGGGCCCCTCGCCGGCGGCGCGACGGCCGGAGAGCAGTAGAAGCACTGCGGCGGCGGAGTGAAGTGTAAATTATACTATACCGTAGGCAGTAGTAATACGCGCAGGGGGAACTGTACAATTTTGCCCCTCCTAATCTTTTGTTCATTCTTTTCTGGTAGAAGATGCGAAGGCTCTTCTTCGCTGGGATTATTTGTATGCGGGGGGAAAATTGGTGGACGCGTTTGACAAGCAAATGCGAATTCCCTCCCCGTAAATATAAGAGGGGGAAATATATATATATATGTGAAATTAGTTTATTGGCCGGATTTCGAATATATGAAAATGTTTTTCAAATCCAATGAATGATTGCTGATATTCTGGGGAAAAGAACATCGCCGTCTTTCTAATCATGCATCACAGCGAGCTCGTGCAATGATTAAGCATCTGGTAAGGAACATTAAACAAATTCAACGCGGCAAGAAAAGCATGCAAGCTAATGTTTTGTGGAGTAGAGTACGACGCTGCGAGATTGAAAAAGATCTTCAGAGAGCCTAGCTTTTACATGGTGACAGCCCCGTTCCTCTCTTTATTAATTCCATTCAATCGTTACCCTAAAAAACCCCATTCAATCGTTTGCTTTTTCAGTTTAGAATAAGTAGGCGTTTGCTTTTCAAAGGGAAACTCGTCGTGCACAACATGCATTGTCAATATACATGTACTTTTTTTAATAAATATATGCAGATACTTACAGGGAAAAAAAGTTTAGGGCAGCACTTGGCATCGGTCAACCGGCGCCAAATCCAGGCCTGTCACCTCTGAGCCGTCGGATGTGAGTCCTGCGCCCTGTGGGCTGTCAAAGCAAAAGGCGACATCAGGTGTAGCAAAACCATCGTCGCCACCGTCACCGCCGTCACCGGTTGTAGCTCGTCGTGTGTGCTGTCCTTGCATACCACCCCGCCGGTTGCAGGCTGCAACAATTACCGTCGCCAGTCACAACAAAGGACATGATGTTTGAAACAAAAAATGTCATCGTCGGTGATAGGATCCCACCCTACGGTCACAAAATTGTCATTGCCGGCCATAGCATGCACCAACGACAGTTGCAGCAAAAAACGTCACTGTCGGTTGTAGCTTGTTGTGCATGTCTTCCCAGCATCCCCCTCTACCGGTCGCAGCAATTGTTGTCACTGGTCGCAACCAAGCAGACGACGGTTGCCGCAAAAAAACGTCATCGTGGTGGTAGCTCCGCGTGCATGTCGTCCCAGCATCCGGACCTAACGGTATCAACAATTATCGTCGCCGGTCATAGCAAGTGCCAATGACGGCTGCAACAAGAAAGTCATCGCCGGTTGTAGCTCGCCATGTGTTATCAATTATCATGCCCTGCCAGTCACAACAACTGTCGCCGACAGTTGCAGCAAAAATCAGTCGTCGCCTGTTGTAGCTCGACGTGACGCCTGCTGGTTGCCACACTGACGCATGCCGGTTCCAGTATTTGTCGCGCTAGGGTTCCAAATATTGCCGCCGAGCACAACTCCATGGAGCACCAGTTGTAGCACCACAGTTCGCGCTCTCGCGTGGGCAAGGCCATGAATCGACGATGACGCGGCGACGGATGAAGCCTCGCATCTCTTGGAAAGAGATAGGACGAGGATATTGGTGTGCTCTGCAAGCGAGAAGGCCGGCATCCCCGCGCGTGCGCAGGAGCTCTGCAGAGGAGGGATATTCGGGGGGGGTGATTTTGTTGGGTTGTGCACGGTGGGATGGAGAGAAAAAAACAAAGGAGAATGAGAATGACACTGAATGATGATAAGGTAGAAAGGCTTCTCGCGCCAGAGCAAATCGCTCCGCGATTGAAAGTCTCGCATGAGCCTGTTGAAATATGAGATGGGCCTAGAGCCCATATGACAATTTCAGATTTGATCTCTAAGGGCCCATGTAGGTGGCATGACAAGGTGGTGGGAAGTTTAGTCCCACTCCGGAAGTGGAAGGAGAGTTGGATTGGTTTATAAGGGATCCTCTCCCTCATGCTATTGGAGCTTGAGAAAAGATGAGGCCCTCGCGCACTCCTCCACCTCCGCTCGCCGCGCCGCGGGATTGAGCCGAGCCGAGCTCACTCCTATGTGCTTCTTTTTGCCGGTCAGGAACGGAGAGTCTTTGACAGGTAGGGCCACGATCTGAGACGTCGGATCGTGGGCTACCGACTTGGACGTGGGTTCAGCCTACGTCTCTCCACGCGTGGCTGCACATATATACGTGGGACGCTGCCAACCCTAGCCGCCACGAAACAGAACGCATCTCCGCCTCCACGCCCACGTCGTTCCTCTGCTGCTGCTGCCGTCGACGACTCCGTCCCGTTCACCGCGTACCACGGTTGACGGGAGAGCAGGCCTCCGAAACCCCGCTTCTCTGGATCCTGTACGGGAGAGGGGCGATTAGGTTTTTGGGTAGCGATTACGCGACTGCTCGCTTCTGTTCATCTACGTCCGCATCACCTTCGTCATCACCATGTCGACCGACGCCGACCGTGCCGCCGCTGAAAAGGCCGAGGCCGACAAGAAGGCCGCCGAGGATGTCGCGGCTGCTGCCACTGCCACCACCACCGCGTGGTCGATTGGAGGGTATACATCGTTTATCCTTCTCGTGTTTCTTTCTGTTGTAGCAGTACTAGCAATATGCATAGATGTTTCTACTATATGCATAGTACATGCTCTGTTAGATCGTAATCAGTGTGTTATCAATGTTTTTCCATGTCATGCTCATGATTTATTCATGGATTAATTTAATCAAAAAACTGCCTATTTTCTTATCACTCCAAAAACCTAATATGTGTAGGAGTTTTTCGAATTCTGGTTTTGCTGCTGCACTGAAACCGTCCCCGTTTACGGGGACGTACTTTAAGCGTTGGCAGACTGAAACCACCTTATGGCTCACGGCCATGAACGTGTTCTGGGTCGCTGATGTGACTCCCACAGGAATGATCGCTCCTGAATAGGAGAAGGCATTCAAGGGGGCCACTGTCGTGTTCCTCGGGGCAGTTCTGAGCGTGATTGGAGATAAGTTGGTTGACGCATATTTGCATGTGCGGTCTGCCAAGGACTTGTGGGAGGCGCTCGATTCTAAGTTCGGGGCTGCCGATGCAGGGAGCGAGATGTATATTATAGAGCAGTTCCACGATTACAAGATGGTTGAAAATCATCCTGTATTGGAGCAGGCTCATGAGATAATATGCATTGTTAAGGAGGTTGAGCTTCTTAAGTGCGAGTTACCGGGCAAGTTTGTCGCGGGCTGCATAATCGCTAAGCTTCCCAATTCCTGGAGGAACTTTGCCACCACTCTGAAACATCAGAGGCGTGAATTCTCTGTGGAGGATGTCATAGGCCATCTGAGTGTTGAGCAGAATTCAAGGGCAAAGGACTCGTACGGAAAAGGGGTAGAAGGAACTTCTGTGGCCAATATGGTGCATCAGAAGAACTCCAATTCCCACAAGTCCAAGGGAAAGAACGGTGTCCAATAGAGTGCCGACTTTAAGAAGAAGAGTAAGAAGACCTTCAAGAAGAATAAGAAGGATGAGGGCTGCTTTACTTGTGGTTCACTTGAACATTGGGCCAACAAGTGTCCAAACAAGTATAAGAAGCAAGGGCGGGACTCCAAGTCTGTCAATATGATTGTGAGCAACAATGAGAGTGGTGCATCTGGTACGGTAATTTATTTGCTGTATTTTCAGTTTGGTCGTCCACCGATTGGTGGGTCGACACAGGTGCAGGTGTTCATGTGCATGCTGACATTTCATTGTTTTCTTCTTACCAGGCCACAGGTCACGGGTCCGTACTGATGGGAAATGGCGCGAGTGCTTCTGTTCTTGGTGTTGGCACGGTCGATCTGAAGTTTACTTCGGGAAGGATCGTGCAGCTGAAGAACATGCAGCATGTCCCCGCCATCAAGAAGAACCTCGTTAGTTGCTCCCTTCTATGTAGAGAAGGGTTTAATTTGGTATTCGAGTCTAATAAATTAGTTGTTATGAAATATGGACTATCTGTTGGAAAGGGTTATGAATACGGAGGCATGTTCCGCCTTTCTCTTGCAGATCTATGTAATAAAGTCGTGAACAATATTCATTTGAGTGTTAATGAATCTGAAGTCTGGCATTCATGTCTTTGTCACATTAGTTTCAGTGTTATGACGTGGCTAGCAAAATCGAATTTAATCCCGAGTTTCACTTTAGCAACCTTGCAAGCCTCACAAGGCAGCAGAGGAGAGACACATGGCGCCACTGGAACTCATACATTCTGATCTTTGTGAGATGAATGGTGTGTTGACTAAAGGTGGAAAGAAATATTTCATGACTTTGATAGATGATTCCACTAGATATTGCTATGTGTATCTATTAAATACTAAAGATGAGGCTCTACACTACTTCAAAATCTATAAGGAAGAAGTTGAGAATCAACTTGAAAAGAAAATTAAACGAGTCCGGTCAGATCATGGTGGAGAGTACTTCTCGAAAGAGTTTGATGCCTTTTGTGCGGAACACGGCATTATTCACGAGAGGACGCCTCCCTACTCACCCCAGTCAAACGGGGTTGCCGAGCGGAAAAACCGTACTCTAACTGATTTGGTTAACGCCATGTTAGATACGTCGGGTTTATCCAAAGCATGGTGGGGGGAGGCTATAATGACATCCTGGCGCGAATGCATGAAGAAGGCGATGCAGCGCGCACACCAATCAGCAATTTAGCATACCCAAACATCATGGGGACAGGTAAAATTACCAACATTACTGTTTACATATCATCATGGAATGAAAAACCCAGTCTTATACTTTACTATTGAAGTGGGTTTGAAACTTACCAGCATTAGTGCACACATATTACCAGGTCCAGAAAATGCAAATTACCAGGGTTTTTTAGGCATAAAGAATAGTTTACTATTGAAGTGGGTTTGAAACTTACCAGCATTGGTGCACACATATTACCAGGTCCAGAAAATGCAAATTACCAGGGTTTTTTAGGCATAAAGAATAGTTTACTATTGAAGTGAGTTTGAAACTTACCAGCATTGGTGCACACATATTACCATGTCCATAGGATGCAAATTACCAGGGTTTTTAGGCAGAAAAGAATGCTTTACTGTTGAAGTTGGTTTGTAAATTACCAGCATTGGTGCACTCATAATACCAGGTTCAGAGTATGCAAATTACCAGGGTTGTGTAGGCATGAAAAAGAAAGATACATTCACTGAATCTTCAGAAAACTACCATGATTGAAAACTGTTATTTATCATGTAATATTCCACTAATCTACCAGGCCAAAATGCAGGTGCTCGGGCAATCAGCGCAAACAACAGCTTGCCCAGTGGTGGAACAAGTGCACATAGTGCTGGAACCAATGCAAGCACAGGAGCTGCGAGCCTTGGAGAGCAGACAATAAGTGAACCAGCAACTCCAGAATCTGCTGGGATCGATGCTGATATGGAAGGCAGCAACATGGAGGCATATTCCACACCTAAGCCACATTTGCAAGGGACAAAATTTGACACCATGGAGAGCGCACATGACCACTACAGCACCTACGCGCACAGAACTGGCTTTGCAATTAGGCAACAATTCAAGAAAGAGAGGGTTGATGGAACTATAAGCAGGGTGCTACTAGTTTGTACAAAATATGGCAAACGACGCAAGGACAGGGATGAGCTGCAAGATGTGGAAAACCCAGACAGCATTGTCAAGAAGAGGAAAAAAAGTTGTTAGGACTGAATGTGAAGCGCACATGTACCTATCCCACGATGATGCATGGTGGACTGTTGACCGTTTCTAGGACACCCACAATCACCCCCTGATCAAAAAGCCTTCCCTAACAAAAAAATTATCATCGCATCGATACATTCCGAAGGAGGGGCAGAACTTCTTGAGGGTTCTGCACGAATGCAACGTTGAGACTGTGAGGCAGATGCAGCTGATGTCATGGTTCTACGGGAGCGCTAAAGACGTACCCTACACGACACAAGACATTGCTAATCAACGAGCTAAGTTCCGCTTAGAGCACCGCCACAAGGACGTTGGGAGCACAATTGCATACTTCCAAGAGATGAGGGTCAAAGATTCATATTTTTACTGGAGAATCAAACTTGATGATGAGGACAGGGTTGAGAACTTGTTCTGGATAGATGGCGCATCACGCAGGGCATATGCAAAGTATAATGACTGTTTGTTATTTGACACGACATACATGACAAACATGTACAAGATGCCGTGTGCACCATTCATTGGAATTAATAACCATGGTCAATCCATCCAGTTTGGGTGTGGCTTCGTTTGAAACGAACTAAAGGAAAACTTTGTCTGGCTGTTTAACACATTCCTCCATGCAATGGGTGGTGTTGCCCCTAAAAACATCATCACAGACCAGGACTTTGCAATGAGGAGTGCAATCTACGAGGTCTTCTTGAACATAATACACAAAAATTGCCGCTGGCATATAATGAAGAAGGCGCAGGAGAAACTTGGAAAACTTATGGCTGATAATAAACCACTAAACAGAGCGTTCAAAGACTGTGTCGACAACAGCTTGACTGGTACGTACCTAATCTGTTGACCCATTTTAATTACCATGCAGCAAACTTGAGAAGCCATATAAATATATGTGATGCACAAGTTACCATGCGTGGGTCTACACAAGTTACCATGATGTAGTTGGCTATATTACCAGGGGGCAGTCACATATGTTGATACCAACTTATGGTTTAGGAAAGTTACCAGATCTGGAAAAACTGTTCAATAAAGTTACCAGCTAACAACTAAGAAAAGTTACCAGCATACTTGTACTTTAATTACCAATGATTGTGTATGATGTTGTAATTGTCTAATGTTTTGTGTATCACAGAGGAAGAGTTTGAAAACAAATGGTGGGCAATGATGGATGAACATGGCCAGATCGACAATGAACATTTTCAATGGTTGTGGGAAAATAGGAAATGTTGGGCCCCAGTGTACTACATGAAGCATTTCTTTCCATTCTTGCAGACAACTGCAAGGAGCGAGGGATTCAATGTTGTGCTCACGAAGTACGTGAACCCCAACAACTCATTGACTGAATTCGCAACTCAATACACTGCAATCCAGGAGAAAGTAATGGTGGTTGTGGCGAAAGAGCAAGTGGACACAATTTACAAAGAGGCAGGCATGTATTCGTTGAACCCAATCGAGTTACAGATGCGAGGGATATACACACAAAATCTGTTCTCCAAGTTCCAGGTATAGATGAAGCTAAAGACTGCTTACGGATGCGACACTTTGCAAGATGGAATCTTCAGGATGTGGTCGCTCCGAGGCATACTACCAAAGTATGGGGATAGTGACTACCATGTGCAGGCGAACAAGGATGAAGGGGTATACTCATGCACTTGCTGCAAGTTTGATCGCGATAGGCTATTATGCGCACACATACTGCGAGTAATGGAACAGATTGGAGTCTACGAGATACCAAGGAGGTATATCCTGGATAGGTGGACATGGGATCCAGAAGAGGATCTTGTTCAGCCTGATTACCAACAGCCAGCAGTTAAGAAGGGTATGACAGAGGAAAGAAAAATATCATGAGATATACATCTATTCTGAATGATTTCAAGGAACAAGCAAAATACGCTTGCACTACTGATGAAGGGATGGCATTGGCAAGGAAACATGTTAATGCTTTCAAAGACGACATGGATGCACTAAAAAAGAGGCAGCTAAAGAAAGCAAGAAAGGAAAAAAGATGAGGGAAAACAAGCACAAATGTTTTCTTCACCACCAGGGACTAGTGCCACTGAAGGTGTCCCAGTAGCGCATCAAGGAAGCATTCCTGTCACGCATGTGTCTGGCAATATTTTCCAGTTCCAGGGCTCACATGCCGAGGGATCACAATCATCAAACACAAGAGTGATACTAGACCCACCAAAGTCTACTATGAAAGGGCGTCCAAGAGAGAAAAGATTCCAGCACCCATTTGACATTGCAAAGCCAAAAAAGAGAGGAAGTGTAGAGTTTGCAGGTCGGTAGAACATGATAAACGCAAATGTACCTCACCCATCCCGCACTGAGAAATGCAAGTTAGATGGGCATTGAAATGCAAGTTAGAGATTTTACTTATTAATTTTACCCATTTTATTGTGTAAAATGGTGTCGAGACACCATGTAATGAAAAGTTATCAGCACTGAAACATGTAAGTTATCGTCCAGAATGTAATGTGATTTTCATAAATGAGAATGAGATTAGTTATCGTTCTTTGTTTGTGAGCAAAATGTTATGACACAATGAAAAAGAAAGTTATCAGCACCTGTTATAGTATGTTATCAGCATTGAATATCATAATTATCAGCAAAAAATGTATAAAAAAAGATAGTAATCAGCCCAGAAAAAATGTACAAAACTATCATCGTTCTTAAACATAAAATTTATATTGGTGCAAATTTCTCACATCAATTACTCCTTATTGAACAAGTGATAGCGCCATTGCGTGCATTTGTTAAGAGGATGGTCCAGCCACATGCTTTTCAATATCTTCCTCAGCGCCGGGATCTACTCCTTAGTTATTGTCAGGATATTTTTACCATCCCAAAACTCCAAGATCTTGAATGCGAAGAAACCGCAATCAGTGCTGTAAGGAAAAAAACAAAAATGTGTTAAAAAGCAAAATAAGATAAGCAAAACGCTGAACAAACTTTTAAAATGCTACACTCTTAAGTTACCGGGTATTTAGTTGAAAAAAAATGTTGGAGTACTAGCCAAAAAAAACTAACCCATTGTCCTGTTTGAACACATCGATGTACACAAGATCATAGTCTTGGATCTGCTTACTCGAGTCCTTATACGCAATCAACCAGGCTTTTTTAATGCCATTCATAAGGTTCGTCGCATGTGTGATGAGCGAAGGGCTATCTTATGGACGAAGAGAATCAAGAACTTCAAATCGTTTTGCCTTGAGATTAAGGCACAAGACATACCAATGCCCGTCCTTTGGTAGAGGTCCCAACTTTTGCAGTGTTGAAAACAGTAGCTGTTAAAAAAATGTGAACACATGAACACAAGAAGTTATCAATGCATTTACAGTTAAAAAGGCAAAGTTATCAGGACACTGACAACATATGTTACCAGTAGACATACATGAAAGTTCGCATTTACAGGGAAATTATGATCATAAAAGTTACCATCTTAGTAACTAGTTAGCAAAAAAATGAGAACATGTAGGTATCTACTTAGAACAAAAAATACTAGCACAAAATTTGCAAAAAGTTATCATGGTGAAAGTTCCCATACGATAAAAATGGTAAGCTGGAAAACAAGGTACAAATATCTTTCATGTAGGGCGATGTATTTATCAGTTAAAAGTAGAGCGATACAATTATCAGTCATATGTTAGCATGGTGATAGCATAAGTTAACACACAAAAGGTTGAAGTAATCAGCATGGTGATAGCAGAAGTTATCAGGGTATGATCACAAATGTTACCATTTAATTAACTAGTTAGCAAATAATTATCAGTCAGATGTTAGTAAAAGTTACCAGGAAAAATGAACAACAATAATCACGTATAATACATCCACACACCAGGCAACATAAAAAGTAAAAAGAGTGCAAATGTGAAACGAAAACACATAGTTCATTACATAGTACACACGCAAAAGTATAAATCATTACATGTGAGAGGGGGGGAGGTTGTCCATACATAGGATAAAAAGAGCATGAATATACACACAAGGATCAAACTAAAATCATAAAAAAGGTCTTCAAAAAGCAGACGTCCATCCCATCACTCTTTTGTGATAAAGCGAAGACACGTATATGCCTTCACTTACCAAGGTCAGCAGGCTCAGATCCTGAAAACGGATTGGAGTCAATAGAATTATCTTTCGCATTCTTTAAATCTCGTGGTGCTGCCGCCATATGATCAATTGGGGGTGCTGCTGCTCGGTCTTGGGGAGCATTGCTAACCGTTGGGGCCACTGCTGGTGCTTGAGTTGTCGAAACAACCGCTGGGGGCGGTGTTGGTACTGCAGCTGGAACTGCGGTCGTCATAATAATATCTGGTCCGGGCGGTGTGGGGCCAAAATCTAGGCCAAGAGAGCAAGATGGTGGGGTTAAATCCCAGTAGGCCCTATCAGCAACAACATCTTCTACATCTGCAATGATGCTGAATTCTTGGGCGGCGACTTGGTCATCCCCAGGTTGAGCTTCAACAAACACTGCATCTTCAGTTTCAACTGGTTCTGCCACATTGGATTGGGAAGATTCAACTTGAGCTTGAACAACACATGGAATTTTGACAGGAGCTTGGTCATCTTCAGCTACAACAACGGTCATTGGAGAAGCAATTCCTTGAACTTGATGAGCAGAAGTTTCAGCTACGGCAACGCTCATTGAAGGAGCAATTCCTTGAGGTTGACCAGCAGAAGTTTCAGCTACAACAGCGCTCATTGGAGGAGCAATTCCTTTAGGTTGATCAGCAGAAGTTTCAGCTTCAGTGCCAAAAACAACATTGACAATTTCTTCTACCACTTGAGTAATAGTGGCTGCTGCCGCGAGCTCATCCACAGCTCCAAAACCAGCATCTGGTGAATTCCTCACAGGGGCATTATCTTGCACAACAGCTATTGGAGAACTGACCACGAGGGAGTCTTCAAAATCATCTTTCGCGTCCTTGGGAGCAAAACGAGGAGAAGACCTAGTTGCAACTGCAACTGTAGAAGACTTCTTAACCTTCCTCACAGTAATCTTGGTCTTCTTGCTGCACACAAAGAAAAATAAACATGAACATCAACAGCTTATAAAAACAGTAATTACCAGCTTATATTAACATTAGTTATCATATTATATTTGCATACAACAGCTAAAAATAACATTAGTTACCAGCTTATATTGACAGAAGTTAACAGCTAAAAAATAACTTTAGTTACCAGCTTGTATTCAAATTATTTGACAGCTTAGGGCCATATTGGTTATCCACATAATGCAAAAAATCAACATCATCACGAATCATTAATGAAGATGGTAACTATGAAGATAACAAAGTTACCAACAAATTTATCATGCTAAAAAAACAGTAAATATTGTAAGAGCTTTGACTATAAAAACTACCAGTCATTCCCGTACAGATTATGATGCCACGCATAAACGAGTTAAATTACCGGTATATATTCACCTAATTTACAAATAAAAAATAAACAAATAGAGAAAATCATTTAGATATCATATAGCAAGGAAAAATAACATTCATAATCACCTGTGTGACGTGTCAGATGAGTCAACATCTGCCGAAGAATGCGCAGGATTAATAGGTATCTCCTCAGACGTGACACCCACACTGCTAGACCACGTTTGCTGAAGGTCGACAACACTAATAGATGGAGCATTCGAACACCTGACAAGTTATTATTTGAAAAAGGATATAGTGCACGTGAGAAAAATGTTACCATAGACAAATAACACATGCTTACCAGCATATAACTACTAAAATTATCATGCAAACAAAGTTAAACTACATATTGTTCAAATAAAAAACTGAAGTTATTGTCGTGAAAATAGCTACTGAAAGTTATCAGCCTTACCATGATATAATTACTATCCTTTCTAGAAAAAAACACAAGCTTGATAAGGAATAGAAACTATCCATACATATTTACTTCTAATTATCAGAAGCTAGGTGCTAGGAAAAGTGATAACACAAAAGAGTAACAACAAGTAAGTATGTACACAAAGAAAAATAAACATGGACATCACCAGCTTATAAAAAACATTAGTTACCAGCTTATATTAACATTAGTTATCAGATTATATTTGCACACAACAACTAAAATATAACATTAGTTACCAGCTTATATTGACAGAAGTTACCAGCTAAGAAATGCAATATAACAAATGAAAATAAAAAGAAATCAACTAGCAGATGATAAGAAACTCACTTGCGAGGATGTTGCTTCTTCCGCGTGGGATTGGCAATTACTGAGTTAGTGCCCTTATCAGGGCCTACAATGCCAAGCTCATTGATGAATATTGCCTTGATAGAACGATGTGTATCCTCCAACGACGGCAGGTCAGAAACAGTTGTACCAGTGGCCATGGGCGGAGAAGGTAGGCGTAATTTCTTGCGACGCCTGGAATATTGCTTTTCCAAGTTACGGACGAGAGAAGAACCGCACCTCTTCACAGAAGTATCAACAACAGCCTCGTTTTGAGTATCTGTCATATCTGGCTGGTTATGCAATCCATCACTAGATACATTCCCGGAACATACAGTAAGCATAATCTGAGACTCGAGAGGCTGATCGGTTCCTGCAGTAGCAGTTGCATCAATTCCGGCTGACCTTACCGACACATTGGCAGTATCAAACATGGTTGCACCCACATCTGCATTCGCTGCGCCACTACCTGAAGCATCATGGGCATTCGGTCCAGCACTACCCCCACTACCTGAAGCCTAATGGGCGTTCGGCCCACCTAAAGAACCATGGTAATGAACGTGAAAATCTAGATCTTTGTCAGAGTGACCATCACCGCCACCATCACTATCCTCATGATCAAAATCTGAAACTTCGACAGCTTGCTTGCCGGTATCTTTTACTTCACGCGAGCGGGATGCAGGACGGGTGCTTGCAGTCTTCCCGGCAGTCTTCCCAGCAGCAGAAGATAAACCCTTTAGTTGGTTCTCTAACACACGGGACATCCATGAGCTGTCTTCATCATCCAAGGACATGAACTCATTAACAAGACCACCCAGGAGGCCAACCATGCCAGACGAAAAGCGACCCACAATAGCAGAAGTTTTAGCAAGTTTCTGATAAAAAATCACGAATGAAAAAATAAATAATCAGGTTGTGAGAGACATTAAGTACCATGCAAAAACAACTAACAATACCACACAAAGATAAGTTAAAATGAAGTTATTCCAAAGTGAGAATCTAAAAAATAAAAAAAGTTACCATCCTAAAAACAGAACAAGTTACCAGGTCTTTATAACAATATCTACCAGGAAAAGGAAAACAAAAATACCCAAACACACTAAAAAGATTAAAAATACCTGTTCAAAACAGTTTCGCGGTGCATGAACACGCATGAATTTATCTAGACCTTGTAAACCACCAAACAAGCAATAGTCTTGACCATATTGGGGCTTAAGCTGAAAAAAATATGATAAAAAACAAATTAAGATCTTGATAAAAAAGATGGCAATACATAAAAGGTAAGAAAAATGACGAATGGGAAATCACCGGTAATTTCCCATAAGAAAGCTTGTCCCTCTGGACATCCATCCGGAGAACTTTTGATGCCAACTCATTCGTCCACACATTAATTGCAAAAGGACCATTAGGCAATATGATATCAAGGCCAGTTAAGTCAATAGCATCTATATACAGAAGCTGGAAAAACAGAAAAGGTCATTACAATCTAGCTGTTTGGCGGAATAAGACGTACAATCAAAATATCATGGGAACAAAAAAAGAATAGGGGGACTAACATTGTAGAATAGGAGGCAACCCGTCGTAGGCTTTCCTTTTGAAAGGGCTTTGTGAAGCTGATCCGCAATAAATTTGCACCAGTTGAGGTTTTTTACATTGCCAATATTTTGCTGCGAAAAAAAAACACATGAAACCTAGAGGAATGTATGCACACAAGTTAGCAGGGGACATAAGTAGATACTTATAACACTGTTAAAGCATTGAATCACCAAGTACATAAGCACACAATTACCACATTATTGAGAAGTAAGTCAAAATTACCATATTGTAAGGCATAAATAAATTATCAGGTGCATTACTAAATAATTACCATACTTTCAGAAAAAGTTATCAGGCGCATTACTACATAATTACCACACCATCAAAAAAAAGTTATCACGTGCATCACTATGTAATTACTACACCTTCATAAAAAGTTATCTGGTGCATTACTATATAATTACTACACCTTCATATAAAGTTATCAGGTGCATTACTACATAAATACCACACTTCAGATCACAGGAAAATCAAAGGGACAGAAGTTACCACACTCCAAAAATCAGGGAAAGTTATCAAAGTGCATATGTGCATAATCATCAGACTAAGAAGCAAAAAAATACCAGGTAGAAAATCAGAAAAGAAAAGCGATAAAAAGCATGAACTAGAAAGATAGCCAGATGTTCTTACCAACACAGGATACCATCTGGTGCTGATCTTGTTCGAAGTCGTCGGCGCCATCACGGTGCTGGCAGCAAGCACAAGCCACAAGCGCTTGAAATTGTCGTCATGACGGTTAGTGCTCAGGATAAGGTTTAATACATCCACAGTTTTAGGAGCATGTCCAAGATCACCAAAAAGATCTCCCGCAAGCTCAAGCTCTGCATCTATAGGAACCTTGAAATCCACCGCAATATCACCTCGGGGCATACCCATTATACGATGCATAGACTCTTCACTGACCGGTAACCTTCCGCGACCGGGTACAACAACCTCACGGGAATCAGGGTCGTATAGACCAGCAAGCCATTGAGAAAGCCTATTGAACAGATTATCACACTTGATATTCCGCAGACTAGTGAAATCCATGTCATCGATCGCGGCCATTCTCTCATATGACATATCCTTACAGGCAGTCACAAGAGCACTAGGAGAAGCCCTATTCCGATCTGTGGGAGGCTTATGCTTCTTTAAGGGGTTCACCTCCTCAAAGTCATCATCTGATTTGCACTTCCTTGGCATCTTGACCTGACACACAAGAACAACAAAGAGAAAAAGTGAGCATAAAGGATGCATAGCTGTTGAATTAATAGTCACACACCTATTCTTATGATACATTGGTAACTTGTGAACATACAACAAGATAACTCATCCACAACAGAGAAGGACGAAAATAAAAAAGGACATGTCTGCTTCTACTAGATATTGAATACCTGATTTTTTTTGCTTATGATACACCGATAAAATGTATGTATCAGGAAGATAACTTATGCAAAATAGGGATGGCAACAACTTACACACAAACACATATATTGGACATCACATCACTAAGTATTAAAAAATCAGTGACATGATAAAATTTAGAGGGGACTCCTGATAAATTACTCACACCACTGATGGTAATATTCACAATTAAAGTTCAGGTAAGTTAAAATGATAGCACATCCATCAGTTAGAAACACAAAAATGCATCATGAAAAGAGACACCACTGATAGTGCTAGAACAAACAATCCATCATGACAACCTAAACACAAAACGAAATGAACTGCATATAAAACACACAAACAGTATGGGATTATCACCAGCAACCTAATTATACAGGTGGTAATTCAATTCTTCACTGCAACCATAAGAGCATGATAAAACTGAGCCCAACATAGATACAGAGTGAGGAGAGTCGTTGTAAAATCCCCACACCAAACCCTACCGGCGACCAAAATAACGGCATAAATCATCATAGGATAACGTCGTCGAATCATGAACGGAGACATAATGGTTATGCATCTAGAGAAAACCCTGGAAATCAGAATCGAGCCGTGTAGCAGGGGGGGTCAGTTCAAAAACTTACGGCAACTACCCACGAGATTGAAAACGGCAAATTAAGCACTAAAACGATGTGCATGCGAAACAGAGGCTAACAAATAGCAAATGCACCACGAATTGAACGTATTGGGCGCATTCCTCGTCTGTTCTAACCTGCGACCAATCTGACGAACATCCTGCCACTAACGGCGTCGAGAAACAGAGCACGAACTAGTGGGGCAGATGCGAGGGGGATTGAGCGATACTCACCGGTGGAACAGAAAACTGCCGCCGAGAATCGGCCGGAGAAAGCGCCACCGCTCGCCGTCGACGGAGAGAGAGCGGGGGCGGAGCGGCCGAGAAACACAGAGCGGAGCAGCGCGCGGTTACCAAATGAATCAAGGGAGGGGGGAGGGAGACGGTTCGAGCGAGCGAGCGGACGTGCAGCGGTGGCCCACACAGCAGCGAGAGAAAAGAGGAAACGGCTCGCTGGAACGAGTAACACACGATTGGATTCAAAATCGACGCCATCCAGATGGTATGGCGTTTTTGCAATCTGTCACAGGTGTGCCAAATACATTTTTCGAAAATAATAAGGGTTCAAAACACCAAACTGGCAACGGACTAAGCCGAAGGGCATCACGAGAAAATGTATTATCCACGTCGAATTTCGTATGGTAGCGGCAACCAGTGGGTCAACTTGATAGCGCACTGTTCCCGCATGACATGAAAACATCAATAACGCACTGCACATGCCATCGGCCATCCCGCAGGATTTATCGATCAGCCCGAAAAAGGAAAATGCTCCCATTCGGTCCGTGATGGATGTTTTTCGCAGCCGTACGGCCATATGCATTTTCCAAAATTCTGAACCTACTAAACAATTCGAGGGGAACAAAGAACGAGGTGCTGGCGAGCCACTCTTTTATCGGCTTTGTGCATTTCCCCGGCCGGACGGACGCGCTTTGGCGAGTGATGATCCCAAAGCATCTCGTTTCAAATTGCATCTCTGCTCTGCTCTGCCGGCGAAGCGCTTAGTTGGCAATCACTTTGACACCCGTATCATAGAGACTCCCATGAACTGAGAGAGAGAATGTGCGTGCAAAGGCGCTTCCTAGATTGCAGTTTAAAAAACCCATGACATCTTGCCATGGCCAAACGATCGATCACATGCCTCGTATTCTCCCTTCCCTGCATGCATGCAAACAAATGCCCGCGAATTATTGACCTAGCTGAGCACCATCCAGAGTGACCGAGCAAAGGTCAATCTTTTTTTTTTAGAAAAGGAGGATGACCCCCGGCCTCTGCATCTGGGAGATGCATACGGCCACTTTATTGATTATTCTCAAGGACCTTACAAAGTATTACAACAATGTGCCTGAATCCACCATCTTGACAACATATGCCGCTACTCCTATCCAAAATGATGAAGGGGTGCTAGTTGGGCCACTACCCAGACCACTCACCTAAGCCTAACATCAAAAGCCGGAACCGAAACACATTCGGAAGCCCCAGCCGAGCCACATACCGGGTCTGGGGCATAATCCGGTCAGACGCACTCGTGTGTCGTCGCCGCCATCTTCCACAGGTCCGTCTTCAGATCAAACTGAGGCTTCTACCTTGTCTGGCCACTCAGCTATCGACGTCACCACGACACCAGACAGCTTCGTCCTCCTGCGCGAGTCCATCGCCACACATCGGACGCCGAATCTCCACTGCGCCACGCCGCCGAGATACGCCGCCATCCATGAGTAGGATGAAGCACCGCTCCGCCGAGACCGGCAGGGCTTCTGAAGACCAATCTGCCGCCAAGCAACCAAAGCATCACATCCACCCCAAGCTCACCAAGAACGACACCCCCAAGAAGGTGACGACGCCCGGAGCGCCGCTGTCGCTCAATCCGGCATGGATTTGGGCTTTCGCCCGGCATACGAGCTGGGTGTAAGGAAGAGGGGAAGGAGGCAATCTGGACGGCGCCTCCAAGAAGGGTACGGCGCCCTCGGGCGTCGCCGCCGTCGTGACCAGCACTGCTGGCCTCGGATTTCTCCGGAGCCACCTCCCACCTCCAGCCGCCAAACCGGTACAACTCCGACGACAAAGGCCGCCGAAAGCAGGACCATCGGAGGCAGCCCTGGTTGAAGTAGACGGAAGCCTTCAGATCTGGATCGGGCGCCGCCAATGCGATTCCCGATCCAGCGTCCGATCTACGCCGCCGAAGACCGAACGCGCCCGCGCCGCGCCTTGCGCGCCCTCGCCACGCCATCCCGAACACGGCAACCCTCGCCGGTGCGCGCACCCGCGCGAGCGCCGCGCCGAGTCCCCGCCCGAACGAACGGCCCGCGCCGCCCCTGCTCGAGCTGGAGGAGGGAAGGGCCCCGCCGCCGCCGAGCCGCGCGGGCTTCGCCCGGCAACGTCCGCCGGCGGCGGCGAGGGAAGGAGGGGCCGGAGGGGCCTGCGCTGGCGGCGGCTAGGGTTCGCTCCCGGGCCGCCCGCGGGAGCGACCTGGGGAGCCTTATCCGTAGTTGGCTCGTCGATCGTAACTTTTTCGCCTAGTCCTGAAAAAATGGGGAGATTTTCACTTCCCGGCCTCTGCACCAACTAAGGATGCATACGACCATTTTAGTATGAGTACCAAGATAAACATGGTCCTCAGAATTTTTTAAATGAGTATCAAGATATTTCTTGGTGAGTGGTTCCACCACACATCAAGACTGATCCTCAATAAACGGGGGAAAACCCCTGTGCATCACCTGTCAATTCTGAGAATTGAACTTGGGTCGTTGGGTTGCACAACCACATACCCAACCACTGAGCAAAGGTCAATCTTATAGTATGACAGATGACAGATGAAGAGAACAGTGTGATTCTATCCGTGGACGATAATTCCACGCCGGCCACAAGAGCCAAAAATAATCCAACGCTGTATTGAACATCTGCCTAACCGTCTACCAAGTAGGAAATTCTAGGGCTAGCCTAATAATCGGCAGGTGAATCCCCACAGATTTCACCATCACTTTCGCCAAACTCTCGAGAGATCGAAGGGCACCGTGGTGACTCGGCAACCCGTGACGGAAGCGAAAGCGAAGGCCGCTTAATTAATCAACTGAACCGCGAGGGGAGCTCCCGTCGGCCGTCGTCCACGCCGTGTTTAGGCTAGCCGGAGACGGGGAGGAAAGAGGAGGAGGAGTTAAGGGCGCTGTGCCCCGCGAAAGCTGCCCTGCTCGTGGTGGAAAAGGAGGGCGGGGCTTCACCTCAGTTCGTTATCGCCACCGGACTCGACGGCGACCGGTGGTTACGCCGGTGCGATCAGCTTAGCCTTCCCTCCGACACTATGCACCAGCCGATATGGACAAGACCGGAGACCGGGAGAGCCAGGCAATAGTAGATCTTTCCAAGGTCGGATGACAAGCGTCATTACCGGATTCATGCATGAACACAACTACGCACGTTGCGATCCTTGTGGATCGTTCATTTGTTGGTTGTTCGGTAGGTCGTGTCACTTCTTCCCTTCATTGACCTATTATCTTTGCTTGTATCATGCATGTGACAATACGTACGAAGCATGGATGTGTAGCATCTTACGAGTTTTGTTGCCCCTGCTGCCCCGCCTTTTCCTTTTCCGTCACTTTGGATGTTTCTTCCTGGACTCGTTTTAGGTGCATCCTTGTTACTACATGATTTTGCATAAAAGTAGCCCATTTAAGGGTTTTGTAGAGACGCTTGGCCTTGCTACGCAATGTACTCCTACTACGTAGTTCACAATAGACGGCAGATAGAGAAAACATATGCCGGATAACTCAGGTTTAACTAACAGGCAGTATGAATAAACTGCCCAATCACAACATATAACATAAATTTTTTAACAATATGATTGTGTGCATCTAGAGATACAGAGGCCAGGGTATTCTTCCTTTAAAAAAACAGCACATGACACACCGTCATGTTGCAAGACTCGCAACCTAAAAGAATAGTAGAAACAACAAGTCGCAAGCAAATACATTGTATGTAGGTCAGTATAGCCGGCAGACTTAAGAGTAAGTATACTTGACCGCTCGGGATCAACTAACAAATAACATGAATTAATCTCCTAACACACTGTCATGTCGCAAGCTAAAAGAATACGACTAGAAACAACCGAACACCACGGTCCACTTCCTTCTCTCTGTGCTAGCTGTTCTTGTTTGACGCGATGACGAACCGTCTGTCCTAACAATAAACTAAAAACAATACGAAATGTCAACACGAGCAAACTGGAGCAGCTACGGAATGTCAGAATATATGCCCCCTGACCCGGCCTGGTCCACTCAGTGCCTAACAAAATGCACTAAAGAAATATCAAGTGCCAACAGCCGGCCGTGAGATCAACAAAGTTATCAAAAGAATCGACGGCCACGTGTTTTTAAAATTCGGATGAAATCATGACACGTCACACCGACGCACACCGCGGGAGGTCAAAGCGTGTGGTGTTTAGCTATGCAGGAGTGAGTATGGATCGAGGTGTTTAGCTACCGTGGATGGCGCTGCGCTTGTGGCCATGGATCGAGGTGCCGGGTAGGAGGCCCGGTCCCCTAGGATGCTGACGCCGGCGACACCCACGGCGGGCGCGGCGTTCATCTACACGTCACCGCGCGCGGGCGGGGGTGTGGCCGTGCAGGAGGCCGCCGGCCCACCGGGCCCCGTTGCGGTGGGAGGGCCGGGTGACGCGGCCGTCTCACCGGCTTCCTCCCGGAGCACCGCGCGAGGGTTTTCCCGGACCCTGCTGTTGGCGGGTCGACCGTGGACAGGCCGCGGGCGACGTCGCCGCTTTGTTCTCCTGCCCCGGTGACTACGACCCGGGGCGCCGCTGTTGGGGGACGGGCAGGAGGCCTTTCCCCTAGCAAAGCTTCACGCGAGGAGGTCATCGCCTTTGGCGGTATCCCGGATCCTGTCTCCCGGGGGAGGCGGGTCAGCGGGAGGCTGCAGGAGCAGCCTGACATTGATGACATGCAGCTGAGGTGTGCTTTGAGGGCTGCCAAGTTGCGTGACGTCGAGATCTCCACTGGTATGTCTGTTAATAAGTCGAATTCCATTTTGCATTTTCCTGATGATGAAATTATTCATAATGCAAATCAAATAGGAGTTTCACTTGGTAATAATGATTTTGAGATATCCAAGTCAGTTAACGACATTCTTGATTTGGAAGCTGAACGTGCGGTAGATATGATTCGTCATATTGCTGCTGTTAAACCAATGAACGACTCGGAGATAGATGCGCTTGGGGTTAAGGTTCTTGATGGCTTGTGTGCCGATCTTGACCCTGCATTACCTGAGACGGAGGAGGACACCAATCCTGAGACGTCTCTTCATGTAGATGAGCCATTGGTGCTAGAAGCAGAGAATGAGTGCGGTGATCAGGCTGATGGTCACATAAAGCCAAAACGGACGTGGAAACGAAAGGTCTATCCAGTCTCGGCAACGCGTAGGAGTGCTAGGATCCGTACTGCCAAAAAAATTCATGATGAATTATGAGAGGCATTTTCTGGAATAGCAGAGGTCTTAGAGACTTGGCTAAAAGAAGGTTTCTAGCGGATGCTTCTCTTGAATATCATTTAGATTTTATTGCTTTGTCTGAGACTGGAAGAAGCAATTTCACTTCTCAATTTCTTGCCACTTTGTCCGGGGGGTTGATTTTGACTGGCATTGCCTCCCCCTCGAGGAAGATCCGGTGGGGTTTTACTTGGGGTCAAGTGCGAAACGTTGGAAGTTCGGAGTGTAGTTCTGGGATAGTTTGCTGTCAAGTTTCGAGTTAGAACTAAGGCAGATGGGTTTGATTGGGCATTGGTGGCGGTGTACGGAGCTGCACAACCAGAGCTCAAGCCAGACTTTTTGGCGGATCTGGTTCGTATTTGTGGTAACAAACAACTCCCTCCTTTAGTGGGGGGATTTTAACATTATCCGGAGAAAAGAGGAAAAGAATAATGACAATTTTGACGGCCGATGGTCGTTTATGTTCAACACTTTTATCGAAAGCTTGGTTCTCAGAGAGATAGAGCTCTCGGGTAGGAAATTCACTTGGGCTAATTCGTTACTAGTTCCGACATTTGAGAAACTTGACCGTGTTCTATCAAGTGTTGAATGGGAACAGAAGTTTCCTTTGGTAACTGTGCAGGCATTGACACGAGGTGTCTCGGATCATACACCGTTACTAGTCGACTCCGGAGTTCAAACTTCTATGGGCAACAAGAACATTTTCTCGTTTGAACTTGCCTGGTTTGAAAGAGAAGGGTTCCTCGAGTTGTTAGCTCGGGAGTGGGCTAAAGACTCAGGAGGAAGGACGCCTATCGAGCGATGGCAATGCAAGATTCGTCATCTTCGAAGGTTCCTTCGTGGTTGGGCTAAGCACACGCATGGAATTTATAAGGCGGAGAAGGAGAGACTTCTTCTACTTATTCAAAACCTTGAAGTTAAAGCAGAAACTTCTATCTTGGATTCCAGTGAGTTGGAAATAAAGATAGAGGCGGAGATGCGACTTAAAAAGCTTCTTTGTGAGGAGGAATTGAAGTGGGCGTTGCGAGCTAAGGTTCGCAAAATAGTACAAGGCGAGGATAATACTCAATTCTTTCATATGATTGCTAATGGGAAGCATCGTAAAAAGATAATTTTCCAACTAGAACAAGACGAAGGGACGATAGTTGGTCAAGACAATCTGAAAGTTTACATTACCAATTATTATAAGCAGTTGTTTGGTCCCCCGGAAGAGAATTTTGTGTCGTTAGATGAGTCTAGGGTTGAGGATGTTCCTCAACTTGAGACTGCCGAGAATGAGCTCCTGACTGCTCCTTTCTCGGAGAAAGAGGTGTTTGAGGCCATTGCACAAATGGAGAATAATAAGGCTCCAGGACCGGATGGGTTTCCGGCGGAGTACTACAAAAAGTGCTGGCATTTTATCAAGGGAGATTTGATGCCCATGTTTCAAGAGTTTTTTGAGGGACAGCTTCAGTTGTTTAAGCTGAATTTTGGGACGATAACTCTTCTTCCTAAGAAGACAGAGGCTGTTCACATTGAGCAGTTCAGGCCTATATGTCTGCTTAATGTGAGTTTTAAAATCTTCACCAAGGTCGGGACGAACAGACTTACGCAGATTGCGCACTCTGTAGTTCATCCGTCCCAGACTGATTTCATGCCTGATAGAAACATCCTTGAAGGGGTTGTTGTCTTGCATGAAACGCTCCATGAGATCCACTCAAAAAAACTTGATGGCATAGTTTTTAAAGTGGATTTTGAAAAAGCATATGATAAAGTTAAATGGCCTTTCCTTCAACAAGCTTTGCGTATGAAAGGTTTTGATCCGGCCTGGAGAAACCAGATAGATTCCTTTACGCAAAAAGGGAGTGTCGGGATTAAGGTGAATGACGACATAGGACACTATTTCCAAACACACAAGGGGCTAAGGCAAGGAGACCCGATGTCACCGATCCTGTTTAACATAGTGGCTGATATGCTGACTATTTTAATAGGTCGGGCCAAGGATGCAGGGCAGGTAGGTGGCCTGGTTCCACATCTAGTTGACGGCGGGATTTCCATTCTTCAGTATGCAGATGATACTATCATCTTTATGGAGCACGACTTGGCGAAAGCAAGAAACATGAAGTTGCTGTTATGCTTATTTGAACAATTGTCTGGGCTCAAAATCAACTTCCACAAGAGCGAATTGTTTTGCTTCGGAAGAGCAAATGATGACCAGGAGACGTATAAACAATTGTTCGGATGTGAAGTGGGCTCATTACCATTTACGTACTTAGGTATACCCATTCATCATCGTAAGCTGACCAACATTGAGTGGAAATGCATCGAGGATCGTTTTAAAAAGAAACTGAGCTGTTGGAAAGGGAAGCTCATGTCATACGGAGGACGATTGATTCTGATTAATTCGGTCCTTACCAGTATGCATATGTTTCTCTTATCCTTTTTCCTGGTTTCGGTGGGTGTCAGGAAAAGGTTAGATTTCTACCGATCTCGATTCTTTTGGCAGAGTGATGAGCTTAAACGAAAGTAGAGGCTTGCTAAGTGGGATATAATCTGTAGGCCGAAGGACCAAGGAGGTCTAGGTATTGAAAATCTGGAAGTCAAAAACATATGTCTCCTTAGCAAGTGGCTATTTAAACTTTCGTCTGAGACGGAGGCTACTTGGGCACAGATTTTGCGTAATAAGTATCTTTATGCTAAAACTTTGCCCCAGGTGAATGTCAGGCCTTCCGACTCACCTTTTTGGAAGGGTTTGATGAGAGTCAAACAACTCTTTTTCAACAAGACAAAATTTATTGTCGGGAATGGTGCCACTACGAGGTTTTGGGAGGATACGTGGCTTGGGGAGACCCCCCTTACACTTCAATATCCTACTTTGTACAACATTGTCCGACGTAGAGAAGCCTACGTTGCAACTGTTTTACAATCCACTCCCCTCAATATTAATTTTCGGCGGACGCTAGTTGGAAATCGTTGGGAGGTCTGGCTCCATCTTGTTAGACATTTAATGGAAGTCCGGCTGTCCCAGCAGCCAGATCAGCTGCATTGGAAACTTACTAAGAACGGTGTGTTCTCGGTCAAATCAATGTATCTGGATGTCATTAACTCTAGCGTCATCCCTTCCTCGATACACGTTTGGAAAGTTAAGGTACCCTTGCGAATCAAAGTGTTTATGTGGTTTGTGCATAAACAAATCATTTTGACTAAGGATAACCTTGCAAAACGCAACTGGGTGGGCTCATCTAGGTGTAGCTTTTGCGATCATAACGAAAATATCAAACATCTCTTTCTCTATTGTCCGTTGGCTAAGATTCTGTGGTGGTCGATTCATATTGCGTTTAATATTAATCAGCCCACCTCTATCAACATGTTATTTGGAACATGGCTTGATGGGGTTGATTCTGATACTGCAAGACACATTCGTGTTGGCGTTTGTGCTTTATTTTGGGTAGTATGGAACCGCAGAAATGATTTAGTCTTTAACAGATCAACAAACATTCACTTTTTGCAGGTTATCTTCAGGGCCACGGCGTTCATCTGTATGTGGTCGCTACTCACTCCGACGGAAGCCAGGGAGCGTTTGATTACCGCGTCTACCCGATGGGAGATGGTAGCTCGGGATATTTTCAACCGGTTTGAATGGCGGTCATGTAATAGGATAGGCATGTAGTGCTCCTATTGTATTTGCCAGCCGGTTGTGGCTTTGGGTCTTAGCTATTTTGAGCTTTTGTTTATTTTCGCACTACGACCTTTGGAGACTTTGTTACTGGATTATCTTTTTAATAATATGAGCCGTATGCATCTTTCTGATGCAGAGGCTGGTGTAAACCTCCTTTTCGGAAAAAAATGCAGGAGTGAGTATGATACCAAATTAATAGAGGATTAACTATGACTATTGCTAGTATTACGTAGCTCCTTTGTAGGCTCATACATATGCCTTGTATTAGCCTCCTTTTGCTTAACTAATTGTTCAGCGACCGAACAGCAGCATGAGGAGGGAAGTGCGCTTGAGAAAAGGAAGGTTCATGTCATGCGGCAGGTTTGGTACGCGTCCCTACCCATCTACGGCAACTACTACCAAACTGCATATCATACTGTTACGACTATACAAAACCAAACAACGCCGGGAACGATATCTACACGGTCGATCGAGGAAGAGGCGTCGGAGTCGTCGCGGCCGGAGCGCCGTCCCCATCCGGGCGCCGGCCCATCGATACGTCGGTCAAGCAACCATGCATGCATGTGGGGGCCAGAGACCAGGTGACATGCATCTTTGCATGTCATCGTGTGCCTTGCGGTCCGAATTCAAATTTAAACATTATGAAAAAATCTGAAAAAAAATCATGCACGTTCACAACACATATTAAGATAACCTCTAAAAATTTCAGATCAAAAATTGAAACATACATCGAGAAGCAAAAAAGAGAAATTTGTCATGAATAGTTGTGAACGGTTCTCTGTATATTATTCACATCTGAGTTTCTCTTTTTTGCTTCTCGATGTATGTTTCGAATTTTGATTTTAAATTTTTAGGGATTATCTTAATATGTGCTGTGAACATGCATGATTTTTTCAGAATTTTTCGCAATGTTTAAATTAGAATTCGGGCCGCAAGGCACACGGTGACATGCAAAGATGCATGTCACCTGATCCCTGTCCGCATGTGGGGCTGGCTGGGCTCGATGAGTGAAGATGCTTGATGTTGTTTTAAAATGCTTTCGCCATGCGCGCGCACGGGCAACGCGGGGGAGGGACAACGAACGCCCGGCGGCACGCGCGTTCCCGTGCATGCGCGGCACGCCCGCCCGTGGAGAGCGTGTGCATGCACCGCAATTTCACGCGGGACTGTGAAAACGGTGCGTTTTGGTTCTATGATCATGATCTTGACTTAAATGAACTTATTATGTGCAGCCCAGAATCGTGGACGATGATCCCGTTTGATTCCAACGGGTCGGGGCGTTCCTTTGCCTGTAACGGGAACAAAATATTCGCCTAATCTCATTAATTAGAAGAATGTTGAGCTAATGTAGTAAAAATCCAGGTGATCAAATTATACGTAGACCATGACGATGCAAGGAAATTTTAATGGCTACTACCTTTTTACTTGCACACCGTTTAGCTGGTCGTACTTGGAAATACCCCTTTTCTAGGAGTAACCGTGTCATTTAATTGAGTTAAAGCATCTACAACCACAAGCAGCGAAATCCGACACCCAAATACCCGTGGATGCGTCTGCGCGTCCGTGGACGGACAATGACCAGCACACAAAAATTCATTTTCACAAGTGAAAATCATCAAATCCATAAGATTACATGCAATGTAAAACTATTCCAAATTTTTGCCAGCAATTGTCCTTATTGTTCTGGACGTGTCCATGTCCGACAGCCGGTTGTTCCCCTCGGAGTGGAGGTGCGATCGCCGGCGAGGTAGAATAGGACATGGGACGCGCACCGGGTCACTGGTCTCAAGGTACCGACGTCTTCCATGCCATACTCTTCATCGTTAGAGCCCAGAGTCTACACATCGTCGATGGACGGGAGATCAACGACGGACAAGTCATGGTCGGAGGCCGACACATCCACCACGAAGCGGTTACGATGGCATATCTGAAAGAGAGCTCCACAAGAGCAACTGGAAGCCCGACCCCCGCGTCGTCCCCAGGGCGGCTCGAGGGAACCCTAGGAACGCCGCCGCCGCCCCCCTCTACATCACGCTCCCCCTCCCGCCGCTGCCGGATGAGTCCGCCGGGCGAAGCCCGCGCCAGAGGACGGTGGCGGCGGGGATCTCCGCTCGCTCGGCGGCCTAGGTCGCCGGCCTAGGTCGCCGGCGTGAGCCCTTGGTTGTGGGAGTCTCGTTCTCGGCGTCTCCAGCAGGCGTGGCGGCTGCTCGGCGTCCCGAGGTTTCAGATCTGGCCATGGCGGGCTCGGTCGATCTAGCCCGTTGGCTTCGGCCGGCGGTGAGGTTGGTGGTCGTGCGTGGTGATGGCGCCGCCGCCGCGCATGAGGTGCTTGGGCCAGTGGGTTCGCATGATGGCGGCACTGGGGTTCCCCC
This sequence comes from Triticum dicoccoides, assembly GCF_002162155.2. Lineage (NCBI taxonomy): Eukaryota > Viridiplantae > Streptophyta > Magnoliopsida > Poales > Poaceae > Triticum > Triticum dicoccoides. Next base: position 169,717,777 of record NC_041392.1, read on the forward strand.
ATCCTCGTCCGGCAGCGTGAGGGTGCGGAGGTAGGGTTGCTCCGGGCGAAAGCCGACGGCGCGGTGTCTGCGGATGTCGCTCTCCTCCTGGGGGCCGTTGTGGAGTTCTCCGAACTCCTCCGCTCTCGGGTCACTTTCTTCAGGTGAAAGCTCAGGACCTGCGGTGTAGGACCAGACGATGGCATGACATTGCTTTCCCTCCTGAGGGCGTCGTCTTGAAGATCGTGATTCTTTGCGTGCTTTCCCAGAGCTGGACTTGCACGACATCGCGGCAGGTGGCCGGCGATGCGCCCAGAGGTGGAGCGGTGTTTCCTTCTCCGCATCGAAGACGGCGGATCTCGGCAGCGTGGCGCAGCGGAGACTCGGCGCCCGACGCGTGTAGATGAACTCGCGCAGGAGGAGGTGGCTGTCTGGCATCATGGTGGCGTCGATGGCAGAGTGGCCTAACAAGGTAGAAGCCTCAATATCTGCTCTGGAGACGGACCTGTGGAAGATGGCGGCGACGACACATGTGAGTGCATTAGACCGGTTTGTGCCCCAGACCCGGTATGTGGCTCGGCTAGGGCTTCCGGCTTTTGATGGTAGGTTTAGGTGAGTGGTCTGGGTATTTGGCCCAGCTAGCATCCCTTCATCATATGGATAGGAGTAGTGGCATATGTTGCCAGGATGGCAGATTCAGGCATATTGTTGTAATACTTTGTAATGTCAACGAGAATAATCAATAAAGTGGCCGCATGCATCTCCCAGATGCAGAGGCCGGGGGTCATCCTCCTTTTCTAAAAAAACGAAGAGGTTACGATGCCAAGGGGTGCCAGTCACTCGTTGCGGCATCGGATAGTGCGACTCCGCCTCGCCGACGTCCGTTGTGATGGCTGTCGTAGCCTGCCGCGCCCGTTGCCTTGCATGGGGGAACTTCACGCCATATTTGCGTCAGACATGAAGTGGCTATGCACCTTCGCCTCGGCGCGCTAACGAAGCGGTTGCGCGGCACAGGATATAAAATGGAGGGAATAGTTTGGATTTGAAAAGGCAATAAACTTTTGGCAAATACATTTAAGGAGATCTCTAATTTAGGGTGCGAGGTTAAACTTTTGGTAAATGTTCCCCGCGGGCCAACCGATCTCGGTTCACGCCGGGCTTGATAAGAAAATAGGCAGTTTTTTGATTAAATTAATCCATGAATAATTATGAGCATGACATGGACAACATTGATAACACACTAATTACGATCTAACAGAGCATGTACTACGCATATAGTAGAAACATCTACGCATATCGCTAGTACTGCTACAACAGAAAGAAACACGACAAGGATAAACGATGTATACCCTCCAATCGGCCACGCGGCGGTGGTGGCGGTGGCAGCAGCCGCGGCATCCTCGGCGGCCTTCTTGTCGGCCTCGGCCTTCTCAGCGGCAGCACAGTCGGCGTCGGTCGACATGGTGATGACGAAGGTGATGCGGACGTAGATGAACAGAAGCGAGTAGTCGCGTAATCGCTACCCAAAAACCTAATCGCCCCTCTCCCGTACAGGATCCGGAGAAGCGGGGTTTCAGAGGCCTGCTCTCCCGTCAACCGTGTACGCGGTGAATGAGACGGAGTCGCCGGCGGCAGCAGCAGCAGCAGAGGTACGACATGGGCGTGGAGGCGGAGATGCGTTCGGTTTCGTGGCGGCTAGGGTTGGCAGCGTCCCACATATATATGTGCGGCCGCGCGTGGAGAGACGTGGGCTGAACCCACGTCCAAGTCGGTAGCCCACGATGCGACGTCTCAGATCGTGGCCCTACATGTTAAAGACTCTCCGTTCCTGACCGGCAAAAAGAAGCGCATAGGAGTGATCTCGGCTCGGCTCGGCTCAATCCCGCAACCCGTGGCGCGTCGTGACAAGGCGAGCGGAGGAGGAAGAGTGCGCGAGGGCCTCATCTCTTCTCAAGCTCCAATAGCATGAGGGAGAGGATCCGTTATAAACCACTCCAACCCTCCTTCCACTTCCGGGGTGGGACTAAACTTCCCACCACCTTGTCATGCCACCTACATGGCCTCTTAGAGATCAAATATGAAATTGTCATATGGGCTCTAGGCCCATCTCATATTTCAACAATCCCCCATCAGATCTCAGGGGCCCACTTTGTCCTTTGTTCCAAACACTGTTTTGATATACCACCATCTCAGTGAAGACCGATTAAGGTTGAGCTCCACCTAGACCAAGTAGTTGCACTCCTTCACAACTGAACAATGGACTATACCTTAAATTATCAGTTTGGCGTCAAGAAGTTTCACAACAAATCTCACTGATACGAGGCTGCCGAAGGCCGACCCCTCGGGTGGAGCATATTAGTCACACTCCTGGCCTGTTCATGAGCTTGCTAGAGATCACCCCAATCTCATAGACTGTGACTAGCAGTCGGGCTCATATAGGTGTGTTCCTCCAAAGATCGCTCTGTAGGATAGCATCTTGCTTATGCATATAAGCCTTGGAGCACATTAAGACAGTAGTCATCCTTCCATATAGTTTCCGAGGGTATTGCATCTCCAACGGAGTGGGTAATTAAAGTTACTCTCCTCAGTTCATCACTGGCTTGTTTTTCCAGGTCCTACTTCACGGGATCTCCGATCACATAGGTTGGGTTACTACCAAGGCAACTCATGTGGGTCTCATACCCATCTCCCTTGATGCGCTATCTATCACAACACGTGATAGCCCTTTAGTAAAGGGATCTGCCAGATTCTTAGCCGTTTGAATATAATCCAATGCTATCACTCCGGAGTTCCTCAATTTTCTTTCAGCTTTCAATCTCATTCTTATGTGTTTGTTGGACTTCATGTTGTCCTTTGAACTCTTCACCTTGACAATAACGGTTTGATTGTCACAGTTCAAGTACGGCCGGAACCGGCTTCTCAACCACTGGCAAGTCCATCAACAGATCTCGAAGCCATTCTGCTTCGCCACCCGATGTGTCTAATGCTGTTAATTCTGCTTCCATTGTCGATCTTGTTAGGATCGTTTGCTTGCAAGACTTCCAGGAAACAGCACCACCTCCAAGAGTAAACATATACCCAGTTGTGGCCTTCATCTCATCAGCATCAGAGATCCAATTTGCATCACTATACCCTTCAAATACCGACGGGTATCCGGTATAGTGAAGTCCATAGTTCATAGTACCTTTCAGATAGCGCATAACTCTCTCAAGAGCACGCCAATGTACATCACCCGGTTTGGAAACAAACCGGCTCCGTTTGCTAATAGCAAATGCGATGTCAGGCCTCGTAGCGCTCGCTAGATACTGGAGTGAACCAACAATCTGAGAGTATCTCAATTAATCTATAGCTATGCCTTTAGACTTTCGAATCAGCACACTAGGATCATATGGTGTTTGAGATGGTTTGCAGTCCGGATATCCAAAACGACTCAACACCTTCTCAACATAATGGGATTGCAGAAGTGTAATCCCACCTTCATCATCTCTCAATAGCTTGATGTTCAAGATAACATCAGCCACTCCAAGGTCCTTCATCTCAAAGTTCTGAGATAGGAAAGACTTAACTTCCTCGATCAACTTGAGATTAGTCCCAAATATCAGTATGTCATCAACATACAAACACAGTATAACTCCTTCGCCCCCACCATAGCGATAGTATACACATTTGTCGCCCTCATTAACAACAAAGCCAACAGATGTCAACGTTTCATTAAACTTGTCATGCCATTGCTTAGGCGCTTGTCTCAGGCCATACAAAGATTTCACCAACTTACACACCTTTCCTTTATGACCATCCATCACAAAGCCATCAGGCTGTTGCATATAGATTTCCTCCTTTAGCTCTCCGTTCAGGAAAGCCGTCTTAACATCCATCTGATGAATGAGAAGACCATGTGAGACCGCCAACGAGAGTAATACTCGAATGGTGGTCAGTCTCGCCACTGGTGAATGGGTGTCGAAGAAATCTTCTTCTTCTTTCTGGGCGTAGCCCTTGGCCACAAGCCTAGCCTTGTACTTTTCTATCGTACCGTCGGGCCTAAGCTTCTTCTTGAACACCCACTTGCATCCCAATGGTTTGCAACCATAAGGACGTTCAGTAAGCTCCCAAGTCCCATTAGCCATGATGGAATCCATCTCGCTACGGACCGCATCCTTTCAATAGTCAGCTTCTGGAGATGCATACGCTTCTGAAATAGAAGTGGGATTATCCTCCACGAGGTATATGAAGAAATCATCACCAAAGGTCTTTACAGTCCTTTGTCTCTTGCCCCTACCAAGGGATTCCTCATTATCCTCCTCAGGATTTTCATCATGTGTTTGGTTATAATATTCCATCGGAATGGCAGGTTCAGGAGTCTCCTCAGATTCCTGTCTAGAAGTGCTTTGTACATCTCTCATGAGGAAAATGTCCTCAAAGAATGTAGCATCTTTAGACTCCATAATTGTACTGACCTTCATGTCAGGTACCTTAGATTTCACTACTAGAAATCTATAGCCAACACTATTCATAGTGTAGCCCAAATCAACACAGTCCACAGTCTTTGGTCCAAGCTTATGCTTTTTGGGGATCGGCACATTAACTTTCTCCAAGCATCCCCAGGTACGTAAGTACGAGAGTGTTGTCCTTCTCTTGGTCCACTTCTCGTAAGGAGTGATCTCATTATCCTTTGTCGGAACTTTATTCAGGACATGCCAGGATGTCATTATAGCCTCCCCCACCATGCTTTGGATAAACCCGACGTATCTAACATGGCGTTAACCAAATCAGTTAGAGTACGGTTTTTCCGCTCGGCAACCCCGTTTGACTGGGGTGAGTAGGGAGGCGTCCTCTCGTGAATAATGCTGTGTTCCGCACAAAATGCATCAAACTCTTTCGAGAAGTACTCTCCATCACGATCTGACCGGACTCGTTTAATTTTCTTTTCAAGTTGATTCTCAACTTTTGCCTTATAGATTTTGAAGTAGTGTAGAGCCTCATCTTTAGTATTTAACAGATACATAGCAATATCTAGTGGAATCATCTATCAAAGTCATGAAATATTTCTTTCCACCTTTAGTCAACACACCATTCATCTCACAAAGATCAGAATGTATGAGTTCCAGTGGCGCCATGTGTCTCTCCTCTGCTGCCTTGTGAGGCTTGAAAGGTTGCTAAAGTGAAACTCGGGATTAAATTCGATTTTGCTAGCCACATCATAACACCGAAACTAATGTGACAAAGACATGAATGCCAGACTTCAGATTCATTAACACTCAAATGAATATTGTTCACGACTTTATTACATAGATCTGCAAGAGAAAGGCGGAACATGCCTCCTCATTAATAACCCTTTCCAACAAATAGTCCATATTTCGTAACAACTAATTTATTAGACTCGAATACCAAATTAAACCCTTCTCTACATAGAAGGGAGCCACTAACGAGGTTCTTCTTGATGGCGGGGACATGCTGCACGTTCTTCAGCTGCACGATCCTTCCCGAAGTAAACTTCAGATCGACCGTGCCAACACCAAGAACAGAAGCACTCGTGCCATTCCCCATCAGTACGAACCCATGACCTGTGGCCTGGTAAGAAGAAAACAATGAAATGTCAGCACACACATGAACACCTGCACCTGTGTCGACCCACCAATCGGTGGACGGCCAAACTGAAAATACAGCAAATATATTACCGTACCCAGATGCACCACTCTCATTGTTGCTCACAATCATATTGACAGACTTGAAGTCCTGCCCTTGCTTCTTATACTTGTTTGGGCACTTGTTGGCCCAATGTTCAAGTGAACCACCAGTAAAGCAGCCCTCATCCTTCTTATTCTTCTTGAAGGTCTTCTTACTGTTCTTCTTAAAGTCGGCACTCTGTTGGACACCGTTCTTTCCCTTGGACTTGTGGGAATTGGAGTTCTTCTGATGCACCATATTGGCCACAGAAGTTCCTTCTACCCCTTTTCCGTGCGAGTCCTTTGCCCTTAAATTCTGCTCAACACTCAGATGGCCTATGACATCCTCCACAGAGAATTCACGCCTCTGATGTTTCAGAGTGGTGGCAAAGTTCCTCCAGGAATTGGGAAGCTTAGCGATTATGCAGCCCGCGACAAACTTGCCCGGTAACTCACACTTAAGAAGCTCAACCTCCTTAACAATGCATATTATCTCATGAGCCTGCTCCAATACAGGACGGTTTTCAACCATCTTGTAATCGTGGAACTGCTCTATAATATACATCTCGCTCCCTGCATCGGCAGCCCCGAACTTAGATTCGAGCGCCTCCCACAAGTCCTTGGCAGACCGCACATGCAAATATGCGTCAACCAGCTTATCTCCAATCACGCTCAGAACTGCCCCGAGGAACACGACAGTGGCCTCCTTGAACGCCTTCTCCTGTTCAGGAGCGATCATTCCTGTGGGAGTCACACCGGCGACCCAGAACACGTTCATGGCCGTGAGCCATAAGGTGGTTTTAGTCTGCCAACGCTTAAAGTACGTCCCCGTAAACGGGGACGGTTTCAGTGCAGCAGCAAAACCAGAATTCTAAAAACTCCTACACATATTAGGTTTTTGGAGTGATAAGAAAATAGGTAGTTTTTTGATTAAATTAATCCATGAATAAATCATGAGCATGACATGGACAACATTGATAACACATTGATTACGATCTAACAGAGCATGTACTATGCATATAGTAGAAACATCTATGCATATCGCTAGTACTGCTACAATAGAAAGAAACACGAGAAGGATAAACGATGTATACCCTCCAATCGACCACGCGGCGGTGGTGGCGGTGGCAGCAGCCACGGCATCCTCGGCGGCCTTCTTGTCGGCCTCGGCCTTCTCAGCGGCGGCACGGTCGGCGCCGGTCGACATGGTGATGACGAAGGTGATGCGGACGTAAATGAACAGAAGCGAGCAGTCGCGTAATCGCTACCCAAAAACCTAATCGCCCCTCTCCCGTACAGGATCCGGAGAAGCGGGGTTTCGGAGGCATGCTCTCCCGTCAACCGTGGTACGCGGTGAACGGGACGGAGTCGCCGACGGCAGCAGCAGCAGCAGAGGAACGACGTGGGCGTGGAGGCGGAGATGCGTTCTGTTTCGTGGCGGCTAGGGTTGGCAGCGTCCCACGTATATATGTGCGGCCACGCGTGGAGAGACGTAGGCTGAACCCACGTCCAAGTCGGTAGCCCACGATCCGACGTCTCAGATCGTGGCCCTACCTGTCAAAGACTCTCCGTTCCTGACCGGCAAAAAGAAGCGCATAGGAGTGAGCTCGGCTCGGGTCAATCCCGCGGCGCGGCGCGGCGAGCGGAGGAGGAGGAGTGCGCGAGGACCTCATCTCTTCTCAAACTCCAATAGCATGAGGGAGAGGATACCTTATAAACCACTCCAACTCTCCTTCCACTTCCGGGGTGGGACTAAACTTCCCACCACCTTGTCATGCCACCTACATGGGCCCTTAGAGATCAAATCTGAAATTGTCATATAGGCTCTAGGCCCATCTCATATTTCAACAGGGCTCATGCGAGACTTTCAATCGCGGAGCGATTTGCTCTGGCGCGAGAAGCCTTTCTACCTTATCATCATTCAGTGTCGTTCTCATTCTCCTTTGTTTTTTTCTCTCCATCCCACCGCGCACA
>NC_041392.1:169725648-169757214 GCF_002162155.2 Triticum dicoccoides
GAGCTCCTGCGCACGCGCGGGGGTGTCGGCCTTCTCGCTTGCAGAGCACACCAATATCCTCGTCCTATCTCTTTCCAAGAGATGCGAGGCTTCATCCGTCGCCGCGTCATCATCGATTCATGGCCTTGCCCACGCGAGAGGCGAACTGTGGTGCTACAACTGGTGCTCCATGGAGTTGTGCTCGGCGGCAATATTTGGAACCCTAGCGCGACAAATACTGGAACCGGCATGCGTCAGTGTGGCAACCAGCAGGCGTCACGTCGAGCTACAACAGGCGACGACTGATTTTTGCTGCAACTGTCGGCGGCAGTTGTTGTGACTGGTAGGGCAGGATGATTGATAACACATGGCGAGCTACAACCGGCGATGACTTTCTTGTTGCAGCCGTCATTGGCACTTGCTATGACCGGCGACGACAATTGTTGATACCGTTAGGTCGGGATGCTGGGACGACATGCACGCGGAGCTACCACCGCGATGACGTTTTTTGCGGCAACCGTCGTCTGCTTGGTTGCGACCAGTGACGACAATTGCTGCGACCGGTAGAGAGGGATGCTGGGAAGACATGCACAACAAGCTACAACCGACAGCGACTTTTTTTGCTGCAACTGTCATTGGTGCATGCTATGGCCGGCAATGACAATTTTGTGACCGTGGGGTGGGATCCTATCACCAGCGATGACATTTTTTGTTTCAAACATCATGGCCTTTGTTGTGACTAGCGACGGTAATTGCTGCAGCCTGCAACCGGCGGGGCGGTTTGCAAGGACAGCACACACGACGAGCTACAACCGGTGACGGCGGCGACGATGGTTTTGGTACACCTGATGTTGCCTTTTGCTTTGACAGCCCACAGGGCGCAGGACTCACATCTGACGGCTCAGAGGTGACAGGCCTGGATCTGGCGCCGGTTGACCGGTGCCAAGTGCTGCCCTAAACTTTTTTTTCCCTGTAAGTATCTACATATATTTATTAAAAAAAGTACATGTATATTGACAATGCATGTTGTGCACGACGAGTTTCCCTTTGAAAAGCAAACGCCTGTTTATTCTAAACTGAAAAAGCAAACAATTGAATGGATTTTTTTTAGGGTAACGATTGAATGGAATTAATAAAGAGAGGAACGGGGCTGTCACCATGTAAAAGCTAGGCTCTCTGAAGATCTTTTTCAATCTCGCAGCGTCGTACTCTACTCCACAAAACATTAGCTTGCATGCTTTTCTTGCCGCGTTGAATTTGTTTAATGTTCCTTACCAGATGCTTAATCATTGCACGAGCTCGCTGTGATGCATGATTAGAAAGACGGCGATGTTCTTTTCCCCAGAATATCAGCAATCATTCATTGGATTTGAAAAACATTTTCATATATTCGAAATCCGGCCAATAAACTAATTTCACATATATATATATATATATATATTTTCCCCCTCTTATATTTACGGGGAGGGAATTCGCATTTGCTTGTCAAACGCGTCCACCAATTTTTCCCCCGCATACAAATAATCCCAGCGAAGAAGAGCCTTCGCATCTTCTACCAGAAAAGAATGAACAAAAGAATAGGAGGGGCAAAATTGTACAGTTCCCCCTGCGCGTATTACTACTGCCTACGGTATAGTATAATTTACACTTCACTCCGCCGCCGCAGTGCTTCTACTGCTCTCCGGCCGTCGCGCCGCCGGCGAGGGGCCCTGCTCCCGCGCCACCCTGTTGAGCATGGCGAACATGCCGACCATGGGGGCGGTGTTGTAGGTGCACGCCTCCGTCTGCATGTAGTTGACCCTGTCGTCCCTGAACCTGTCGTGGCGGTCGGGCCCGCCGACGATGGCGCCGACGACGACGTTGGGGTTGGCGCTCTTGCGGCCGAACCAGTCGTCGAACCCCTGCGCGCACCCGATGAACTCCTTCCGGTCCTTGTACGGCACGATGGACGCCGCGCGGTGGTGCACCCTCGCCGGGAACTTGGCGCCGTACCCCACCAGGTAGCTGATCCCGCGCGGGTTGCTCCCCAGCACGTAGTCCACCTGCGCCCTGGCGTGCGCGAACACCTCGCCGGCGTCGGCCGATGCCTCGCCGCCCGCGCACGTCACGGCCGCGCCCTCGCCGGCGCCGGCCTCGGTGAGGTAGCCCGAGTAGACGGAGAGGAGGTACGCGGCGCTGGTGACGTACTGCATGTTGTTCCACTGGCGCACGTAGAGCATCCCGCCGGGGCTGCGCTCGACGTTGTCCTCGGCGGCGGCGTTCCTGCCCATGCACGCGCACACGTAGTGCTCCGCCTTGGCGCGGTACCCCTCGAGCGTGGCGCGGTGGCGCTCCTCGTGCTCCCCCCTCAGCAGCAGCCGGGTGGCGAGGATCTGGACGCCGGCGTACTTGACGTCCCAGCTGAACTCGGTGATGGCCCATCCGGTGCCGCCGAACTCGTGCGCGTTGTCCACCACGTAGTCGAGGTAGCTGGCCCTCCCCGAGGCGCGGTGCAGCCAGAGCGCCGCCCAGAGCAGCTCGTCGTGGTAGCCGCTGACGGAGGCGTAGTAGCTCTTCACCTCGGCGATGCTGCTGTCGTACTTGCCTCTGTACTTGTCAGCGAACTCGAATAGCTGTACCACCAGAAGAAAAGAGAAATGGGTCAGTACTACTCCATTAAAAAAGCTAAACAACCAACTAATATTCCCCTTAATCTATCGGCCGGCCGCAATAATAATCATCATGATTTGCATCGCATCGTTGTGATCGCGTGGGCTTCTGCAGGCGCCAACGTGAACGGAAATGTGGTGGTTACGTTAAGTAGCCTGTCGCATCACGCGGCCACGTAGTACGGCGCTGACAGTGTGCCGCATGATGCCGAGCTCTTTCGCGGGCCCACCTGTCGGCCTCCTTGGACCGACAGAACCTTCACGCGGTAGTTTTTTTGTTGTTTGTGTATATAAGATGAAGATTTTGCTAGTGAACTGGTGATGACGTCATGTTGACAAGTAGGCACGTGCGGCGCGTGCAGCGAGGAGAAGAACACGGTTCCAATGTGAACCAGGGGAGAAAAATCCTCTGGCCTCTTTGACTCGTGCTTCCTGGCCGGTCCTCAGAATCTACAGCCCGGCAGCTCCGCTACACGTACCCGAGACATTCCACACACGCCAAAGAATTTACCACTACTAATCCCTGGACTAGTCTAATTCCTAGTTACTACGTGCACAGTAGTACTAGTGATGGTGATTGTTACGAACCTGCTGGGCGTGGTGGAGGAGGAGGTGGGCGTAGTGCGGGTTGGTCTCGCGGAAGGCCATGGAGGCGGCGGCCAGGGCGGCGGCGGTCTCGCCGGCGACGTCGGAGCCGGGGCGCTCGCGGTCGACCTTGTAGGCCTGGCGGGACGTGGTCATGTCCTCCGGCCGCTGCCAGCAGTAGTGGTCGGTGTCGCCGTCGCCAACCTGCAAAGCAAAGCAAAGCACGATCAGTCAATCATTTCACTCACATTCGTCAAAGCCATGGAAGCAGGCAGGCGGACAGGCATGCATATGCGTTATTCGTCAAGCTCCTAGCTAGCTAATCCATGTGAGGCGAGGAGACAATCATGCAGACGCAGGTGTGAGATTTGCGCGTTCCTCGACTGAACCGCACCCATGGCCTGGTTTGTCCTCTAGCCCCCACCTAACAAATGTTCCTCTCCCCCCAGCTTTTTTTCAAAAAAATAAGTTAAAATAAGCGAGTTCTTTGCTTTAGTTTTCTCCATCTGTCAGCCCACGGCCAATGGTGCGTGCATGCATGTTTGTTCGAAGTTGTTGATTGGATGATTAGCCAGCGAACGGCGGTGATTACGATGGATGGGGGTAAATCGGGAAGAGATTGTAAAATGAATTACCTCGGCCCAGAGCTCGTCGGGCTTGGTGTGCGCCTTGATGAAGTAGTCGGTGCCCCACTTGATGGACTCGAGGGCGTGCGCGAGCTCGCCGGCGGCCGCCACGTCGCCGCCGTACTCCAGCAGGCTCCACGACAGCATGGTCACCGTGAACGCCATGGGCAGCCCGAACTTGACGTGGTCGCCGGCATCGTAGTATCCGCCCACCAAATCCACCTAATGGAACCAAACACGGCAGACAAGATCCATCCAAAGTCAGCGCGCTGATCGACCGAACGATATATGTGATGATCGGGCATCCCCCGCCGGCCAGCCGGCAAAGAAGAAGAAGAAGAGGAGAGAGACGAAACAATGGGACGGCGACGTACTCCTTGCTCGAGGCCGTCGGTGAGGCCGGAGTGGTCGCGCCAGGCGACGCGCTGGCCGTGCGGCAGCCGCCCCGACCGCTGCGCCTCGAAGTAGAGCAGGCTCTTCCGCAGCGCCTGCTCGTAGTCGTGCGGCACGGGCGCCGCGCCGGCCGCCTCCGCCGCCAGGAAGAAGGCCACGGCCACGCCAAGAGCCCACGCCGCGGCGCCGCTGCTCCTCCTCATTATCCTCGCTATCTCAGTATCTCTCTCCCTCTCTCTCTCCAACAGCAGTATACGCTGGTCCTCGAGGAACCTTCGACCGTAAGGACCAACCGACGGACTCGCTCCGCTAGCTCCCGCGGCGGCCGACGATCGCCCGCCCTTCGATATATGCACGCGCGCGGCGGACAGGTGGAGCTTCGCGGCCCGGTGGTTGCAGCGGTCGTTGGACGAAGCTGGACGGAGCAGCTAGCTGGTGAAATGGAGACGGGGGAGGGGAGGGTAGCAGGGTGTGGTGGGCTGTCGACTCTGCGGGGGACTCGCGTATATGTAGGGGGAGTGGAGGGACGGAGAGGTGGTGCGCGGAGCTCCGTCGAGAGCAGCAGCATACCGTGTTGAATGGGTGGGGCCGGCCCGGCTGGGTTAGGTGACTTTGCGGTGCGGGCCCATCATCGTGGCCATGGGAATATAGGAGGCCAGCAAAGGGGGAGACGAAATAATGTGGGGAATTCTCAAAAAAAGAGGAGGAAATAATGTGGGGGAGGGGAGGGGAATAGCCTAGCCGCTGCCCTGCCCATATCGTAGGGATGGACTGGTTGCGCGGGATTTGGTGAAATTTGGTGGAAGAGGAAGGCAGGAGGAACCAGGGTACGATACTACTACCTCCGTCTCGGTGAATAAGTCATTCGCGTAATTTTAGGTTGGCGATTTAACTATCTAAATGTGTATTATATGTGATAAAAAATATGTATTTAGAAACTACATCATTATAGAAATCTAGTGATATACTTTTCATGACATATAACACATATTTAATTCCTTAAATCAATGATCTAGAACTACGCGAATGACTAGCAGTCTAGCACTGGCTCATGAGTGAGTGATTGACCGAACGAACAAGAATGCGTTGTTCCCGTGGCAATTATCGTCAAACGGCTGGTGCAGGTGCAGCAACTTGGCCATGAGCATGGTGTTGGGGGGAAATCTAGGTCGTATATGCCTACTATCTAGGCAGGCACTCGTTCTGTAGAATACTCCTACTGTAGTGCCGTAGGGATCCCGCCGTCAGCTAGGCTAATTTGGGAAGGAGGGTTTGCCACCCTTTTTTTGAATGGGGATGACTCTTGGACTGACGATTCAAAACCACTTATGTTCTTCCTTTTGCTCCTTCGGATTGGATCGGATCGGAGCGGATCAGCCTACGAGGTCGACCAGACAGACTCCCTTCGTTTGAAAACAGTTTTAAGCAGGGCACACTTTGTTCCGTTAAGTTAAGATTTTGATCAAGAAAATATTGTGTTAATAGGTGTTTATGTGACACGAAACTTTTTTCCGAGGGAGAAATGTCGCATGAGATTTTGTGTCGCTAGACCCATTTTAAAGTGTTTTCTTGCGTTTGTGACTCTGTATCACATAAATCAATTAACAAAGTAAATCTTGATCAAATCTTATAAAAAACACAAATTAGAATTTTTAAGTTGAGGGAGTACAACTCCAATTTCGATATGAACGCCATAAAATTCAACTAACAATGTAAATCTTGATCAAATCTCATAATGAAATAAGAAACACATTTTAATTTTCAAGTTGAGGTAGTACAATTCAAATTTCAATATGAACGCCATAAAATTCAACTAAAATGTAGTGAGGAAAACATGCGCACGCAGCACCGTCGAAGGTATTCAGGAACAACTTCGTTCACAACCGCTTTAGAGGATAGGTGATTCGGAAGTGTCGGTTTTCCCTCTGGTGAACGCTGGCAAAGCAACGGCTTTCACCCCCTCCATCTGTTGTTCCAACGGGGAGTGCATGGGAGCTCCATGTGTTCTCTTCTGTGTTGTTTTAGTTAGTGTGCTTGTTTCGTTTGGTGGCATCGGGGCGGTGAGGGCGACATGTAGAATAATTTTGCCTCTAGTTCTTCCGCACCACGTCGATGTTCTCCATGGCGTCAACAAAGAATTGGTGGAGGCATGTGCTAGACGTTCTCACGCGGAAATGAATTTAATTTTTCTGCTGGTACTGACTTTGGTTGCATGTTGTGGCGACTCCGGTAGCCATGGCGAATTGGTGTTCATAGAGCGGGAATGGTCGCTCGTAGACAATGGAGCCGCTCACCGGCGCCATGCAATGGATTAGGCTAGCACGGGCCTGTTCTTGGCTCTAAAAGCCTCTTTGACAATGTTGTGACCCTAGATCTTGCAATGATATTCTCGAAACTCAGTTATTGTTCAATGAATGCCATGGTTACTCTTAAAAAAAGTATTACCTCTCTGTACACTTCTTATCTTTCGGTACGCAGTAGTATTTTCTAAGCTGACTAGCTAAGTATTGTGCAAGTGAAAATATATAACAATTGAAGTTTCAAAAATTGCTTGCATGGCCACGCTTTATGTCACTTTAATCCCTCTTTTTTTGCATTGGCCCAACATTCTTATTAACTAATGAAATTCTGTAAATGTTTATTTTTCGATCGAAGGTAAATGCTATATTCCATTTTCAAACAAAGGAAACAGCTCAACTTGTTGGAATCAAACGGGGTGATCCTCCGCGACGTCGAATTATACATAAGTGCCGGCTTAGTCTTTTGAAAATGCTCATAAAATATGATGTGCGTGCGGGCCTGCATAGAGATGAGCGTACGTGAGAATGTATGAGCGCCTGCCGTCTGGTGTTAAAGAAAATGATCACATCCAAAGCCCGCGTAGCGTAGTATTTGGGTCCATACGTACGCATGGTTCGGACGTGCGTGCGAGCGCCCGAGACGCGCGCTCGTTGTCTTGCCCCCGCGGTGCCCGTGCGCGCGCGCGGCGCGAAGCGATTTGAAAACACAAGGCACGCACCTTCTTCACTCACCGAGCCCAGCCAGCCCCAGCCCCACATGCATGCATGGTTGCTCCACCGATCGACCGACCGATGGGCCGGCGCCCGGATGGCGACGGCGCTCCGGCCGCGACGACTCCGACGCCTCTTCCTCGATCCCACGCCCGGTTGCGATCGCGGCCAATGTAGATATTGTTCCTGGACAGACGTTGTTTGATACTTTGAGAATGTATATTCTTGTAACAGTATGATGCATGGTATGATGCAGTTTGGTAGTTGGCGCCGTGGGTGGGTAGGGACGCGTACGCCCCGGATTCCGATGGTTCGCAGTCACCAAACCTGCCGCACGAACCTTCCTTTTCTCAACTTTTTCTCAATGGCACTTCTCTTGCCCCCCTTCTCCTCCTCCTCCTGCTGCTGCTGTCGTCGTTGAACAATCAGTTCAGCTAATACTTATAGTAATACTAGCAGTCATAGCTAATCCACGTATTAATTTGGTATCATGCTCACTTCTGCGTAGGTAAACAGTGCGTACACGCTTTGACCTGCCGCAGTGTGCGTCGGTGCGACGTGCCATGATTTCATCCCAATTTAAAAAACGTGGCCGTCGATTCTTTTGATTACTTTGTTTGATCTCACGGCCGGCTGCTGGCAGTTTTGGTACAGTTTTTCTTGCGTAATGATGTACTCCCTCCGTTTTTATTTACTCTGCATATTAGAGTTGACTGAAGTCAAACTTCGTAAAATTTGACCAAGTTTATAGAAAACAATATAGACATTTATCATAATAAATCTATACGATGTGAAAGTACATTTAATAATAAATATAATGTTGTTGATTTGTTATTGTATATCTTAATATTTTTGTATATAAACTTGGTCAAAGTTTGTAAAGCTTGACTTTGACCAAAGCTAATATGCGAACTAAATAAAAATGGAGGGAGTATTTCTTTACTACATTTTGTTAGGCACTGGGTGGACCGGGCCGGGTCAGGGCATATATAATTCTGTAGCTTCTGCTAGTGCTTCTCCATTTTCCTCGTGTTGACATTTCAGTTTTTTGTTTGCCACGGACGGATTGGTCATGTCGTCAAACACGAACAGCTAGCAAAGAGAAGGGAGTGGACCATAGTGTTTGGTTGTTTTTGGTGCTATTATTTTAGCTTGCGACATGATAGTGATCCTTAGTTGTCAAGTATACGTGCTCTCCGTCTGCCGTCTATACTGACCTCCATACTTTATGTTTTAGCTTGGGACATGACAATGTGTGTTATGTGCCGTGGTTGGGCAATTTATTCATGCTATTTGTTAGTTATTCCTGAGTTAGGAAGCATACGTCTTCTCGAACTGACGTCTATTACTGACCTACGTAGACATACTAGTATTGCGTAGCAGAGCCAAGCGTCTCTAGAAAACTCTTAAATGCGCAACTTTTTCGCAAAATCATGTGACAAGGATGCACCTAAAACGGGTCCAGGAAGAAACATCCAAAGTGACGGAAAAGAAAAAAGCGGGGCAGCAGGGGCAACAAAACTCGTAAGATGCTACACATCCATGCTTCGTACGTATTGTCACATGCATGATACAAGCAAAGATAAGAGGTCAATGAAGGGAAGAAGTGACACGACCTACCAAACAACCAACAAATGAACGATCCACAAGCATCGCAACGTGCGCAGCTGTGTTCATGCATGAATCCGGTAATAACGCTTGTCATCTGCCCTTGGAAAGATTTACTATTGCCTGCCTCTCCAGGTCTCCGGTCTTGTCCATCTCGGCCGGTGCATAGTGTCGGAGGGCTAATAAGCTGATGGCACCGGCGTAACCACCCGTCGCTGTTGAGTCCGGTGGCGATAACGAACTGAGGTGAAGCCCCTCCCTCCTTTTCCCCGAGCTCGAGCAGGGCAGCTTTCATGGGGCAGTGCGCCCTTAATTCCACCTCCTCTTTTCCTCCCGTCTCCGGCTAGGCTAAACACGACGTGGACGACGGCAGCTCCGCGCGCGGGTGGCGCGGCCAGGTGTGTGCTCGGCCGTGTTTCCCCCCGCGGTTCAGCAGGTTCGCTTTCGCTTCTGTCGCTGGTTGCCGAGTCACCACGGTGCCTCTCGATCTCTCGAGAGTTTGGCGAAAGTGATGGTGAAATCTGTGGGGATTCACCTGCCGATTATTAGGATAGCCGTGGAATTTCCTACTGGGTAGGTTAGGCAGATGTTCAATATATTGGGCATGGAACTATCGTCCACGGACAAAATCACACGCGGCTTTGCACCGGAAAGCTGCGCATCGGTCATATAATAAGATTGGAGCTTAACCCTGCCGCAGCCCACAGTGGATGGATGGTGCCCAGCTCGATCAATGATTCGCGGGCATTTGTTTGCATGCAGGGCCGAGAGAATACGAGGCATTGAACCCGTCATGCACCCAAGACAAGAGCGTATGGTGTTTAAAATACAACCTCTGAAAGTCTGAATTCATGGGGGTCTCTATGATACCGAGTGTCAAAGTGGTCGCCAGCAAAGCGATTCGCTGGCAGAGCAGAGATGCAATGTGAAACGAGATGCTTTCGGATCATCACTCAACAAAGCGCGTCCGTCCGCCGGCCCGGGGAAAGGCAGAAGCCGATAAAAGAGCGGTTCGATAGCACGGTAGCACCTCGTCTTTTGTTCCCCTCGAAATGGAACTAGTCGAAATGGAACTAGTACTGGTACGTACGAATTGTTCAAGCTCAGAATTTTGAAAAATGCATGTGGCCGTACGGCTGCAGAAAACATCCATCACGGATCGAATGGGAGCATTTTTTCCTTTTCGGGCTCATCGATAAATCCTGCGGGGCGGCCAATGGCATGTGCGGTGCGTTATTGATGTTTTCATGTCACTAGATGATGGCCCGCGCGTTGCTGCGGAACAGTTTTTAAGAATCAATTGCTGGTAGAGAGCAACCTAAAAAGAATGAAGAAATGTAGCCTACAAATAGAAAAGAAGAAGAAAATGTACATTTTCATATAATTTCAAAAAAACAAATCTGGTAACATGAAACTGCTGACCGTTAATGGGCTTACTAATAGGTTATCGGCCCGTTCCATAAAACAGCTTTCTTATTACCATTTTCCATTTGTTTTTCTCATATAGTTGGTATGCACCTTGTATTCAGCTAAATAAGTAAAATTATTATTATGATCTCTAAGACTTGAAATTAAAGAGTCATGCATCAGGAGTTGAGATCTGAAGTATCAACCAAATGAGGTAAAGATGGACACTGTTGAAACTGCCTTGCGCTGAACAGTTTGCTGAATACGTGGATGATTAGGAAGTACGAAAAGTCTTGCTATGTTGACTCTGACCGAAAGACAACACCATTGGCTTTCAGGGCGATTTAACTCTGTAGGATCGATACTATGACGGTAGTAGCAATCTGAATAAAGGTTACCTGAGACAATAATGTCTCACCAAGTGCCCAGGCAACTGGAAGCATGAGTAAAGCCATTTTTATTGTTGTTGTTGCGTAAACCATTGATGCTCTTTGGGTCTTTCCTGTAGGGAGAAATAAGAGAACTGAGCCGATCACCTCTTGTATGTTTATATGGTAAGAAACATCCTGATCTCAGTCAATTAATATTTAAAGCTAAACAAAGCCAGAAACATACCTGACCGGAGGACCCAATAGGCCGAAGCCAGCAGCCACGTTTGAGGCACCCTGTAGGATATTTTGTCAGGTACATGTCAATTAACGGGAGCAGCAAAAATGCTGCTATCAAGAAACACCAAATCGTCCTAGATGAACATCCGTGCCGCCAGCAGAAAATCGTCGAGCACACTTGTAGTAAGGCAGTTGGAATCTGACCAAATTTGTAAATAAACTCGCATCTAGCACAGGACTGTTGTAGTTTTGGACTGTAACACATACAATCAATCAGAATCCTATGCTCTCTGAATAAGTATGGAAACTAACATAAACTCACTGTAAAAAAAAATCAGATATGGGAGCTTGTCTACCAATGCGACCAACAAGAATCCCATGTAGCAAGGAAGAATCCGACTTTTTAACAGCCAATAAACTAATAACCTCCAGAAGAACGTCTGGCACCTTTGCAGCCAGAAGGACGTCTGGCACCTTTGCAGCAGGAGCGAAACCTAACAAAATAAAGAAATAAGCTCGATCAGGCTTAGGAAAAATTGAGGAGGCTAACTATGATGAGCAGACATCTAGCAGATCGATGCCATCTAGTTCTTCGGCGGCTCAATTGCCTTCATGGCGAAGTCTAATGGCCTCTGGAAAGGCAACTGTCCGTTCAATATGCATTTGTGGTGGGAGATGGTGGTTCACGTTCTTCTCTCAAAAGGCATGGCGGAGGGGAAAATTGAGAGCATCAGCGGGGAAGATGATCAGGGCATTAGTGCCCACGATGGCATATGAGAAATAGTGGTGTTGCCTTGTGGTGCTCTTCGGTTACCAATTACAATAATTATAAAATAGAAAGAAGGAAGCTGAAGAGGGAGGCGAGGGGAAGCGGACGAAGGGGGAGGGTTACAGGCGTGCGGTGAACCATGCTGAAAGTCTCCAATTAAACGACTGATACACCATCCCATGTTAAACTAAATGGTTTAAGGAAAAATTGCTGACATGGCCCATTGAGCGGATGCATGAGGTGGAGTTGGCTGACGTGGGTCATTGCTGATGTGGATAGTGTGCATGTCAAGAGAAATTATATAATGGGGATGAACTATTTAGGTATTATAGATGCGGGAACAGTGCGGCCAATGACATGTGCGCTATCATGTCATGCGGCCAATGGCATGCCATGCAAAATTCGACGTAAATAATTGTACATTTTCTCGTGACGCCCTTAATTCGTCGTCAGCTTGGTACTTATCTTTGGAGCAGATATTTTGGTCACTGCACTGCATGCGTGGTAGTGATCTCTGGTGCGGTATACAATGTCAATGGAGCTTGCATAGTGATAGACTGATAGCAGCACACCTAGGACTAGGAGTAGCGTCGTGCATGTGGGAGTTTGGCTTTATCTGTGGCTGGCAATGGCATGTGTGGAGTCAAAAGGGGCTGGAGAGGGGATGAGGACTGAGGGCCTGTTTAGTTTCAAATAAGTCATCAACTTATAAGTCGAAAAGTGAAAAAAGTGACTTATTTTGTTAAATAGACCCGACTTATAAGTCACCCCAACTTATAAGTCATAAGTTGCTCCATCCCAATTTAAAACTTATAAGTCACTCCCTTTTGCATGGGTCCCATCACCTACATGATGTTGATTGATGTGGAAAGATGTGTCAGGTGACTTATAAGTTAGGTGACCACCAAACAAGCGTGACTTATAAGTCACTAGTTTTAAGTCACCTGATTTATAAGTCGGGTGACTTATTGAAACCAAACAGGCCCTGAGAAGAGGGGTACCACTTGAAGAGTTAGGCAGTGCCGAGACCAGACATGCAGGGAGCATGGTTGACGTTTGACACCGGACCTCTTGCCATCGTGGGATGCATGGAAAACCCCTGTATTTTTCCACGGCTGGTCCACACCGGCCAGGGTACGTCCCTGGTTCGAGCAAGGAGACGTACACATGTACGCGGTACTGGCGGCGTAATTGCGACGTGTGACACGTAGCCATGCCGTCCTTGCAGAGGGTGGCATGGAGACAAGGAATGGAAAACGAGTCAAGCCCGTGCATGGAATACGTGGGAATTCATTCAAGTCGGTACACTTGTTTGGTTTCCCTAACGACGACTAGTATAACCTCACTGACTTTCACCCCCTGCAGCACGATAAGAAGTGTCAGGCTCAGAAGGTAGAAGACGCTGGTGCTCGGCCCCATGCATCCGTCTCGTCGTCCCGATCGATCTCCATTGCCGGTTGACACCTGAGCACCTATGTATGCATGCGTGTGTACGTGGTATCGAGTGCGTGTACGAGATGGCGCGCTGGCCCCGCACGGTTGAGTCGGTGCACAGTTGACACCGTAAAAATGCTGTTGCTTTGACATGTACGGGAACTTCCACGGTTCGATCGTTTTCACACCGGCGACACCACCCTTCTCGTTCGGAAAAAGACAGGTCCACACTAGTACGTACTAGCTTTGTGAGAGACAGGTCCAGCTAGGCATGTGGGAGAAAAATGAAGGTTCCTTTGGAATTTGGAAGGATTCTGTTTTTGATTCCTACAATTTTTTGCTATAGTTCTTGTCTACTTCTGCAGAAATGGAATTACTTGTCCCAGAAATGGATGTATCTAGACGTATTTTAGTTCTAGATACATCCATATCCGAGACAAGTAATTCCGAACGGAGGGAGTACTTCCTAGTGGCAAAAATGCTTTTATATTACGGGTCGGAGGAAGTAATTTGCATGATTAAAAACCATGACAATCTTCCTAGGAAAATACATCATACTTGCACTATAGTTACACCTCTCATATACGACCACCGATAGTATACTTCTGCAGAGAAAACCCACGAATGTAGACATATAATTTTAGTAATATATGGTCATATAGAGATCCAAGTTACTCTAAAATGAACTTAATTTGCATGTAAGCCCATAGTCCGATGTGCGTGCATTTCAGACAATAGTGAAATATTGCAACTACACTTGTATGTTCACATACTTAATTTGTGTTTTAAAAATACATACTACTTAATTTGCATGAATTTCTGGGAAATAGTCCAACCTCATGAAAATTAAATTCTATTTTCCAACATCAACTTTGACACGAACCAAATCTTTCAGTAAAGCTTACAGCAAATCAAAGAGGTCCTGCAACTTCTTTGTACTCCACCAATGGTGAAGCATTCCCCCAAATACTGCACTGTTTGTGTCATGTGTGTTGATTTCCGGTAGGATTTCACTGAACATGACATCCACTTCATATTCGTAATAATTTTCTTGCATTTCTGGTGGGTCTGAATTAACTCAATGAACATAAAGGAGAGTCAAGCTTGTTTCTCGTATCTGTGTGAATTCACGTCGGACGACCCTTGCTCAAAGTTCCAATATGGACCGATTTGATCTAGCCGTCTAAGATCATAAACCAACCATATTGTATACTCCATCCGTTACTAAATGTAAGTCCTTTTAAAGGTTTCAACATAGACAACATACAGAGCAAAATGAGTGAATTTACACTGTGTCTATTTACATCCGTATGTCGTCCGTATTAAAATCTCTAAAAAGACATATATTTAGAAACGAAGGGAGTACATTTTTCTCTGTCGAGCAAGAAATACTGATATTTCCTGTTTTTTCGGGGGAACATTGTGTCCAGTAGAAGGCTAGAACATCGTAGTCCACAAAGAAGTGGGCACTGAAGCGATCACTGATCCGCCGGTAGACTTTATATATAGGTTGGGGCAAAACGCAGCCCCTGAGCTACAACCTACACCAGCATGCACTACATTACGTTCAAGACGTCAAGATAAAAGATGCTCGACCGCATTCGTCGTATCCCGTTCCTAATTGACAGTGCATGAGTGAATGCATGCGCACCCGAGTCTACGTACGAGTGGAGTGATGGTGGAGAAAAGAGAAGGAAGTGGCCGTGGTCGGCAGTGCCGGAGCGCGAAATGGAACGGAACAAAGGGAGGGGGTGATTTGTCCTAGTATGCATGTCGACCGTCATCCGTCCCTCGAGATGTGTGCTCGGGCGCTGCTGAAATTATTTGTGCCGCAGGACCTATAGACGCGGAAGGCGATCGAGTAGGGTAGGCCAGGTGTTAGAAATCTTGTAGTATCTACCTGAGTTTTAAAAATCTTAGAGCATCTAGTCTCCTTAAACCGTCCTCAAATGCTTGGACGGACGGGTAAAAAACTATCCTGGACGGGCTTTTCATACCAGCTCTAAATGTCCGGGCTGACCGGCACCCGTCATACCCATCTCAAATTTAAGGTGGATAGGTGGAGGCCCGGGCGTCCGTCACGCTAGACCAAACAATCCGACCCACCCACAAATTGCACCAAATCGACTAAACCCACCGCCTCCCTTTGTTCAAGTTCGACTACGGGGCTGTTTGGTTTGTGACTAACTTTGCCAAAGATTATCACACCTAAGGTTAGGCAAGTTTGACCAACTTAGGTGAGTGTTTGGTTCAAGCCACATTTTAGACAAGCCACATTTAGACCCCACATGACATACACACAGAAAGTGTGGCAAGATTCCCTTAGGCTTGCCAACTTGTGGCTCTCATTTTGATGAACTAACCTTAGTCAAGTTTGGCAAAAATGTGTGACAAAATGTGGCAATGCTAGTCCTAAAACCAAACAGCCCTACATCCTCAATGTCCATCCGCCTGCTTCGACTGCTTCCTCTATCACGGATGGCCACCTTGTCTTCACCACCATGGCCAAACATGCCGCTGCACCGGAGTTTCTGGTTCCCTTGTATGTCCTGGTCCTCTTTTCTTTACATGTGTCATTGGTCCATATACTTATGTGCTAAACATTCTTAGTCTGTCATACGTGAGTTGCCATGCCAGTATTCTTATGACAATGCTCGTCTGTATTAATCTTAAACAAAAACTGCCTATTTCCTAACACTAGGTGCTAACAGTTGAGACTCCATAGAAGGATGGTTGTGTAAGTGAGGTACTTCCCTTGTCTGTGAAAAGAAGGCTTATAAATTTTATCTGAAGTTAAACGGTATAAAGTTTAGACCTTCTTTGGTTCAAAGAAAAAAATGGAGGAAATACAAAAAACTTTTCTATGATGACAATATTTAAGCCTTTGGTTCAAAGGAATATAGCAAAGAAAAAATAGAGAAAAAAGTTCTTTGATTTCAATTTCAGTGGAAAACCCGGGAGTTTTACAACCATTTGGTCATCTTTTCAACTACTATGCATGAAAAACGAGACTCGACCCCTTAGTGACATAATAACATGCTAAATATGTCTTTTCATGTGGTTTGACTTTGAGTTTACTCTGTTTATCAGGATTCGTATGTTTTTCTACTCCTGTGAACCAAACACCGAAGTCCATAAAATTTCCAGTTTCTTCAATCCTCTGTTTTACACATGCATTCCTTCCCAATTTATACTATTTTTTCTTTTCTTCTTTTTAGAATAAATGTGAAGCAAAGGAGGCCTTAACCAAGTTTGTAGGAGAAACTATGAAAAACTACGACGCCAAATTAATATCATTGCCAATTTAGGGCTATATATCCATGGATCAAGTTTGGACTAGAATTTTATCTTTTTTTATTGTCTTTTTTTCCCTCACAGGCCATGGATCAAGGTTAGACCAGGATTTTGTGGCATGGCTACCCATTCAGATTAGGAGTACCTTGATATTCTTTTTCAGTTTTTCTAAACTTTGGCGAGCCTGTGATCTCACGCGCCTAGTGCACCGCCTCGGTCTATGTCCCCCTTGTACAGTCCCAACAGGTAAAAGCCGGCCACAACGCACATCACCGGTCCGAGGCACCTCTGACTCTGAGTGACAGACCAGCGCGCTCAGGTCAGGTCGGCGACGCTACAAAAGCGCAAGCGTGCGAGCCTACGAGGAACGAGCTGGGTTCCACCATGTTTTTAACAGCGGATGGTTCCACTCTAGTTACACCTGTCGTAAACGGCACACACCCACACGTCCCATTTTTCACCTCACCTCGGCGCTTTTGTCGTCGATGCTCGAAAAGAAAGATGTGAAGGCAAGCGGCAGGCTGATGGCGCTCCTCTTCGCCACGTGTAGCGACAGGCGACGGCCCGGCGCCGACAAGGGCACGACGGGCACGCACAAATGCGCCCCCCACTCCCGCCTCAGTCAACTGTTTACACGCAGCCCGGCCCGGGTGATATCAGCATCACGTCGTCGTCGCCGCCCCGTTCGTTCCCATGGCGTTACCACTGTTGAATCGAGCCCCACACCATGTATCCATCCAGATCCAGACTTGCAGTAGCGCCGGCCGGCGAAGTCCGTCCCCGACGTTCGTAGACACCGTTGCGCTCTTGCACGTGAGCTGATCAAGACGCGGATCGAACGTACGTAAAGTTACGTTTGCGCACAGGAGATTACACCAGAGCTCGGCCAGGCATCACGTCCGTCGTCCTTTTTCCTTGCCTTTCATCTTTCAAGAGTTGTGAATCTTTTCTGAGTCTCGACGGCGCTCCTGCAGGACCCGGAAAGGAATAGAGGACCGTCTATATATGCTGCATTCATGTGGGTGGCACTGAAAAGAGGCGTTCACATATTAGCCATCAAACGAGCCTTTGTTAAAAGCATGCAGCCGAGTCTACAAGCCAGGTGTTCTTTCCATACGTGCATGTGCATGTGTAGTTACTCGGCTGTGTTTCCATTCCTGGTTGACAAAATTTAGATCGACTCGAGCGTGTAACATAGTATATGTGCTAAGATTTGTTTTCCTTAGAATCGGTTTTAGCTAGCGTGTTCTACCAAGACTTGAATTCATATTCAACCGAAACAGCAGTGGGAAATGTTCCCTCAGGAAAAAAATCCCAGGGACGTTCGCTCCATAAGATTCCTGAAACTAATTTCACGTTAGAAAAAAAATCGTGATGTATACTCCAAGACTAGCTAGATTAGATCCCTTGACCTCTTGCTGGCTTCATGAAAAAATAAGTAGTATAGCACAGGTACATTTTGTTTTATGCCCTAGTGTGAGAGTAGAGTAGTAAGGTCATCGCAAAAATGAAAAAGAAAAAAAAGAGTACTAGTTTTTTTTTTGAAAAAGGGAGTCTCCCCGGCCTCTGCATAAAAAGTGTGAGAGTACTAGTAAGGGCCATGAATTCCAGACCTAGGTAGCTGGCCGTTGAGGTGCCCACGTCGAGCTACATGCATGGAATTCAGAACAGTCGGTGCACTCCTTTTGACTTCCTTTAAAGAACGAAGGCCCAAATGCCGTCCACGCACGCACAAGTATATACTACTGTAGATCAATGCTTGTATCACAGCACACGCTTCATCAGTCAGCAGAACGCAGGGTTTTCTTTAAGGTGTACGTCTTACTTTTTTTGTTGCGAAAATTCTTTAAGGTATTGCTGTGCCATCCGCCGGAAGAGATGAGGAAATTAATGCCATGTTTGATACTTCTGAAAACTAGTACGAAGTTTTTTTTATTTGGTGGTGACAGATTGGTTTTTTTGAACAGATATATACATACAATACTTTGTGAGTAGGTTGATCTACGTACATTGTACCTGAGCCGCTTCATTTCTCCACCCCACAGTAGTTGCCAGCTCTGAAACCATCCGAGCCAGCAACCAGCTGTTGTTTTGAATTGAAAGAAAATATTCACGTTTTTCGTTGGAAAAAATACATCGTGCATCCAACAATCCACTGACTTTGACTTTGATCTCGAGCTTCACCTCTACTCAAGTCGACAAAACAAGTCAAATGATGTATTTTTAATGGAAAGTCAAATGGGTATTGTAAACGAAATTAAATGGTTTTTTCTTCCTGAACCTGTCGAAACCAGTATGTCAGTGAGAAAGGAAAATTTTGATACCCTAGTATGAACAATGCTTTGTTCATTTCCCACTAGTACAAAAAGGGCCATGAATCTTTAAAGGAGTGTACACAACAGCAACACATAATTACTGAACTTTTCTTCTCCTCCCTTTTGACAACTAATGGGGGCATCTATCTTAGCTTTGGCATGGCCTGAAAGAAAACCACGAATAAAAAGGGGCCCAATTAGGGCTCTGCATGAACTGGCTTCAACTAGGGATCGGCTTTTAGGGGAATTATTCTCTTTTGTTTGTTTACTTGCAATGGATTGATTTGGTCCAAATGCTGGTGCTGTACTGCATCGTGTTGTGTGGACCAAATCTTTAGCCAATTAACCTGATTCGATGTATATATTCACCTACTGATTGATTGATTTGGTCCGTTGATCCTACTGTATAAATTCACCTATTGATTGATTGATGCAATTGCTCCACTTGTAATCCTACTAGGCACGGCAAATGCGGATTATTAGGAACCTTTTAATTTGGAATGGAACAGCTCAATGTACAGAAGTCCTGTAAGTTGCAGAGGAGTGTATTACAGCAGAGCTGGTTGTACGACCTGGTACTTTTGTGCAGCTTTGGTTGTATAATTAAGAAAGCATGATGAACTGACGAACAAAATAAAGTTAAGGATCTAAGTGGCCCAACCAAGCTGGTTTTAGTATCTTCGGGCTGCAATTCTAAAGCCAGTATAAATATGGTTTCCGATGTATCTCTTGGCTTAAGCAAAGCTTTTCCTGTATCAGGTGAGTACCCCCTCTGTATACAAATATAAAAGCATTTAGATCACTACTTTAGTAATCTAAACATTCTGATATTTCTTTACGGAGGGAGCACTATTTAAGTGAGCTGAGGGTAGCCAATTGCCTAGCTTTCTGGAGGTGACGTTCGTTGAAAAGAGGCTTGCTAACAATACTGCGTAGTAGCTAGTGACTGTCATCAGGAGAGGAGGAAAAGAAGAGCTGAAAAAGGAAGGAAAGATATGTGTGAGCTAACATAAACAGAATGCATGCTTTTCTAAAAGCGATGGAGCGTAGAACGTCATAACGACTTGATAAGATGTTCTGCGGGGACACATGAGCGTCACTGGCTAAATCTTGATCATTAAGCCAACGGAGAAGAGGTTATAGTATTCAGGCAACAGGTAAGCTAGCTGACTTAAGTGTTTCACTTGCTCTGCACCAATCAGCAGCCAGTCATGCAGAATATGATGGCCACAGTAATTTCTAAATGCAGCAACGCCAATATATCGATTTTTTGCAAAATAAAATCACGTTCCTACTTTAATAATAACAGAAAATCCATCTTGAATTGCTTGCCCTGAGTTTTTCCTTCTGTGGGTAAATTTATAAAACAGCGCGGACTCTGAACTTTCTTGAACAGTTTACCATGAGTTGTAGCTCAGTTTTGTATCCCAACACTTTCAGTAAATATGACAAGGAATCATCGAGTGACTGTTGATTCTTTTTTTTACCCAGAGGAAATAAGGCAGTTATACACATACAGAATCATGTGTTAGTAGTTTAGTATTTCAGAAATGTGGAACTTTCTTTTTTGAATTGAGAAGTGTGGAACTTGGCGGTGCATATTTATGCACCCACAATTCCCACGTATCTTTGGGTGCAAGTCAGCCGGTTCAGAAATAGCAACCCCTTGAAGCACTGGCGGAGGAGCCCAGTGGGCAAGGTGTGGCAGCCGCCACACCTTGATTTGGCACCAATTATATATATATATAAACATATACTTTTCTTCATGAAAATGTAAACATATACTGCTCGTTAGTTTTAGACCACGCTAGATTGATTCATTTAAACAAAGCTAGATGAAGCACATAAGTAGATCGAAAGCACACAAACTGGCAGCTTAATTGATGTGTTGCCCAGCACATGCCTATCTCACTACGTAGACGTACGCGAACCAGCTCGCTTTCACTGCACATGCCCATCTCACTACGTAGATGCAGTGGCGGCGGAGCTTAGTGGAGAGCAACCTGGGCCATTGCCCCCCAGCCCATGAGAAAACTAGCATATATCCCCTAGTATTCAGCCCATATGCTCAGTTAAAATCAGCCTAAAGTCATATTTCTTGCCTCTCCACAAAATCAGCCCAAGCTCCGCCACTGCGTAGATGTATGCAAAATAACTATCTTTTGCATCTCTGAGGCTAAAAATACCTCTCCAACAGATAGTGTAGATGCAAAAAATAATAATAATACATTTTCGTCTCCCGAAGATGCAAACCACAATACCTCACGGTGCAAATTTGCATCTACACCTCTAGGAGATGTAAAAGGAACGGCAGTGTGTCAACCGCCCAACCGTCTTCATTGCACCTCTGCCAGCCCGCCCGCCGGTGATTTTTGCCATGAAATGCGTCGCCATCGCCTGTCGGCCCATCCCTGACCCCACCGCCGGCAGCAGTGTCGTAGCCGTGGTCGACCCGCCGATTTGAGTCTGCTACGCTGATGACTGCCCGCCTCCGCCGCCGGCGATTTGTGCCCGAAAACGCCGCCGCTGCCGCCTGTCCATCCATCCCTAACTCCATCGCGACCCCACGGCCTATCCCCGCCACTGCATGTGTCTTCTCTAGACATCATTAAAAGATTCTGTGCAGTGCAGTTTGAATTGGCTATTATGTTTCTGCATCAATTTTTTTTAGAGGGCATCAATTTTGTCTAGTTGACAGTTTGCCACACCTTAATTTTTTTTCGTCCTCGGCCTCTGCCTTGAAGTAGAGAGGCAAAGAAAACACAACTTTTGCAATACAGATATAAACCTCAAACCAAACAGTATCCTGCCAACTTTCGGTGTCATCTTTCTCAAACCAACCAGTGCGTGTAGATCGAAACCGACGACTAGTTGTGGTCGATGATCAAACTGAATATTTCTCAAACCTCTCGGCGCAAACAAGAACACAACATAGCCGCAGTACATTGAATAGCTGCGAGTTGCAAGAGGCCGAGCAAGGGAATCGAGATGGAATCACGAGGTCCAAGTTTTCCGTTAGTGCGTGTAGATCGTCCCTCGGTGCCAGTCCGCTTGCTCCATTGGCGGATTATGTATTAGCCAGCTCTGTCGCGTGATGCAGTGGGTTGCCGTTGGGCAGATGCTATCACACCAACCACCCGACGCGAGTGGAGGGTTCCATGCGCGCGCGATTATTTGATCATTTAGCTAGAGATCAACAGTATATTATCTTAAGCCGTATGTAGTGCTCTGGTTTGGCGCATGAGATTTGCGTTTAAAGCTGTGCAGTGTCCGCAGAGGTAGCCTTGTTTAGTGGTGCTGATGCTGATGGCAGGCAGTTTAGCTCGCGGTGGTCAATCAGGTTGGTAGGCAGCCTCGTGCGTGCACCTTTATCCATCCATCAGCAGCTTCCTGCTGCCTTTTCGGATCACATGAATCCAAATTTCCGGGGGTTGCCGGTATAAAAACGACGAGAAGAAATGCAAAATGCACTGTTTTGTTCATATCCAAGCCGGAGTGTTAACCGAATGCCACCCATCGGCACGTACGTACATCGACCGACGCTTGAAGAGAGAGTAGGTGTTTGTGAATTGTAATGAGAGACAACAGCAGGTAAGATATTTCTGAGCTTGGTTGCTCAGGGAGTAATGTATATAGCCCTTAATCTTGAGAAGCACGAGGACAGCGATAGCATCAGGGAGCAGGTTGCTGATGCTGTGCTTCTGACAATGTATATAGTCCGAGGCCTATCTGTCTGTCCATCTACCCTTGGCTGCTTGTTGTGCCACTGAATCTTCAGCACTCCACTGTTCTGAATCTGCTGCTTAACAAACAGTTTTCGCAACCGGATCAATTATTCTCCCCAGCCATTGCCGTCAAGAACACTGCGTGTGACGTGGCAAGGCCAGGACGATAGATAGAGCACGCGACACCATGATTCAGGAAGGAGAGGTTGGGCTGCGCTCTTTTTTGAATTTTCTGGCTGCGCTCTTCATGCACGTACATCATATTGTACACGCTATACACGAGCACATCTACTTTCTCGTTATACTTCCTCCGTTCCTAAATATAAGTCTTTGTAGAGATTCCACTAGATAAACTACATACAGAGCAAAATGTGGTTCATAATGAAATCTCTACAAAGACTTACATTTAGGAACGGAGGGAGTATTTTCTTACTCCTTCACCCGGAATCGCAATGTTTCGGCATCTGGGGCAGTTGGCTGAAAACAATGTGGATCGAGCTGTCCATCTTGGCACACCCGTTAGCTGAAAGTAACGACGCTAAGCTGCCAATTATTACCGACAATGCTAAGCTTCTAACGATCCAAGCTCTAGCAATAATGCATGGGGTTAAGCCGTTAATTAAAGGCATCTCACTTAAACCATGGACTGATTAGCCTAATAAAGTGGACGATGGTTTGGTTGGTACTCCACTAGAATTAAATTCGATCGTGACCTCGTGTCGACAGTAAAAGCAAGTACAACATTACCAGAATGTTTATGGTGGAATTTCCCGAATGGGTTGCGATATGTGTATGTTACTAGTGTATGTTACTCTCCATTGTGGCTAGTCTTATGCACCGATTCAAATATAATAACCCGACTTCACCATGTTTTATTGAGGAGGGATTGGGATGGCAATTGTTTTGCAAATAGTCGAAGTGGGAAATGTACGGTGAGCATCGGATAGATAACACACCCAAAACACTGTAAAAAGTCAAATATTTAGTTGATCTATTGGTTTAATAGTCTTATTTTACAAATCACGTAAACAAAGGAGGTTCTGATTAAGTAAACAACATATAAATGTTAAGTTCGTAGCCTCTCACTCCTTCATGCATTGGTTGATCCCGCAGTAAGAACCAAAATTTGACGGGATTTCATGCATGGCTATATTTGCCAATTTTCAAGGCAAGGAGTCTTATAAATAGGAAACTTTTGGTTTTTGAGATGAACCTAATAAACCGGAAAGCTCATAAGCCTAGAAAGGAAGAAAATTCTAACTAAACACCTCAGAACATAGTAGTTCGCCGGCGAGCGCTCTCACTCAAATCTCCTATTCATTGTTCTTCGTTCGTAGCGATGATTAGATCGAGACTGACTTGTAGGAATCGTCTAGTGATCAAGTGCATGGGCCAGGCCAAGTACAGGAGATCGACATAACGATAGTAGCTTCTCTATCTAGTTTCTCAATGCGGGTTTTTTTCCCTCCACATTCTTTGCTGGTTTTGTTTTTCATTTTTCATTTATTTTTTGCCTTTTCTTTTTTATTTAACTAGAGTTTCGGTGTGTTGCCATGTGTATACGTATTCTAATATGTTAGCCCATGATTTACATGTCCATGTTAATGTGATCGTGTAATTAAATGTTTATCAAAATCTGCCCGTGACTTACCTATCTAATATACTTTAGAATTTGTTTTTGCAATCACTTGTGAGCTTACCAAAGAAACATAAGTTTATTAAGAAAGCTAATAAAAGGTGGGATGGTTAAGGGGGTTTTCAAGAAATGATGACCAGGAAAAGATGGAAGGTCAGACGAAACACTCTGATTGGTAGTGAAAGGAAAGGTATTCTTTTTTCTAAACAAGTGGAGAAAATTCACAAACAATTAAAACTCATGAATATTTTTGAGTTCATATTTTTTTTTCAAAATGAAGGAATATTTCTTTAAAAATACTGAATATTTTTAAGGCATGAACATATTTTAAATTTCACCAAAAAATATGAAATTATATTATATTTTTATATCATGAACATTTTTTTATTTGTAAAAACAATTTACGATTAAAAAACCAAACCAGCTCGAATAAGAAAATACCAGATAAAATATTGGCCAAAATAAAATAAAAACATTACAAGGGCCGTTAGCCCCCAGTTATTTTTGGGGACTATTCGGCGCTCGCAGTGAAAGGGGGAAGAACCGAGAGCTCCTATGTGACACTCCTTGCGTCAAACAGCTGACATTTCGCACAGGGGGTGGCTGGCCTGGGCCAGCCCATTTAGCATTCGCCAGGTGATAAAACACGAAGAAAGACGAGTGGTCGCGCTGGGATTCAAACCTGTAACTTCGAAGTGGTGCGCCCGCTGTGCTAGCCACTGCAACGGAATAGCTCTTGCGCTAGAATTGCAGCGCAGCCCTTTAAGAAACAAACAACGGCGGCAAAACTTAGGCAAAAACTCCCAAATACAAGCCCCAATGAGTGATCCAACCAAGGAGCTCATGATAGTGAACTCGAATGCTCGCCACTGTAATTCCTCATAATATGTGTCTAAAATAGAAGCCCGGAGTTATATGGAATATATGCCACAACAAATTTAAACTTTTTTGAAATTTCAGATGTAACTTTATTTTATGAAAAAAGTCAATATTTTTTGAAACACGAACATTTTAAAAATTGAAATCATGAATATTTTGTGAAAACGGAAACAATTATTGAAAAATGGAAGAAATCTGAAATTACAAGAACATTTCCTGAAAACAATTACATTTTCTGAAATTGCAAACAACATTTTTCGAAATGCAAACATTTTCTGAAAAACTGCCACAAAAGTTGAAAATGAGAATATTTTGGAAGTTGCAATTGTTTTTCAAAATAGGAACAATTTATGAAATTCCGCGAATATTTTTGGAATTTTCTAACAAAATTTGAAAACATGAACATTTATTAAGTTTCTGAATTAATTTGGAAAGCTGAAACATTTTTCGAAACTTCAGAACATTTATTGAATTTCTTTACAAAAAAGAAAATGCGAACATTTTTTTAACTTACCCAAACACTTGATGAATTTGAGAACAAATTTTCAAAACATCATTTTTTTTAATTTGTGAACAAAATTTGAATGAGGAAACAATTGAAGAAAATCCTTATTTTTTATGAGGTTTCAAATAAATTTTCAAAACATGAACGTTCTTTAAATATCTGCACAAAATTTTAAACTGGGAACATTTTCTGAAATTCCGAAACATTTTATAAATTTTTGAACAAAAAATTGAAAAGCGAACAATTTTTGTGTCGTAAATTCTATTTTAAGAAATATTTCCATTATAAAAAAATCACAAAATAAATGTTCGTGTTTCCACCTTCATTCCCAATTTTTTAAAAATATTTCCATTATAAAAAATCACAAAATAAAAAAATGTTTGATTTTTTTGAATAATTTGCATTTCAAAATGTATTTACTTCCTCCAATAAAATCGTGTTAGAATTATTAGTCCACGTGTAGTATGTGCGGTCCTGTGTTCAAACCTGATCTAGTGCATTATTAGTCGACGTGCGTTCTCGCAGCTGGGCCGGCCCAGTTCGCTGCCTCTGTGTGTACGTCGGGCGGCTACTCGTCGCAAGATGCGGTGCATAGGAGCTCTCGTGAAAGGGAAAGGGAAATGGAAACCCCACTGCACCCATGGCCTGGCCACGACCGCTAAGCAAAAGCTCGGCGGGTACGTGTATGGCCGCCGTGCAGACCATGCAATGCTCGGCGGCACCATCCGTTGAGACTGGTGAGCAGCCGAGCTTTCTTTTGGCACGATAGTGGCCACTCCGACTTGTGGAGTGCACGTGCATAGTTAACAGTCCACGCTGGTGTGGGTCCGTGTGGGCACTGGACTACGTACCTACGCCTTCGTGCCAGTGCACGCACGTAGCCGCCCACCCCATATGCATGCCAAGGTTGTGTGAAACGTGCCATGCTCCCTACTCCCTATCCTCTCGTGCCCATCACGTGAAGTGCGGGCTATATCAATTGTTCTGTTGCAAACCAATTTGTGGTTGAATGGTTAAAAGGATAGTGGACACTGATGCTCGCATTTTTCTGGATTTATTCTAGGAATTTCTTTGAATCACACGATTTGTAAAACAAAGGAATAGGAAAAATGGAGGATTTGATTACATGACATAGGCAATCCTATGGATTTTTTCAGAGGTCGGACCTCATGTGTAAATTCCTCTGAAGTCAGCACCTTGGCGACCCAATCCTGAGGAATTTTAATGGCCCAATCCTGTGATCCAAATGCGTTCCATAGGAAACAGTCCCGGAGATTGATATTCCGTGAGAATCCTGTGAAAATCCTTCAATCCAAAGAAGGTGTAGGTCTTTCGGCGATGTGCGTTCAGTGGAAGGCCATGTTCTCGTCGACTACGAAGGCTCTGTGACAACTTCATCGATCTCAAATCGATGTGCCGGTGTAGTCTTTTAAGGTGCTCACAGTTATAGGATGTGCGTTTTTTTAGAAATGAAGGCATGCCCCCGGCCTCTGCATCATGATGATGCATGCGGCCATCTTATTAATCATCCAGAAAGTATTGTCATAAAAGTCTTACAGCTCACAAACGGAGCAAAAGAAATAAGGAAAAATACATGCGGACAATGATAACCGGCAGGGTAATAAGAAAGATAAGCTCCCTAGACTCCTATCCTGTTATGCGAGCGCCATCCGAACCGGTTGAATATAACCTGAGCTACCATCTCCCACTGGTTGCACCCAGTAACCAAAGGCTCCCTGAAGTCCATAGGAGTGAGTAAGGACCACGTACGGATCCAAGTTGTAGCTCTGAAAATGACCTGCAAAAAAGTTAAAGTATGTTGTCTGTTAAAAATCATATCATTCATGCAGTTCCATATAGCCCATAATAGCGCACATATTTCAATCCGAATACGAGCCGCAGTAATTTGTTCAACCTCAGCTAACCACATCCCAAACATCCCAAATAAAGACGCAATATCTACTGGAGGATTAATATTGAAAGCTATATGAATCATTCTCCAAAGTAACTTGGCAAGTGGGCATTCAAGAAATAATTATTGTATTGTTTCATCATGATCACAAAAACAACACTGCGGACTGCCTACACATCGCCTCTTAATTAAGTTGTCCTTTGTAAGTAT
The DNA here is from genome assembly GCF_002162155.2 of Triticum dicoccoides. Lineage (NCBI taxonomy): Eukaryota > Viridiplantae > Streptophyta > Magnoliopsida > Poales > Poaceae > Triticum > Triticum dicoccoides. The sequence goes on from NC_041392.1 coordinate 169,753,193, forward strand.
CACTTGCTTGTGGACAAACCACATGAAGATTTTAATACGCAAAGGAATCTTAACCTTCCAAATGTGCGTCGACCTTGAGAGGGGGCCAGAGCTAATCAGATCCATATAGAAAGATTTCACTGTAAACATCCCATTCTTAGTTAACTTCCATTGTGTTGAATCCGGCTGATCGGAGAGTTGAACTTCTATCAATGTCCGAACCAGGTGCATCCAGGCGGTCCATCTCTTGCCAACTAACACACGCCTGAACTGGATGTTCAAGGGAATTGTTTGAAGGACGGTGCCAACGTAATCCTCCTTACGTTGCACAATATTATAGAGAGTAGGATATTGGACGGCCAGAGGTGTCTCACCTAACCACGTGTCCTTCCAAAATCTTGTTGACATCCCATTGCCAACCAAGAATTTGACCCTACGAAAGAATATGTCCTTTGTTCGCATAAGTTCCTTCCAGAACGGCGAGTCAGTCGGTCTCATGGTAACCGGGCTAGTGTTTTCGAGTGCAAATACTTATTGCACAAGATTTGAGACCACATGCCCTCCAGCTCTGTCTCTAATATGTATAACCATTTGCTCATAAGGCATTTGTTCTTAATTTCTAAGTTCTCAATACTGAGACCCCCTTGGTCTTTAGGTCGGCAAAGGATATCCCATCGCGTGAGACGGTATTTTCTCTTGGCTTCATCAGACTGCCAAAAGAAGCGAGATCTAAAGAAATCAAGTCGCTTCTAAACCCCTTTCGGGATTTTGAAGAACGAGAGTAGGAACATCGGCATACTAGTCAGTACTGAGTTAATCAGGACTAGCCGACCTCCATATGACATAAGCTTGCCCTTCCAGCAGCTAATTTTTTTTCAATTCGTTCTTCAATACATTTCCATTCTTTATTGGATAACTTACGATGATGGATCGGTATACCCAAGTAACTGAATGGTAAAGTACCTGATTCATATCCGAACAATTGACTGTAAGTGTGTTCATCGTCTTTGGCCTTCCCAAAGCAGAACACCTCGCTCTTATGAAAATTAATTTTTAAGCCAGACAATTGTTCAAAGAGACACAAGATAACTTTCATATTACGTGCCTTAGCCATGTCATGTTCCATGAATAGGATAGTGTCATCAGCATACTGTAGAATGGATACCCCTCCATCGACTAGATGAGGAACTAGACCCTCTACATGGCCATGCTGCTTGGCCCTGCCAATAATGACGGCCAACATATCTGCCACAATATTGAACAGAAGAGGAGACATGGAATCCCCTTGTCGTAACCTCTTATGTGTCTGGAAGTAGTGACCGATGTCATCGTTCACCTTGATGCCAACACTACCTTTCTGGACTTGGGTATCCACTTGGTTCCGCCAAGTTTCGCTAAAACCCTTCATGCGCATTGCCTGCTGAAGAAAAGGCCACTTGACTTTATCATAGGCCTTCTCCAAGTCCACTTTGAAAATAACCCCATCCAGTTTCTTCGAGTGGATCTCATGAAGCGTTTCATGTAGAACGACCACCCCTTCCAGTATGTGTCATCCCGGCATGAACGTTGTCTGGCTTGGTTGGATCACCGAATGAGCAACTTGTGTCAATCTATTGGTTCCAACCTTTGTGAAGATTTTGAAACTCACATTCAGCAGACATATGGGCCGGAATTGTTTGATACGAACTGCCTCATCTTTCTTAGGTAGCAGCGTTATCGTACCAAATTTAAGATGAAACAACTCCAAATGGCCGTAAAAAAAATCGTGAAACATAGGCATAAGATCATATTTAATAATATGCCAGCATTTCTTATAGAATTCAGCTGGAAACCCATCTGGTCCCGGTGCTTTATTCGGCTTCATTTGGGAAATTGCCTGATGAACCTCTTTTTTAGTAAACGGTGCAGAGAGAACATCATTCTCTGCTGCCTGTAATTGAGGTATATCATCAATCACAGATTCATCAAGTGACACCATAGTTGTATTCGGGGGTCCAAAACGTTTTTTACAATAGTTAGAGATGTATGCTTTTAGATTTTCATGTCCCACTATTGTCCCCTCGTCCTGTTCAACCTATATGATTTTCTTCTTCCTATGTTTACCATTTGCAACCATATGACAGAATTGTGTATTATCGTCCCCTTGGACAACCTTAAGCGTTTTCACACGCAATGCCCACTTCAGCTCCTCTTCTCTCAAGAGAGCTCGTAGACCCTGCTCAGCCTCGGACTTGGTTCGTTGCTCATTAACGGAAAGAAGAGTGGCTTCAACCTTTAAGTCTAGAGCCTCAATCAATTGAGTAAGACACTCTTTTTCTTGTTTATAAATCCCACTTTCATTTCTGGCCCAACCTCTCAGAAACTGTCGGAGATGTCTAATTTTATTTTGCCATCTCTCAACATGTGTCCTTCCACTAACCGGCTTAGCCCATTCTCGTGCAATCATCTCCATGAATCCTTCTCGCTCAAACCAGCTTTGCTCAAAGGAGAAGATATTTTTATTTGCAACATGGGTAGCCTCACCCGAATATAAAAGAAGTGATGTGTGATCCGAGGTTGCTCTCTGCATCGCATGGACCGACACCAACAGGTATTTTTGTTCCCACTCCACACTAGCAAGTACCCTATCCAGCTTTTCATCAGTCGGAATAGGTAACGAGTTGGCCCATGTAAACTGTCTACCGGTGAGCTCAATTTCTCTCAAATTAAGACTCTCAATAATCATGTTAAACATCATAGACCATCGTCCATCAAAGTTGTCATTATTCTTTTCATCTCTCCTCCTGATGATATTAAAATCCCCCCGACTAGTATTGGCAGATTTTCATCTCCACAAATCCGCACCAGATCAGCCAGAAAGTCAGGTTTAAATTCAGGTTGTGCTGCCCCATATACAACTACTAGAGACCATCGGAACCCATCCAATTTCGATCGCACCCTGAATTTAACCGAAAAGTATCCCTGAACCACATTAAGCACCTCTAACGTCTCACACCGTACTCCTAGTAAAATCCCGCCGGATCTTCCCCTAGGAGGTAAGATGTGCCAGTCAAAATCAATACCACCGGAGAGAGTTTGAAGAAACTGTGATGTGAAATTATCTCGTCCAGTTTCCAATAGTGCAATAAAATCTAAGTGTTGTTCTATCGTTGTCTCTGCTAAGAATCTTTGTTTATCCAAGTCAGCTAGACCTCTGCTATTCCAAAAGAGTCCTTTCATGAGTCATCATGAATTTTTTTCTTAAACTTAACTCTGGCACTTCTGCGTACTGCCGAAGTAGGATAAATTTTCCGCTTCCAGGGCCATTTGGGCTTCTCCTCAACACCCTGCAGGAAAGTAGGATTGGTGACGACAAAAACTGTATCCTCCATCAGAAGAGGCTCTACCGTGTCTGTAGTTTCCGAATCCTCCCCATCCTCCTCCTATGGACTAGGCAAAAGGTTATTACATATATTTGCGAGATCAACCATTCCTAGATTGTTAATTTCATTTTCATTCATGGGTTTGATAGATGCAAGATTACGAATGATTTCGGAAGCCCTCTCCGCTTCCAAATCTAAAAGATCATTAATGGCTTTGACGACCTCGGTTTCATTTGATCCCAAAGAAATTCCCAAGTCGTTTGCCTTATCTACGATTTCATTCCCTGAGAAGTGCAAAATTGAACAACTTTTATCAAAAGACGCACATGTAATAGCCTCGACATGACAAAGCATGGCGGCCGTCTTAGCATGCGCTAGCTACAGGTCATCCGCATCCGGCTGTCCCTGGATCCGGTTGCTGACACGCCTGCCAGTCGACACCAGATCCGCGATCCCACCGAAAGCGATAAGCTCCTCTGCCGTCCTCTCTCGAGGAGAAAGATCCCGACTCCCACGCCCATCCCCTATCGTCGGTGAAGGAGGGTAGGGCGTGGTCGAGCGGAACTCGGTCGTAGAGGTCAGGGGGAAGAAGACCGTGGAGCCGCCTGCTCACTAGTCTCACCCCCCTCTCCCCACCGGAACATCTCGTCCCCTGGCCGCATTATACGGCACTATCCTGCA
>NC_041392.1:169757622-169771062 GCF_002162155.2 Triticum dicoccoides
CCGAGACTCCTTCCCAGATGATGTCTAGTACACAACCTTCTTCTTGTAGACGTTGTTGGGCCTCCAAGTGGAGAGGTTTGCAGGACAGTAGCAAATTTCCCTCAAGTGGATGACCTAAGGTTTATCAATCCGTAGGAGGCGTAGGATGAAGATGGTCTCTCTCAAGCAACCCTGCAACCAAATAACAAAGAGTCTCTTGTGTCCCCAACACACCCAATACAATGGTAAATTGTATAGGTGCACCAGTTCAGCGAAGAGATGGTGATACAAGTGGTATATGGATAGTAGATAATAGTTTTTGTAATTTGAAAATATAAAAAAGCAAGGTAACGAATGATAAAAGTGAGCGTAAACGGTATTGCAATGTGTTGAAACAAGGCCTAGGGTTCATACTTTCACTAGCGCAAGTCCTCTCAACAATAATAACATAATTGTATCACATAACTATCCCTTCACATGCAACAAAGAGTCACTCCAAAGCCACTAATAGTGGAGAACAAACGAAAAGATTATGGCAGGGTACGAAACCACCTCAAAATTATTCTTTCCAATCAATCCGTTGGGCTATTCCTATAAGTGTCACAAACAACCCTAGAGTTCGTACTAGAATAACACCTTAAGACACAAATCAACCAAAACCCTAATGTCACCTAGATACTCCAATGCCACCTCAAGTATCCGTGGGTATGATTATACGATATGCATCACACAATCTCAGATTCATCTATTCAACCAACACATAGAACCTCAAAGAGTGCCCCAAAGTTTCTACCGGAGAATCACGACGAAAACGTGTGCCAACCCCTATGCATAGGTTCATGGGCAGAACCCGCAAGTTGATCACGTGATATCCCATTGTCACCACAGATACGCACGGCAAGACATACATCAAGTGTTCTCAAATCTTTAAAGACTCAATCCGATAAGATAACTTCAAAGGGGAAGATCAATCCATTACAAGAGAGTAGAGGGGGAAGAAAACATCATCAGATCCAGCTATAATAGCAAAGCTCACGATACATCAAGATCGTACCACCTCAAGAACACGAGAGAGAGAGAGAGAGAGAGAGAGAGAGAGAGAGAGAGATCAAACACATATCTACTTGTACATACCCTCAGCCCCGAGGGAGAACTACTCCCTCCTCGTCATGGAGAGCACCGAGATGATGAAGATGGCCACCGGAGAGGGATTCCCCCTCCGGCAGGGTGCCGGAACGGGTCTAGATTGGCTTTTGGTGGCTATGGAGGCTTCTGGCAGCGGAACTCCTGATCTATTGTGCTCCCCGGTAGTTTTAGGGTATATGGAGATATATAGGCAGAAGAGGTACATCAGGGGGGCCACAAGGGGCCCACGAGGGTGGAGGGCGCGACCAAAGGGGGTGGGGGCGCCCCCTGCCTCGTGGCCTCCTCGTAGATCCCCTAACGTGCACTCCAACTCTTCTGGGCTTCTTTTGATCCAAAAATAAGTTCCGTGAAGTTTCAGGCCAATTGGACTCCATTTGATTTTCCTTTTCTTCGAAACTCTAAAACAAGGTAAAAACAGAAACTGGCACTGGGCTCTGGGTTAATAGGTTAGGCCCAAAAATCATATAAAATAGCATATAAATGCATATAAAACATCCAAGGTTGATAATATAATAGCATGGAACAATAAAAAATTATAGATACGTTGGAGACGTATCAACATCCCCAAGCTTAATTCCTGCTTGTCCTCGAGTAGGTAAATGATAAAAACAGAATTTTTGATGTGGAATGCCACCTAACATATTTCTCTAAGTAATTCTTCTTTATTGTGGCAAGAATATTCAGATCCATAAGATTCAAGACAAAAGTTTAATATTGACATAGAAATAATAATACTTCAAGCATACTAACCAAGCAATCATGTCTTCTCAAAATAACATGGCCAAAGAAAGTTATCTCTACAAAATCATATAGTCTGGCTATGCTCCATCTTCACCACACAAAGTATTTAAATCATGCACAACCCCGATGACAAGCCAAGCAATTATTTCATACTTTTGATGTTCTCAAACTTTTTCAATCTTCACGCAATACATGAGCGTGAGCCATGGACATAGCACTATAGGTGGAATAGAATGGTGGTTATGGAGAAGACAAAAAAGGAGAAGATAGTCTCACATCAACTAGGTGTATCAATGGGCTATGGAGATGCCCATCAATAGATATCAATGTGAGTGAGTAGGGATTGCCATGCAACGGATGCACTAGAGCTATAAGTATATGAAAGCTCAACAAAGAAACTAGTGGGTGTGCATCCAACTCGCTTACTCATGAAGACCTAGGGCATTTTGAGGAAGCCCATCATTGGAATATACAAGCCAAGTTCTATAATCAAAGATTCCCACTAGTATATGAAAGTGACAACATAGGAGACTCTCTATCATGAATACCGTGGTGCTACTTTGAAGCACAAGTGTGGTAAAAGGATAGTAGCATTGTCCCTTCTTTCTTTTTCTCTCATTTTTTATTTTTTTATTTGGGCCTTCTCTTTTTTATGGCCTCTTTTCTCTTTTTTATTTGGGCTTCTTTGGCCTCTTTTATTTATTTATTTTCGTCCGGAGTCTCATCCCGACTTGTGGGGGAGTCATAGTCTCCATCATCCTTTCTTCACTGGGGACAATTCTCTAATAATGATGATCATCACACTTCTTTTTACTTATAACTCAAGAATTACAACTCAATACTTAGAGCAAGATATGACTCTATATGAATGCCTCTGGCGGTGTACCGGGATGTGCAATGATGCATGAGTGACATGTATGAAAGAATTATGAACGGTGGCTTTGCCGCAAATACGATGTCAACTACATGATCATGCAAAGCAATATGACAATTATGAAGCGTGTCATAATAACGGAACGGTGGAAAGTTGCATGGCAATATATCTTGGAGTGGCTATGAAAATGCCATGATAGGTAGGTAGGGTGGCTGTTTTGAGGAAGGTATATGGTGGGTTTGAGGTACCGGCGAAAGTTGCGCGGTACTAGAGAGGCTAGCAATGGTGGAAAGGTGAGAGTGCGTATAATCCATGGACTTAACATTAGTCATAAAGAACTCACATACTTATTGCCAAAATTTATTAGTTATCAAAACAAAGTACTGCGTGCATGCTCCTAGGGGGATAGATTGGTAGGAAAATACCATCGCTTGTCCCCGACCGCCACTCATAAGGAAGACAGTCAATAAATAAATCATGCTCCGACTTTATCACATAACGGTTCACCATACGTGCATGCTACGGGAATCACAAACTTCAACACAAGTATCTCTCAAATCCACAACTACTCAACTAGCATGACTCTAATATCACCATCTCCATATCTCAAAACAATCATAAGGAATCAAACTTATCATAGTATTCAATGCACTCTATATGAAAGTTTTTATTATACCCATCTTGGATGCCTATCATATTAGGACTAGATTCATAACCAAAGCAAACTACCATGCTGTTCTAAAGACTCTCAAAATAATATAAGTGAAGCACGAGAGTTCATCTATTTCTTCACAATAAAACCACCATCGTGCTCTAAAAAGATATAAGTGAAGCACTAGAGCAACAGCAAACTACTCCGAAAAATATAAGTGAAGATCAATGAGTAGTCGAATAATTATGCAACTATGTGAAGACTCTCTAACATTTAAGAATTTCAGATCTTGGTATTTTATTCAAACAGTAAGCAAAGCAAAATAAAATGACATTCTAAGAATAGAAAACATCATGTGAAGAAGCAAAAACTTAGGATCAACCGATACTAACCGATAGTTGTTGAAGAAGAAAGGTGGGATGCCAACCGGGGCATCCTCAAACTTAGACACTTGAGACTTCTTGAAATATTATCTTGGGATTCCTTGGACATCTCCAAGCTTGAGCTTTTGTGTCTCCTTAATTCCTCTCATATCACGGTCTCCCTAAATCTCAAAATCTTCATCCACACAAAACTCAACAAGGACTCGTGAGATAAGTTAGTATAAACCATTGCCAAAACCTTATCATACTCTGCTGTAGCAAATCACTAAAATTACTATTAAACATTGCATACTAAATGTCTCTGCATATTTAATAGTCCTATCCTCAAATAGAATCATTAAAGAAGCAAACATATGCGAACAATGCAAACATAACAGCAATCTGCCTAAACAGGACAGTCTGTAAAGAATGCAGCAACATCCATACTTCCCTAACTCCAAAAATTATGAAATAAAATTACCACTGTAGTAAATTTATCAGAGCTTAATATGCAAAATGTTTCAATATTTTATCACATTCTGACTTTTCTAGGGAATTATTGCAACAGCGGTAAACTTTATGTTTTCAAACAGCAACATGTGGACTTGTAAAATAGGCATAGTAAAGGCTATCAATGCCACTTTTATTGAAATAAAATATGCAAAACATTATTATAAATAACAGCAAACAAATCCTAACAAAATAAATTGACGCTCCAAGCAAAACACATATCATGTGGTGAATAAAAATATAGTTCCAAGTAAAGTTACCGATGCACGAAGACGAAAGAGGGGATGCCTTCCGGGGCATCCCCAAGCTTAGGTTCTTGGTTATCCTTGAATATTACCTTGGGGTGCCTTGGGCATCCCCAAGCTTAGGCTCTTTCCACTCCTTATTCCATACTCCATCGAATCTTCACCCAAAACTTGAAAACTTCACAACACAAAACTTAACAGAAAACTCGTAAGCTCCGTTAGTATAAAAAAATAAATCACCACTTCAAGATACTGTAATGAACTCATTCTTTATTTATATTGGTGTTAAAAATACTGTATTTCAACTTTTCTATGGTTCATAAACTCTATTACTAGCCATAGATTCATCAAAATAAGCAAACAACACACGAAAAACAGAATCTGTCAAAAACAGAACATTCTATAGTAATCTGGATCAAATGTATACTTCTGGAACTCATAAAATTCTCAAATAAATTTCTGGACGAGAGTAATTTGTCTATTAATCATCTGCCAAAAGAATTAACTAAATATCACTTTCCAAATAAAAATGGCAGCAGTTCTCGTGAGCGCTAAAGTTTCTGCTTTTTACAGCAAGATTAACAAGACTTTCCCCAAGTCTTCCCAACGGTTCTACTTGGCACAAACACTAATTAAAAGCATAAAACCACATCTAAACAGAGGATAGATAAATTATTTATTACTAAACATGAACAAAAAGCAAGGAACATAAATAAAGTTGGGTTGCCTCCCAACAAGCGCTATCGTTTAACGCCCCTAGCTAGGCATGATGATTTCAATGATGCTCACATAAAGGATAAGAATTGGAACATAAAGAGAGCATCATGAAGAATATGACTAACCATTTAAGTCTAACCCACTTCCTATGCATAGGGATTTTGTGAGCAAACAACTTATGGGAACAAGAATCAACTTGCATAGGAAGGTAAAACAAGCATAACTTCAAAACTTTAAACACATAGAGAGGAAACTTGATATTATTGCAATTCCTACAAGCATATGTTCCTCCCTCATAATAATTTTCAGTAGCATCATGAATGAATTCAACAATATAACCAGCACCTAAAGCATTCTTTTCATGATCTACAAGCATAGAAAATTTACTACTCTCCACATAAGCAAGGTTCTTCTTATTAATACTAGTGGGAGCAAACTCAACAAAATAACTATCATGTGATTGAAAATTAAGATCAAGATGACAAGTTTCATGGTTATCATTATTCTTTAAAGCATACGTGTCATCACAATAATCATCATAGATAGGAGGCATGCTTTCATCATAGTAAATTTGCTCATCAAAACTTGGGGGACAAAAAATATCATCTTCATCAAACATAGCTTCCCCAAGCTTGTGGCTTTGCATATCATTAGCATCATGGATATTCAAGGAATCCATACTAACAACATTGCAATCATGCTCATCATTCAAATATTTAGTGCCAAACATTTTAATGCATTCTTCTTCTAACACTTTGGCACAATTTTCCTTTCCATCATACTCACGATAGATATTAAAAAGATGAAGCGTATGAGGCAAACTTAATTCCATTTTTTTGTAATTTTCTTTTATAAACTAAAGTAGTGATAAAACAAGAAACTAAAAGACTCGGTTGCAAGATCTAAAGATATACCTTCAATCACTCACCTCCCCGGCAACGGCGCCAGAAAAGAGCTTGATGTCTACTACACAACCTTCTTCTTATACACGTTGTTGGGCCTCCAAGTGCAGAGGTTTGTAGGACAGTAGCAAATTTCCCTCAAGTGGATGACCTAAGGTTTACCAATCCGTAGGAGGCGTAGGATGAAGATGGTCTCTCTCAAGCAACCCTGCAACCTGATAACAAAGAGTCTCTTGTGTCCCCAACACACCCAATACAATGGTAAATTGTATAGGTGCACTAGTTCGGCGAAGAGATGGTCAAGTGGTATATGGATAGTAGATAATAGTTTTTGTAATCTGAAAATATAAAAACAGGAAGGTAACGAATGATAAAAGTGAGCGTAAACGGTATTGCAATGTGTTGAAACAAGGCCTAGGGTTCATACTTTCACTAGTGCAAGTCCTCTCAACAATAATAACATAATTGGATCATATAACTATCCATCAACATGCAACAAAGAGTCACTCCAAAGTCACTAATAGCAGAGAACGAACGAAGAGATTATGGTAGGGTACGAAACCACCTCAAAGTTATTCTTTCCAATCAATCCGTTGGCTATTCCTATAAGTGTCACAAACAGCCCTAGAGTTCGTACTAGAATAACACCTTAAGACACAAATCAACCAAAACCCTAATGTCACCTAGATACTCCAATGTCACCTGAAGTATCCGTTGGTATGATTATACGATATGCATCACACAATCTTAGATTCATCTATTCAACCAACACATAGAACCTCAAAGAGTGCCCCAAAGTTTCTACCGGAGAATCACGACGAAAACGTGTGCCAACCCCTATGCATAGGTTCATGGGCGGAACCCGCAAGTTGATCACCAAAACATACATCAAGTGAATCACGTGATATCCCATTGTCACTACAGATACGCACAGCAAGACATACATCAAGTGTTCTCAAATCTTTAAAGACTCAATCCGATAAGATAACTTCAAAGGGGAAGATCAATCCATTACAAGAGAGTAGAGGGGGGAAGAAAACATCATCAGATCCAACTATAATAGCAAAGCTCGCGATACATCAAGATCGTACCACCTCAAGAACACGAGAGAGAGAGAGTGAGAGATCAAACACATAGCTACTTGTACATACCCTCAGCCCCGAGGGAGAACTACTCCCTCCTCATCATGGAGAGCACCAGGATGATGAAGATGGCCACCGAAGAGGGATTCCCCCTCCGGCAGGGTGCCGAAACGGGTCTATATTGGCTTTCGGTGGCTACGGAGGCTTCTGGCGGCGGAACTCCCGATCTATTATGCTCCCCGGTAGTTTTAGGGTATATGGAGATATATAGGCGGAAGAGGTACGTCAGGGGGGGCACGAGGGGCCCATGAGGGTGGAGGGCGCGCCCAGAGGGGGTGGGCGCGCCCCCTGCCTCGTGGCCTCCTCGTAGATCCCCTGACGTGCACTCCAAGTCTTCTGGGCTTCTTCTGATCCAAAAATAAGTTCCGTGAAGTTTCAGGTCAATTGGACTCCGTTTGATTTTCCTTTTCTTTGAAACCCTAAAATAAGGTAAAAACAGAAACTGGCACAGGGCTCTGGGTTAATAGGTTAGTCCCAAAAATCATATAAAATAGCATATAAAACATCCAAGGTTGATAATATAATAGCATGGAACAATAAAAAATTGTAGATACGTTGGAGACGTATCACTGGACCTCACCCCCAGCTTGACGTGCTGCACGGCGTGGTCCTGCGAGGGGTTACGGCACGGGACTCCTTCCCGCACCTCACCCCCAGCTTGTCCGGTGTCGCCTCAGTCGGGGTGGGAAGAGCGCCACAGACCTCCTGTCCAGGCGCCCCTCCCAAAGAAGACATGCCGGGCACAAGTAGGCGGGTGCTATGGGCCTCCTGCCCCGGCCCCCAGCCGCAGCCACCCCGTGAGTGATGACCTACCCGCCAGGAGTAGAATCAACGCGTCGCTCGAGTCCCGTGGTCGCCTCGCAGGCCAGGCCCAACACCGGTGGTAACTCAAGTTCCGCCGGGTCGTCTGCCTCGACTCTGGTGCTCCATAACCGACTGGGAGCCGACCTCAATCCAAACGAACCAAAGCGAAGCGTGTTCATCAGAGTTGTGGACGGGGGAGCCTCTTTGGCAGAGTGGTCTGCCTTATCTGGTTGCGCGGTGGGCCCCTTGTCTGGCTCCTATGGTGAATCGTCGGACCCCTTATCCTGATTCCTGGGCGCTCCGCCCCCCACAGTCGTGTCCATATCCTGAGTCTCATCCCCATCCTGGGAAATCGGAGTATCCTCGATCTCAAGCTCTAAACAATAAGTGACTCCAGCATGTGTCCATCTAACCACATCCGAAATGTGTTCAACACTCACAACACTAACCAGCAACCTCACAACCCTTGTGCATGAGTGAAAGGCATGCCCACCTTTTCTGTCTTGCCAATCAAACCACCCAAGCTCCAAGCAATCAGAAAGTGTTTCATCAGTTTTGGTGGTTGATACGTCTCCAACGTATCTATAATCTTTGATTGTTCCATGCTATTATATTATCAACCTTGGATGTTTTATATGCATTTATATGCTATTTTATATGATTTTTGGGGCTAACCTATTAACCTAGAGCCCAGTGCTAGTTTCTGTTTTTCCTTGTTTTAGAGTATCGCAGAAAAGGAAAATCAAACAGAGTCCAATTGACCTGAAACTTCACGGAACTTATTTTTGGACCAGAAGAAGCCCACAAAGTATCGGAGATGGACCAGAAGAGTCCCGGGCTACCCACGAGGGTGGGGGCGTGCCCACCCCCCTGGGCGGGCTGCAAACGAGTCGAGTTCGAGCGAGTTGGACTAGGCTCAACTCAAATTATACTAAAATTCAAGCGAGCTCAAACTGAGTGAAGATCAAGGTCGAGCCGTAGAAAGTGGCTCGTGCTCAGCTTGTATCGATCTCGAGCTAGTTTCGAGCTAAATAATCAGATGATTTTATGAATAATCTAAGGCAATTTTTCAAACATTATAGCCAACAACACAACATAGAAAACCACTATAAAATTTGACTTATTCTCTCTCAACTAAAGACTAGCACTTGACAAATAGGGATCAATGATCTAGAAAGATAAAAAATGAAGGTGCAACTGCTCTTAAACTTTGGCTGAGAATAATAGGATATTTGACACATGACTGGCCACACCCCATATTGAGGCTAAATTTCTCCTGCTTAATAGGCCTCCATGTTTCCTACTAGGTAAAAATGAGAAAACTTGGACACAACATATATGGCAATAAATTATACTATTTTCTTTAAATATACATCAAGATTATTTAATATAATTATATGACATTGAACTATCGAGCTAAAATCGAGCGAGCTAGTGTTGGCTCAAGATTAACTCGTTTCTATATTGAGCTACATAAAGTGTTCATACTCAGCTCATTTCTTTTCGAGTCGATCTCGAGTCGAGTCAAAATACGAGTCGATCTCGAGCGGCTCACGAGCCTCGAGCTTTTCTTGCAGCCCTAGGCACGCCCCCTGCCTCATGGACAGCCCGGAGATCCACCGACGTACTTCTTCCTCCTATATATACCCATATACCCTAAAAACTTCGGGGAGCAGAATATATCGGGAGTTCCGCCGCCAGAAGCCTCAGTAGCCACCGGAAATCAATCTAGACCCGTTCCGGCACCCTGCCAGAGGGGGCAATCCATCTTCGGTGGCCATCTTCATCATCCTGGCGCTCTCCATGACGAGGAGGGAGTAGTCCACCCTCGGGGCTGAGGGTATGTACCAGTAGCTATGTGTTTGATCTCTCTCTCTCTCTCTCTCTCGCGTTCTTGAGGTGATATAATATTGATGTATCGCGAGCTTTGCTATTATAGTTGGATCTTATGATGTTTCTCCCCCTCTACTCTCTTGTAATGAATTGAGTTTTCCCTTTGAAGTTATCTTATCGGATTGAGTCTTTAAGGATTTGAGAACACTTGATATATGTCTTGCCGTGCTTATCTATGGTGACAATGGGATATCACGTGATCCACTTGATGTATGTTTTGGTGATCAACTTGCGGGTTCCGCCCATGAACCTATGCATAGGGGTTGGCACACGTTTTCGTCTTGACTCTCCGGTAGAAACTTTGGGGCACTCTTTGAAGTACTTTGTGTTGGTTTGAATAGATGAATCTGAGATTGTGTGATGCATATCGTATAATCATACCCACAGATACTTGAGGTGACATTGGAGTATCTAGGTGACATTAGGGTTTTGGTTGATTTGTGTCTTAAGGTGTTATTCTAGTACGAACTCTATGATAGATTGAACAGAAAGAATAGCTTCATGTTATTTTACTATGGACTCTTGAATAGATCGATCAGAAAGGATAACTTTGAGGTGGTTTCATACCCTACCATAATCTCTTCGTTTGTTCTCCGCTATTAGTGACTTTGGAGTGACTCTTTGTTGCATGGAGCGATAGTTATATGATCCGATTATGTTATTTGTTGAGAGAACTTGCACTAGTGAAAGTATGAACCCTAGGCCTTGTTTCAACGCATTGCAATACCGTTTGTGCTCACTTTTATCATTAGTTACCTTGCTGTTTTTATATTTTCGGATTATAAAAACCATTATCTACCATCCATATACCACTTGTATCACCATCTCTTCGCCGAACTAGTGCACCTATACAATTTACCATTGTATTGGGTGTGTTGGGGACACAAGAGAGTCTTTGTTATTTGGTTACAGGGTTGCTTGAGAGAGACCATCTTCATCCTACGCCTCCTACGGATTGATAAACCTTAGGTCATCCACTTGAGGGAAATTTGCTACTGTCCTACAAACATCTGCACTTGGAGGCCCAATAACCTCTACAAGAAGAAGATTGTGTAGTAGACATCAGTGGTGCGCCAAAGAAATGAATCCACACCTTCTCCAAAGGTGTACCCTCTGGTTCATCCTGTTTCCACTCATCAAAAGCAATAATAATGTTGGTGCTTGGACTCTGCACAAACCCCACTTGAGAAAAAGCATCTGATCCTCTTTAGTGGGAAAATCCATCTTATAAGCCTGACCCTCTAACTTTCTAGATGCCACTGATGGTTACCTGGCACTAGGTCACACAGTTGTCTCACAATCTGAGCCTCAGTCAACTATCCATTAGTAACCCGGACTACTGCTGGGAAGGAACTCTCAACCATCCGTGGGAGAGGATCCACCTCCGGTGTCTCAAAGAACATCAACTCCCTGCAACACACACCGTAAATGTTAATTCCAGGTTTAGGACTGAATATAAGTGGGCAATCACCGGTCACATGCTGAGATCTGAGGCAATAGTCACAAAGCTCATTAGTACATTCTGCCACAAAGTGACCCGGTTCGCCACATCTATAGCAAGGCAACTTCTTCTTCTTAATTGCCCACTTCGAGAGTTTTTCTCCCTCCGCTTTTTCCGGCCCTTTGTTAGACGTGCCATCCCAAGATTTTGCAGCTCTAGAAGCCGGCACAACTGTCACAGCCGCCAGAGCCCTAACCGCGTCAACCGCAGCCGCATGCAACGTGGATGAGTCTCCCACCATGTCTGCTGAGTGCTCGAGCTCCTCTCCCGTAGCCGTGTCCGCAACAGGCGGTGGAAGATGCCGCGGTGGGGGTGGGCGTCTCCCTCTCCCACCACGCCGATATCCTCTCCGGTAGCGATCATTGGGTCTGGCGACGCCTTCAACAAAATTATCGGGTGGGCCCTGAAAATGTCCTGGACCATTACCATTGTATCGGTTATACCCACGGCCGCCACCGGATGAAGATCCATGGTGCAGCCCCTCACCATATGCATCATAACCATCGTCCCCCCACTGCCCGTACCGGTTAAAATTGTGACCATCTCTGTTGTATCCACTGTATCCACCACACCCTTGAGCACCGCAACCCCTTCCTAGGGTCCGCGCCTTGGCCACCGGCTGCTGATCATCCGGCTGCTGCGCACTTGCCTGAGTAACATGCACCGGCGCTTGAGTACCACCAGCAGCCAGCGGGCCCTGTCGCGTGGGCGAGCGCCATGACCAGCTCCTACGCCTGCGCCTACGCCGGCAGACGGCACTTGCGGAGTTGGGCCCTCGCGCCCGGCACCACCAACAGCGGTGAGCGGAACAACGTGGCCGACCCTCCTGGCACCCCCAGCAACAGAGGCGGGCGGAGCCCCACGGCCAGGGGCAGCAGCAGCACCGACGACGGGCGGCAGCCCTCGCTTGCCGGGTGGTGGCACGGGTCCCACCATAACGCCGGCGCAAGAGATCCTCTTCGCCCGTCCCTCGCCCAGCGTCGGAAAACCGGTCTCGAAAACCCTAGTAGCGATCACGTTAGGCAGTGGCGGCGATACATGCACGCACGTACATGTTGGATCGGTTGCGGCTTGGGCTCCTAACTGGGCCTCACCCGAGTCAAGCAGGCCCACGACCGTCGCCTGATCCGACACGCACACAGAACCCAACAGTGAATTCAACCGAGCCCTTCTGGCCGTTCGAATCGCGCTCGCCAACCTCGCCACCGGCGGCCTCTGCGGCGGTGGCGATCGACCCTTCTTTCCTTTATTCTTCTTTCGAGTAACCAGAGTCCAAGACTCCGGCATAAAATCTGACAAAGTAACGGGTTTGCGGAATACCTTAGGAACCGGGACGATCCAGGGTTTCACTGCCGGCTTGAATTTTTGAATGTTTGGTCGACGACGATCGGGAATCACCGTAGGCGCCGACAACTCCATCGGTACCGAAAACTGTGGAAGCATCATCGTACCTGTCGAGTCGCGATCCTCCACCTGTTCTTCGTTGTCGCTCTCAATAAGTGCCCAAAATCGTCCTCCCGGTTTTCCAGGGACCGTCGTCTCCATCAGATCAACCATCTCCGGTGCCTTCAAACGAAGATCGACCTGCATGCATTCACCAACCACCACGTCGTACTCATCAATCCTGAAATGAAGCCCTACCTTGATCGATTCGCCGTCCGGTAAGTATTTGTCGGCTAGGAAGTCATTCTCCAAATCTAGGAGAGCCAGCCAGCGTGAATGAGGAGTGAATGGGATGCGGCCTTCGATCCAAATGCCGGGATCCTTCCCGGCGGAGAAATGCACCCGCCATTGTGAGAATCGCCCCTGGCCCCGTCCGATCTCTGTCGGCAAAGCCACCAGACGATCCCGCCGCCCTCACCTTGCCCCCCGACGGCGCCGCCACGGAGGAACGTGAGACGTGCGATCTGATCTGCGCCGATCCCCCTAGCGACTTCCCCGCCGAGGAAATGGGCGGCGCCGGTGACCCCCC
>NC_041392.1:169771415-169788038 GCF_002162155.2 Triticum dicoccoides
GACGACGGCGACGAGAGATCGGCTGCCTCAGGCGGTCGCGTTTCCGCCCCCCTCATCGCCCCTACTAGATGTGCGTGGAGGGTAAAAGTGTATAGTTGTGCGTGTTAGCCGATTTTATGTTAGCGGATTGTACGGTGTTCAAAAAAATACTCCCTCCGTTTCTTTTTAGTCTGCATATAAAATTTGGTCAAAGTCAAACTTTGTCAACTTTTACTAAGTTTATAGAGAAAAATATCAAGATTCACAATATGAAAGTAATATTGTTAGATGCATCATAAAGTTAATTTTCATACCATATAATTTTAGTATTATAGATGTTGATATATTTTTCGATAAAGTTGGTCAAATTTTACAAAGTTTGACTTTGACCAAATTTTATATGGAGACTAAAAAAACGGAGGAAGTATATTGTGTTGATGAAGCGTGGGCTTGAAGTCGTCTGCCGTGGGCACGTGTAATGCAACTGTTGGCGCTTGGTCCCGTGCCCTGTTCTTTACTCATTCATGCTCTCCGACCCGTAGTGGGCTTGGGAATGAGATCGGGCTAGGTGCATTCCCTTCATCTGCACGATCAACTTCACATTGGAAACTGCACCTTTAAAATACATGCTCCTACTGATTCTTGGATATTTGAATTCTCGAAGGTTTCTCTTTATTTTTTATGGGGAGAAAAGCTGCAATAAGTCACGACCATCTCGACCGCCACAACATCGTGAATACAATCCGGCGTAAAATGAATCAAAGTTTCCATAACTTATTTAAACAACCTTCCCTGGCAAGATTGCACATCATCTATTATCGTCTTCATTTTAGAAAGCAAGTTGTAGTTTGTTCCATTAAGACAAGTGTTTATAGACCCTAATGGCATTTCCCACGCAATTCCATAAGACACCATACTAGTTTGAATTTAAGGTGGTGTTTGATTTTCTAGTCCCAGGACTTTTTCTAATCTCTGTGATTTTTTGAAAAAGACTCTCAAAGAGGTGCTTCTAAGGACTTTTAGCAAAAAGTTTTAAAAAAGTCCCACCCTATTTGGTTTGCTAGGGACTTTTTCTAGTCCTACACCAAAAAGTCCCTGGAAACAACCCCCCTCCTAAATCTGGTTTGTATGCATGAAAGTAATCAGTTTTTGTGTTAGAAATCAGAGTTTTGAGGGTCTCCGTGAAGATGCCATAACGGACATGCTTGGCTCCCGCCAAGACCCACGTCGTGGCATCGTTTCTTCCTCTTCGAGATAGCAAAAATGGAATCCGAACATCATGATCACTGGGAGCGATAATCCTGACCGGCAAAGCTAATTTAAACCACGCACAAGTTCACTCCTTTAGGAGGCTAATAAATCTCTTGAAATTCTCATACGACGAGCCGCCCACGCCGAGACTCCTGCGAGCTGCGTCCCTGAGCACCCGTGCCCTCTCTGCGATCCCGTGGTCACCCATGACCTGTTCCAGCTTGGTGTTCACCTCCTCCTTGGTCACGACCCCATCTTCCCCAGGCGACACGGCCAGGCCGGTCCTCCAGATGTCGCAGATGTAACTCCGGTTGGTGTACTGGTCGACCTTCAGTCTGGACCAGCACAGGAAGGGCACGCCGTTCCTCACCCCTTCCATCGTCGAGTTCCATCCGCAGTGGGACACGAAGCACGCCACGGCCCGGTGCGCCAGAACCTTGCGATACGAACATCACGATGGATCATGGAATGAAAGTCACAATGGAATCAGTGGTCAAGACAATGTCGACTGCGCGCACCTGCTGCTGGGAGCACCAGCTGACGATCATGCCCTTGCCGGCGACGCGCCCTTCGAACTCGTCGAACCAGGCCTTGCTGATGCCGGCGCCGGACGTGAAGTCCGGGCGCACCACCCACAGGAAGGGCCGGCCGGTGAGCTCCAGCCCCTCGCCGAGCTCCCGGAACTGGCGGGGCTCGAAGACGGTGGAGGTGCCGAACGCCACGTACACCACGGAGCTGTCGGGATGCGCGTCGAGCCAGCCGAGGCACCTCGTGTCCTCCGGCAGGAACTGCCCCACGGGCTTTCCGGGGTCAGCGAGCAGCGGGCCGATGGGCAGTATGTCGGGGAACAGCTCGAACGCCGTGGCCTCCGCTTCGAGGAACGAGTTGCAGACGACGACGTCGGCGAGGCAGGCCGCCTCGGTGTTCCGGCACACCAGCTGGAAGGCCACGTGCTGCACCTCGGGCCCGCCGTCGACGCTCCACAGCATGTGCGACGTGTAGACCGGCGGCATCTCGGGGGCCAGCTCGACCGCCTCTCGTCGCTTCGGGACGCCTGCATTTATATATTCAGACATCACATTATCCTCCGTGCTGTCTCATCAAAGGAAAAAAAAAGAAGCGATCTTAACCTGTGTGACATTGGATGCATAGACAACAAATCGTAAATCCCAGCCTTGATTTTCGTTTTCGTTTGAGCATTGAAAAATTCAGGAGATTCTCGTACCTTTGTCGTCGAAGAAGCCATCCTCTATGAGCTGGGGAATCCTGGACAAGGTCCCAAGGCATGCAGCGGACGCCGGGAAGAAGGAGGCGACCCGAACGCCGAGCTTCTTGGCGACCTCGAAGCACAAGGACCCCAGGTTGGCGTCGGCGACGAGCCACGTCACCTTCTTCTCCTTGATGAGCTCCTCCACGTAGCCCGGCATGCACCAGGCGAGCGCGTCCAGGACCTTGCCGAGGTCCCGGCGGTCGTCCCCGTCGGCCAGGCCGTCCGGCATGGAGACCAGGTGGATCCCGTCCACCGTGGCCTGTCGCAGTCGCAGGGCGCCGAGGACGAGCGCGTGGGTGGGCTCGGTGCAGACGAAGGTGACCTCGACGCCGTGCTCCACGAGGCGGTGCGACAGCTCCATGAGCGGGGTCACGTGGCCCTGCGCCGCGAGCGGCAGCACCATGACGTGAGGCGCCGCCGTGGCCATGCCGAACCGAAGCTGAGACTGCGAGATCGGCCGTGTGCCGATCTAGTTTTGGATAAGTGTGGCAGCTAGTCCTAGTAGAGCTTAGAGTGGAACTGTCACTCACTCACTTCGCTGTAGGCTGTACTTTACGGCGGATCGAGGCGCAACGTAAGTTTTGGTCTGGTATGCCCGATCCGCCGTACAGTACAGCCTAGTACGCAAGCAATGACATATGCATATTAGCACTCATATATATATAGTTTATCATGTGCGTTGGGTGACAAGTTCTCGTTAATTGAATCGTCTCCTCTTCCCCACGGCCCTAACCCTAGGCGCCGCCTCCTCTTCCCTACCCTCGCTGCCGTCACCGGCGGTTGGCTGGTGGCGGTGGCGGGGCCATTCCTGCCCACTCCCCTGCGTTCTACCTAGTCCTCGTGATGCTCCTGCTCCCGTGTGGTGGTTGTCACAGGCTAGTGGTCGTGACATAGCTGCAGTGGCAGAGAAACAAATCTGGAGATCTGCACGTGTGGGATGTTAGCATGATCTTTGCATTGGCGTTTCATCTTGCTGCGGTAACCATGGGCTGTATCTGCTTAGCTCGCAGGAGGAGGAACGGCGGCGCGTTGTATGGCTGTAGACCAGGGAGTCCCCGTTATGGATCTGGCATGCTGCGTTGGCCTGGATGAAGTTCCTGGTGGTACCATCCTTGCGACTGCGGAATCGAGCTCTCTCGCACGTGCTTGCCTCGGCGCTCTGTGGCGGCTGAGGGTTCGGATAGCGATCCACTTGGTTATGGGCAATCGTGCCCTGCGGATTGCCGTGGCCACCTGGTGGTCTTCATGAGTGTTTATCTCTTTGGATCTGATGATGGTTGCTGTTGGTGCCTCGAACCGGCGAGCTGGCGGGATGCAGCCAAAAGCCCCCTTTATGGGTTTGGTGGCTCTCGCTCCGACCAGTTTGCCTTCGGCGATGAGATGCAATCTATAGACGATGACTTGACATAAAGGATATGGTTGTGCAGCAGCGGCACTAGCAGGATTTCAAGCCCAACACATGTAGCTGCTAAGATCGTGGAAAAGTGGTGGCGACAACACATGATTGATTTAGATTTGGTGGTGCTTCTCGAGTACCCGGTCTCGAGCTCTGGGGTGAAAACCCTAGGTTTGACCTAAGTTGGTTTTACCTAGCAATGGCGACGTTTTTGCATCATTACCTTGTTGAAGGCATTGCTTAGATATGCTCGAACTTGTTCTTCAGGGTGAAAACCTAGATTCTGGCCTCTCGCGGTTGGATCCGGCGACGACGACGTTGCTGCGTCATTCCCTTCCTGAAGGCGTTGCTGTTGAAGAACTTTTTTGTCCTTGTGGTGTCAAAAGATGGATGGTGCGGATATGGTCGTTGTGGTAGTTTGTCGATCGTTGTTCTGATCGCTTTGGTTTTTTTCGCTTAGGCATAGCTTTGGTCTTGTATGACTTTGCTATTTCTCAGTGTGTTTTTTGTGTGTGTGCGTGTGTTGGTGTTGGCTGTGTGCATTCTAGCTGTGTAGAGGCCGGGTGTGTGCTCATCATGTTTTGTATCTACTTGATGCTTTATTTTGAGTTAATAAAATCCACCCTTTATCGAAAAAAGAGGCATACGCGTTGTATTCAGGTCCCGAAGAAGTTTTGCTACGCCTAAGAACATCTATCGCGGACACCAATTTATTTATGGGAAAGTATTAAAATCAGCCTACTGATTACAACGAGGCTTAAACCTCCTCGAGGCGTCGACACGTGCCCCTCTCGGCCCATTGCTTCCCTTCGCACCTTATCCTTTCCGGTGCGCTCCCCTCCACTCACCCCCTTCTCATCTTCTTCCTCTCCCTTCCACTCCACGAGCTCTTCCCTCCTTTCCACTCCACGAGCTCTCCCCTCATCTTCAGCAGGGAAGAGGCGACGCCGGCCAACCCCCGACATCACGCGCGTGCTGCATGGTGAAGCTCTCACTAGGGGCTGCAATGGTGACCGCGGGTGTTGCACACAATGAAGCACCCACCATCGCCGCCGTGTGCTGCGTCACAGCATCTGCCCGTTGCCACCACGTGCTCCGCCGCAACAACCCTGTCAACGAAGCGCTCCACTGGAGCACCACCGCGCGGTGGTGGCGCTGCAGTGAAGTTTCGCGAGAGGCCATCGGGTGCTACGATGGAGCTTCGACGGGGGCCACCGGTCCTGCCATGGAGTACCAACACGCACTGGTGGCACTGCAGTGATGCTTCGCCGGCGACACATCGGGGTGCTACGATGGAGCTCGCCGCGCCGTGCTTGGCGTTGCAGTGAAACATCGCCGGTCGTTGTCGCGTGTTGTGATGGAGCACCAATGGAGCGCCGGCCCCGCTGCAGTGAAGCATCACCGGACGCAGTCGGGTGATGCAATGGAACACTGATGGAGCGCCGATGCCGCTGCAGGAAGCATCACCGGCGACGCCAGTGAAGGAAATATGCCCTAGAGGCAATAATAAAGTTGTTATTTATATTTCCTTATATCAAGATAAATGTTTATTATTCATGCTAGAATTGTATTAACCGAAAACTTAGTACATGTGTGAATACATAGACAAACAGAGTATCCCTAGTATGCCTCTAGTTGACTAGCTTGTTAATCAAAGATGGTTATGTTTCCTAGCCATAGGCATGTGTTGTCATTTGATGAACGGGATCACATCATTAGAGAATGATGTGATGGACAAGACCCATCCGTTAGCTTAGCATAATGATCGTTAAGTTTTATTGCTATTACTCTCTTCATGACTTATATATGTTCCTCTGACTATGAGATTATGCAACTCCCGAATACTGGAGGAACACCTTGTGTGCTATCAAACGTCACAACATAACTAGGTGATTATAAAGATGCTCTACAGGTGTCTCCGATGGTGTTTGTTGAGTTGGCATAAATCGAGATTAGTATTTGTCACTCCGTGTATCAGAGAGGTATCTCTGGGCCCTCTCGGTAATGCACATCACTATGAGCCTTGCAAGCAATGTGTCTAATGAGTTAGCCACGAGATGATGCATTACAAAACGAGTAAAGAGACTGCCGGTAATGAGATTGAGCTAGGTATGATGATACCGACGATCGAGTCTCGGGCAAGTAACATACCGATGACAAAGGGAATGACGTATGTTGTTATGCGGTTTGACCAGTAAAGATCTTCGTAGAATATGTAGGAACCAATATGAGCATCCATGTTTCGCTATTGGTTATTGACCGGAGATGTGTCTCGGTCATGTCTACAAAGTTCTTGAACCCGTAGGGTCCGCACGCTTAACGTTCGATGACGATTTGTATTATGAGTTATGTGATTTGATGAATCGAAGGTTGTTCGGAGTCCCGGATGAGATCACAGACATGACTAGGAGTCTCGAAATGGTCGAGAAATAAATATTCATATATTGGAAGGTTACATTCGGACACCGGAATGGCTCGGGTCGTTTCGGATAAGTTTCAGGGTACCAGGGGTTACCGGAAGCCCCCTCCCCCGCGGGAAGTTCATGGGCCTTCATGGGCCCTAGTGGAAACGAGAGGAGGGCCACAAGGGAGGCTGCCCCCCATGGCCAGTCTGAATTGGACTAGGGAGGGGGCGCCGCCCCCTTTTTCCTTCTCCCCTCTTCCTCCTTCCCTCCTTTCCCCTCTCTTGGATGGAAGGGGAATCCAAATAGGATTGGGAATCCTAGTTGGACTCCCCATGGCGCGCCCCCTCTAGGCCAGCCTCCTCCTCCTCTCCCCTTTATATACATGGGAGGGGGCACCCCAAAGGACACACAAGTTTCTCTTAGCAGTGTGCGGTGCCCCCCTCCACAGTTACACACCTCGGTCATATTGTTGTAGTGCTTAGGAGATGCCCTGCGCCGGTAACTTCATCATCACCGTCGCCACATCGTCGTGTTGAGGAAGCTCTCCCTCATCCTCAACTGGATCAAGAGCTTGAGGGACGTCATCGAGCTGAACATGGAGGTGCCGTACATTCGGTACTTGTATCGGTTGGATCGCGAAGACGTTCGACTACATCAACCACGTTACTAAACGCTTCCTCTTTCGGTCTACGAGGGTACGTGGACACACTCTCCCCTCTCGTTGCTATGCATCTCCTAGATAGATCTTGCGTGATCGTAGGAAATTTTCGAAATACTGCGTTCCCCAACAGTGGCATTAGAGCCAGGTCTATGCGTAGATGTTATATGCACGAGTAGAAAACAAAGAGTTGTGGGCGATAATAGTCATACTGCTTACCAGCAATGTCTTACTTTGATTCGGCGGTATTGTTGGATGAAGCGGCCCAAACCGACATTACATGACCGCGTTCATGAGACTGGTTCTATCGATGTGCTTGGCACACAGGTGGCTAGCAGGTGTCTGTTTCTCCAACTTTAGTTGAATCGAGTTTGACTATGCCCGGTCCTTGTTGAAAGTTAAAACAACACACTTGACGAAAAATCGTTGTGGTTTTGATGCGTAGGTAAGAATGGTTCTTGCTAGAAGCCCATAGCAGCCACGTAAAAGTTGCAACAACAAAGTAGAGGAGGTCCAACTTCTTTTTGCAGGGCATGTTGTGATGTGATATGTATTGGGGAACGCAGTAATTTCAAAATTTTCCTACACACACGCAAGATCATGGTGATGCATAGCAGAGAGGGGAGAGTGTCATCCACGTATCCTTGTAGATCGTAAGCGGAAGCATTATGAGAACGCGATTGATGTAGTCGCACATCTTCACGATCGACCGATCCTAGTACCGAACGTATGGCACCTCCGCGATCTGCACACGTTCAGCTCGGTGACGTCCCACGAACTCTCGATCCAGTAGAGCTTCGAGGGAGAGTTCCGTCAGCACGACGGCGTGATGACGGTGTTGATGAAGCTACCGACGCAGGGCTTCGCCTAAGCACCGCTATGATATGACCGAGGTGGATTATGGTGGAGGGGGGCACCACACACGGCTAAAAGATCAACTGATCAACTTGTGTGTCTATGGGGTGCCCCCTAGCCACGTATATAAAGGAGTGGAGGAGGGGGGAGGGCCGGCCCTCCTATGGCGCGCCCTGGAGAGTCCTACTCCCACCGGGAGTAGGATTCCCCCCTTCCATGTAGTAGTAGGAGAGAAGGAAAGGGAAAAGAGAAGAGAAGGAAGGAGGGGGCGCCTCCCCTCCCCCTAGTCAAATTAGGACTAGGCCTGGGGGGGGGGAGCAGCCTCCTCTCTCTCTTTACCCTAAAGCCCAATAAGGCCCATATACTCCCCGACGAATTCCCGTAACTCTCCGGTACTCCGAAAAATACCCGAATCACCCGCAACCTTTCCGATGTACGAATATAGTCGTCCAATATATCAATCTTTACGTCTCGACCATTTCGAGACTCCTCGGCATGTCCCCAATCTCATCCGGGACTCCGAACTACCTTCGGTACATCAAAACACATAAACTCATATTACTGATCATCACCGAACATTAAGCGTGCGGACCCTACGGGTTCGAGAACTATGTAGACATGACTGTGACTTGTCTCCGGTCAATAACCAATTGTGGAACGGATGTCTACTACACAACCTTCTTCTTGTAGACGTTGTTGGGCCTCCAAGTGCAGAGGTTTGTAGGACAGTAGCAAATTTCCCTCAAGTGGATGACCTAAGGTTTATCAATCCGTAGGAGGCGTAGGATGAAGATGGTATCTCTCAAGCAACCCTGCAACCAAATAACAAAGAGTCTCTTGTGTCCCCAAAACACCCAATACAATGGTAAATTGTATAGGTGCACTAGTTTGGCAAAGAGATGGTGATACAAGTGGTATATGGATGGTAGATAAAGGTATTTGTAATCTGAAAATATAAAAACAGCAAGGTAACTAATGATAAAAGTGAGCACAAACGGTATTGCAATTTGTTGAAACAAGGCCCAGGGTTCATACTTTCACTAGTGCAAGTCCTCTCAACAATAATAACATAATTGGATCACATAACTATCCCTCAACATGCAACAAAGAGTCACTCAAAAGTCACTAATAGCGGAGAACGAACGAAGATATTATGGTAGGGTATGAAACCACATCAAAGTTATTCTTTCCAATCAATCCGTTGGGCTATTCCTATAAGTGTCACAAATAGCCCTAGAGTTCGTACTAGAATAACACCTTAAGACACAAATCAACCAAAACCCTAATGTCACCTAGATACTCCAATGTAACCTCAAGTATCCGTGGGTATGATTATACAATATGCATCACACAATCTCAGATTCATCTATTCAACCAACACATAGAACCTCAAAGAGTGCTCCAAAGTTCTTACCGGAGAATCACGATGAAAACGTGTGCCAACCCCTATGCATAGGTTCATGGGTGGAATCCGCAAGTTGATCACCAAAACATACATCAAGTGAATCACGTGATATCCCATTGTCACCACAGATACGCATGGCAAGACATACATCAAGTGTTCTCAAATCTTTAAAGACTCAATCCGATAAGATAACTTCAAAGGGAAAACTCAATCCATTACAAGAGAGAGAGGGGGAGAAGAAACATCATAGGATACAAATATAATAGCAACGCTCGCGATACATCAAGATCGTATCACCTCAAGAACACGAGAGAGAGAGAGAGATCAAACACATAACTACTGGTACATACCCTCAGCCCCGAGGGAGAACTACTCCCTCCTCGTCATGGAGAGCACGGGGATGATGAAGATGGCCACCGGAGAGGGATTCCCCCTCCGACAGGGTGCCGGAACAGGTCTAGATTGGCTTTCGGTGGCTACGGAGGCATCTGGCGGCGGAACTCCCGATCTATTGTGCTCCCGGATCGTTTTTGATTGCTCCATGCTATACTATCTACTATTTTGGATGTTTATGGGCTTTATTATACACTTTGATATCATTTTTTGTGACTAACCTATTAACCCAGAGCCCAGTGCCAGTTTTTGTTTTTTGCGTGTTTTAGAATATCGCAAAAAAGGAAAATCAAACGGAGTCCAATTGACCTGAAACTTCACGGAACTTATTTTTGGACCAGAAGAAACCCAGAAGACTTGGAGTCTTAGTAAGGGAAGCTTCGAGGAGGCCACAAGGTAGGGGGGTGCGCCCTCCATCCTCGTGGCCCCCCTGACGTACTTCTTCCGCCTATATATCTCCATATACCCTAAAACATCCGAGAGCACAATAGATCGGGAGTTCCGCCGCCAGAATCCTCTGTAGCCACCGAAAGACAATCTAGATCTGTTCCGGCACCCTGCCGGAGGGGGAATCCCTCTCCGATGGCCATCTTCATCATCCCGGTGCTCTCCATGACGAGGAGAGAGTAGTTCTCCCCTGGGGCTGAGGGTATGTACCAGTAGCTATGTGTTTGATCTCTCTCTCTCTCTCTCTCGTGTTCTTGAGATGATACGATCTTGATGTATCGCGAGCTTTGCTATTATATTTGGATCCTATGATGTTTCTTCCCCCCTCTACTCTCTTGTAATGGATTGAGTTTCCCCTTTGAAGTTATCTTATCGGATTGAGTCTTTAAAGATTTGAGAAGACTTGATGTATGTCTTGCCGTGCGTATCTTTGGTGACAATGGGATATCACGTGATTCACTTGATGTATGTTTTGGTGATCAACTTGCGGGTTCCGCCCATGAATCTATGCATAGGGGTTGGCAAATGTTTTCGTCGTGATTCTCCGGTAGAAACTTTGGGGCACTCTTTGAGGTTCTATGTGTTGGTTGAATAGATGAATCTGAGATTGTGTGATGCATATCGTATAATCATACCCACGAATACTTGAGGTGACATTGGAGTATCTAGGTGACATTAGGGTTTTGGTTGATTTGTGTCTTAAGGTGTTATTCTAGTACGAACTCTAGGGATGTTTGTGACACTTATAGGAATAGCCCAACGGATTGATTGGAAAGAATAACTTTGAGGTGGTTTCGTACCCTACCATAATCTCTTCGTTTGTTCTCCGCTATTAGTGACTTTGGAGTGACTCTTTGTTGCATGTTGAGGGATAGTTATGTGATCCAATTATGTTATCATTGTTAAGGGAACTTGCACTAGCGAAAGTATGAACCCTAGGCCTTGTTTCAACGCATTGCAATACCGTTTACACTCACTTTTATCATTAGTTACCTTGCTATTTTTATAATCTCATAGTCATAGGAACATGTATAAGTCATGAAGAAAGCAATAGCAATATACTAAACGATCAAATGCTAAGCTAACAGAATGGGTCAAGTCAATCACATCATTCTCTAATGATGTGATCCCATTAATCAAATGACAACTCATGTCTATGGCTAGGAAACTTAACCATCTTTGATTCAACGAGCTAGTCATGTAGAGGCATACTAGTGACACTCTGTTTGTCTATGTATTCACACATGTATTGAGTTTCCGGTTAATACAATTCTAGCATGAATAATAAACATTTATCGTGATATAAGGAAATATAAATAACAACTTTATTATTGCCTCTAGGGCATATGTCCTTCAGTCTCCCACTTGCGCTAGAGTCAATAATCTAGTTCACATCATTATGTGATTAGTTCACATCTCCATGTGACTAATACCCAAAGGGTTTACTAGAGTCAATAATATAGTTCACATCGCTATGTGATTAACACCCAAAGAGTGATCATGTTTTTCTTGTGAGAGAAATTTAGTCAACGGGTCTGCCACAGTCAGAGCCGTATGTATTTTGCAAATTTTCTATGTCTACAATGCTTTGCACGGAGCTACTCTAGCTAATTGCTCCCATTTTCAATATGTATCCAGATCGAGACTTAGAGTCATCTAGATCGATGTAAAAAGCTTGCATCGATGTAACTCTTTACGACAAACTCTTTTATCACCTCCATAACCAAGAAATATTTCGTCAGTCCTCTAAGGATAATTTTGAACGCTATCCAGTGATCTACTCCTAGATCGCTATCGTACTCCTCTGCCAAACTCAGGGCAGGGTATACAATAGGTCTGGTACATAGCATGACATACTTTATAGAACCTATGATTGAGGCATAAGTAATGGCTTTTCATTCTCTTTCTATTTTCTGCCGTGGTCGGGTTTTGAGTCTTTACTCAACTTCACACCCTGCAACACAGGCAAGAACTCCTTCTTTGACCGTTCCATTTTGAACTACTTCAAAATCTTGTCAAGGTATGTACTCATTGAAAATATATCAAGCGTCTTTATCTATCTCTATAGATCTTGATGCTCAATATGTAAGTAGCTTCACCGAGGTCTTTCTTTGAAAAACTCATTTCAAACACTCCTTTATGCTTTCCTGAAAATTCTACATTATTTCAGATCAACAATATATCATTTACATATACTTATCAGGAATGCTGTAGTGCTCCCACTCACTTTCTTGTAAATACAAGCTTCACCACAAGTCTGTATAAAACCATATGCTTTGATCACTTTATCAAAGTATATATTCCAACTCTGAGATGCTTGCACCAGTCCATAGAAGGATCGCTAGAACTTGCACACTTTGTTAGCACCTTTAGGATTGACAAAACCTTCCGGTTGCATCATATACAACTCTTCTTTAAGAAATCCATTAAGGAATACAATTTTGACATCCATTTGCCATATTTCATAAAATGCGGCAACTGCTAACATGATTTGGATAGACTTTTAAGCATAAATACGAGTGAGAAATTCTCATCATAGTCAACACCTTGAACTTGTCGAAAACATTTTTGCGACAATTCAACTTTGTAGATAGTAACATTACTATCAGCGTCCGTCTTCCTCTTGCAGATCCATTTATTCTTAATGACTCACCGATAATCGGGCAAGTCAATCAAAGTCCATTCTTTGTTCCCATACATGGATCCCATCTCAGATTTCATGGCCTCAAGCCATTTCACGGAATCTGGGCTCATCATCACTTCCTCATAGTTCGTAGGTTCGTCATGGTCTAGTAACATGACTTCCAGAAAGGATTACCGTACCACTCTGGTGTGGACCATACTCTGGTGGTCCTACGAGGTTCGGTAGTAACTTGATCTGAAGTTTCATGATCATCATCATTATCTTCCTCACTAATTGGTGTAGAGATCACTAGAACTAAATTCTGTGATGAACTACTTTCCAATTCGGGAGAAGGTACAATTACCTTATCAAGTTCTACATTCCTCCCACTCACTTCTTTCGAGAGAAACTTCTTCTCTAGAAAAGATCCATTCTTAGCAACAAACTATCTTCACTACACCACGACACTGCATCCCCAACAACCAGGTTGGATGGGAATACAGGTTCCGCCAATAGACAGTCGGTCGGGAAAGACTATTGCCGACCGACCTTGTCTGTTGGGGAAAGACCAGACGGGAAAGCCCTTTCTCGACCGACATAGATTTCCCGACCGACTACTTGTTGGTGATGGGGTATCTTTCCCGACCGACATTCTGTTGGGCCTACCCTGGGCCTTTCCCGACCAACAGTCTGCTGGGGCTACCATGGGCCTTTCCCGACCGACTATGTACAGGGAATTCTTTCCCGACCAACAATCTGTTGGGATGCCATGGGCCTTTCCCAACCGACAATATGACACTGTATTCTTTCCCGACCAACATTATGTTGGGCCTGGCATTGGCCTTTCCTGACCGATTGTTAGACAGTTTTTTTGCCGACCAACATCCATTAGCCCTCCATAAGTGGACTTAAATTACCAATAGAATATACATCAAGTTACAATGCATGTCATCCAAAAATATTGAACCAGATGCAAACAATAACATACATTTCAATAATTTTCACATATAAATACATCATCTGTTATGAACTAATGACCATCCAACTTTCCTATAAAACTAGTGGAACTAATTAAGTAGAGGAAACATTATGGTTTATTGCCTAATAGCAAAAATACCATGCTTTATTTTCTAGAATTTGTTTTAAGAGGCACATCATCTACCTTGGCTCCTTATAGTGGGCAACTACATACACATCCTCTCAGCATTCCACCAAGATCCTTGTGTCGTTCTAGTACTTGACAACAAAGCCTTCCTTCTACATCTCATTGGAGAACATCCTCCAATTTGAAAATCTGCAAGTCAAAATCCCCAGTTAATATTTCCACATGATAACGGGAGAACATGATATTTTCTCTAAGCTGCCTTCAATATCATTTCATACCAAAGCAACTAAAGAGAATTCATTATCACTGATGGGAAAAGGGGTACCTTTTGCTCCCCTCTTTTGTGTTTCCTGCAACTTCTTTTGCTATATCCTGAGATACACGAAAGGAGTAAGAAATCTAGAAGCGAAAGCATTTGCTAAATGATAGGATAATTCTCTTCAGTACATGGGGGGTAACGCTCTTTAGACAATTCCTGCATAAATGAAAGGAGTAAGAAATTAGATGATTAATAATAGGTAGTAGCGAAAGCATTTGCTAAGCAATGAATTTACCTATGGGGATAGGTGGAGCCTTCAATATTTCCAAATAAGTGACATGCTCAAAGTCCTCTGTTGTAGGCAAGCCACTTGCTATCACAAACAACAATTTAATATCTCCTTCTATCGTTACTTCACCAACAAACCAAGGCTCCAAATCCTGGTAAAAGCCATGGTATGACTAGTAATGTGAAAAATACTCTGAAACAAGAAAAAGAAATGGTTCTGTAATCAGAGGATGGAAAATTACTTTCATAGACCATCACAAGACACCACAAAAAAATTAGCCTGACAAAATCAGTTCGCCTAGACACTGTTAGAAAATGCAGCAGAAAGAAATTCTTATACAAGAGCCACCTCTCGAATGCAAAGGAAGTGACATATTTGAATGTAACTTTGAAGCCAAGATCTGTTTGTGACCTTTGTCCACCATGCTACTACAGTTTTCCAAATCATTCACTGAAAAACAACAGAAAACAAAACTTTATGTCAAGCCTGCTATCAAAAGAAAAAACATGTGTAACCAGTTCATGAAAGTACCTTTTAGAAAACTACAAAACAGTAATGAAGCTTAATTAACTGCTGCACATAAAGAACTTCACTGCTTCAAGGGTTTCTCTATTTCCATGAATCAAAGCAGCATAGATTTCTTTTAAAGATATTATTAAACTTACGGACTAGTTCAAATCTGCACACTACAGCACATAGAGAGAGGGGGGAGAGGAGGGAGAGGCCAAGTGAGAGAGTGAGATCTTACGGATGTCGATTATAATGTCTCGATTATAATAAGTCGTTGGTAGGGAAATCTGGTGTGTGGTGTAGTGATTAAACAAGTCTCGATTATAATACACTATCAGAAACTGCATTTTCTTTGCTTTGTGGAAAGAACACGGTTAGACGTTGCTGTTGCGCGCAATTGGACTATAGTATTGAAATGCCAACACAGAGGAGCATCTCATTCTCAACAACACAAATAGTAATAAATACAGAGAAGTCAATAACCATGTGTTAACACATTGATCCCCATGTGTTTCTCTAGTTTTTAGTTTTCCACACTCAGAATGCTACATGCAATGGCAAAAGGTACAAAAAAAAAATTCAGAATACTTGTCTATTTGAAGTTGGGTCACAAGAGGTAACTTAAAATATGTACTGGTGAATGTACAGATTCTGATTGCAAGAAATAAATACCTTACTCATTTATAGCAGCAGCAGATCATCCACTGTTTGCATAATGCACCAGTATGTTCTTTCCATCAAGCAGCTGAATCTATCATCATGTGCCAAAAATGTGCTATCGTAAGGAAAAAGAACTATGCACCTATTATTGCATATTATCCTACAGGAACTTGACTTCTGCTATACCTAAAGATGTAGTGAAGCGCTATTTTACCTAGTCGCTCATCTTCTCCAATGCCGAGATGCTTCTCTTTCGAAAGAGAACTTGACGAAACTGTATCCTTTGGATGTCCTCGCAAGGGATGTCATATTGCTTCCACTGCCAGCTAGCACATCAATCAGCAAGAGGACAAGCCTAACAAAATCACAGGTCCAACATCAAGAAGTTAGAACAGGTATGTTAGGACTACCTTCGAGAACATCGCCATGCTGAGAGAAGACGTTGTCAAATGACTCTAGTTATCAGATGTATGAGATACCTTTGACTTGACATGCCGCTCTTTGGTTCTAGCATTGCCTACCTACAAAAATAATAATTAATTGAAGACATAGCACCATCTGGCAAGAAACATAAATGAACTTGATATACAGTTAACTTAAGTAAGATACCCAGTACGTAGATAACTCACTAGACTCACCAATTGGCGGGGAGGCAGTGGCAAAGAGGGCGGGACATCACTGCGCCACCTGCCGGAAGCTCGTGAGTAGCCGGAAGCAGGAATCCTTGTGCACAAGTGCCCTGAACATATAAAGAAAACAAAAGGCTAATTGTGATTCTGGAGCTATTTATTTCATAGCAGGGTTAAATAAGCTGAAGTTCTTGTTCTCAGAGCATGAAGATTAAATATAGACTCTTATATTTGTGACAATTCTACAATGCTCAACTAAAAGGCTGAACCATTAATATGATTATTTGGACATTTTGTGCAACCTGAAGGTAGTTCTCACTTCTCAGTGTTGTGCTTTACAAATGGATCTTCAGTTAAGATATGCAAGCAAGACATACATACCAAGTAATCACCACATCAAGTCTGAGCTACCAGGAATGGATGCTCAAACATACCACTTGGAGTGTTTATTTTGTGACATGGACGGAAAAAATATTGAAAGGCATTACT
>NC_041392.1:169791224-169794682 GCF_002162155.2 Triticum dicoccoides
TGATATTTTCTCTAAGCTGCCTTCAATATCATTTCATACCAAAGCAACTAAAGAGAATTCATTATCACTGATGGGAAAAGGGGTACCTTTTGCTCCCCTCTTTTGTGTTTCCTGCAACTTCTTTTGCTATATCCTGAGATACACGAAAGGAGTAAGAAATCTAGAAGCGAAAGCATTTGCTAAATGATAGGATAATTCTCTTCAGTACATGGGGGGTAACGCTCTTTAGACAATTCCTGCATAAATGAAAGGAGTAAGAAATTAGATGATTAATAATAGGTAGTAGCGAAAGCATTTGCTAAGCAATGAATTTACCTATGGGGATAGGTGGAGCCTTCAATATTTCCAAATAAGTGACATGCTCAAAGTCCTCTGTTGTAGGCAAGCCACTTGCTATCACAAACAACAATTTAATATCTCCTTCTATCGTTACTTCACCAACAAACCAAGGCTCCAAATCCTGGTAAAAGCCATGGTATGACTAGTAATGTGAAAAATACTCTGAAACAAGAAAAAGAAATGGTTCTGTAATCAGAGGATGGAAAATTACTTTCATAGACCATCACAAGACACCACAAAAAAATTAGCCTGACAAAATCAGTTCGCCTAGACACTGTTAGAAAATGCAGCAGAAAGAAATTCTTATACAAGAGCCACCTCTCGAATGCAAAGGAAGTGACATATTTGAATGTAACTTTGAAGCCAAGATCTGTTTGTGACCTTTGTCCACCATGCTACTACAGTTTTCCAAATCATTCACTGAAAAACAACAGAAAACAAAACTTTATGTCAAGCCTGCTATCAAAAGAAAAAACATGTGTAACCAGTTCATGAAAGTACCTTTTAGAAAACTACAAAACAGTAATGAAGCTTAATTAACTGCTGCACATAAAGAACTTCACTGCTTCAAGGGTTTCTCTATTTCCATGAATCAAAGCAGCATAGATTTCTTTTAAAGATATTATTAAACTTACGGACTAGTTCAAATCTGCACACTACAGCACATAGAGAGAGGGGGGAGAGGAGGGAGAGGCCAAGTGAGAGAGTGAGATCTTACGGATGTCGATTATAATGTCTCGATTATAATAAGTCGTTGGTAGGGAAATCTGGTGTGTGG
The DNA here is from genome assembly GCF_002162155.2 of Triticum dicoccoides. Taxonomy (NCBI): domain Eukaryota; kingdom Viridiplantae; phylum Streptophyta; class Magnoliopsida; order Poales; family Poaceae; genus Triticum; species Triticum dicoccoides. Next base: position 169,792,342 of record NC_041392.1, read on the forward strand.
TGTAGTGATTAAACAAGTCTCGATTATAATACACTATCAGAAACTGCATTTTCTTTGCTTTGTGGAAAGAACACGGTTAGACGTTGCTGTTGCGCGCAATTGGACTATAGTATTGAAATGCCAACACAGAGGAGCATCTCATTCTCAACAACACAAATAGTAATAAATACAGAGAAGTCAATAACCATGTGTTAACACGTTGATCCCCATGTGTTTCTCTAGTTTTTAGTTTTCCACACTCAGAATGCTACATGCAATGGCAAAAGGTACAAAAAAAATTCAGAATACTTGTCTATTTGAAGTTGGGTCACAAGAGGTAACTTAAAATATGTACTGGTGAATGTACAGATTCTGATTGCAAGAAATAAATACCTTACTCATTTATAGCAGCAACAGATCATCCACTGTTTGCATAATGCACTAGTATGTTCTTTCCATCAAGCAGCTGAATCTATCATCATGTGCCAAAAATGTGCTATCGTAAGGAAAAAGAACTATGCACCTATTATTGCATATTATCCTACAGGAACTTGACTTCTGCTATACCTAAAGATGTAGTGAAGCGCTATTTTACCTAGTCGCTCATCTTCTCCAATGCCGAGATGCTTCTCTTTCGAAAGAGAACTTGACGAAACTGTATCCTTTGGATGTCCTCGCAAGGGATGTCATATTGCTTCCACTGCCAGCTAGCACATCAATCAGCAAGAGGACAAGCCTAACAAAATCACAGGTCCAACATCAAGAAGTTAGAACATGTATGTTAGGACTACCTTCGAGAACATCGCCATGCTGAGAGAAGACGTTGTCAAATGACTCTAGTTATCAGATGTATGGGATACCTTCGACTTGACATGCCGCTCTTTGGTTCTAGCATTGCCTACCTACAAAAAAAAGAATTAATTGAAGACATAGCACCATCTGGCAAGAAACATAAATGAACTTGATATACAGTTAACTTAAGTAAGATACCCAGTACGTAGATAACTCACTAGACTCACCAATTGGCGGGGAGGCAGTGGCAAAGAGGGCGGGACATCACTGCGCCACCTGCCGGAAGCTCGTGAGTAGCCGGAAGCAGGAATCCTTGTGCACAAGTGCCCTGAACATATAAAGAAAACAAAAGGCTAATTGTGATTCTGGAGCTATTTATTTCATAGCAGGGTTAAATAAGCTGAAGTTCTTGTTCTCAGAGCATGAAGATTAAATATAGACTCTTATATTTGTGACAATTCTACAATGCTCAACTAAAAGGCTGAACCATTAATATGATTATTTGGACATTTTGTGCAACCTGAAGGTAGTTCTCACTTCTCAGTGTTGTGCTTTACAAATGGATCTTCAGTTAAGATATGCAAGCAAGACATACATACCAAGTAATCACCACATCAAGTCTGAGCTACCAGGAATGGATGCTCAAACATACCACTTGGAGTGTTTATTTTGTGACATGGACGGAAAAAATATTGAAAGGCATTACTAAATATATGTAATGCGTTTTCTGATTTCTAATTGTCATGATCAAGGGCTCTGGACCAAATATTTATTGGCATGGTAAGCATGTATCGTTACAGATACAGTACAATTACTGCTGTAATTGAGAAATTCAATTCATAATTGCTGCCCTCTGATGTCAATAGTTTGGTTCGGTACTTCAGTTTATTTCTAACCCATGCATTTTATTTAGAGACATTGTGCAATAAGATACTCAGTCACAAAGCAAGCATCATATCAATTTTGTACTGTCCGAAATTGGTGCCTAAGTGTATTTTCAGTTCAGGGATGTGCATGTATATAGGTTGACCTTAGCACATCACTCAAGTAAAAGTTAATTTCAGTGAATTAAAAGAACCTTTATCTTATCTCGTTATTAGACTGCAGAACAAATGTTCCATTGATCTATTGCCTAAATTTGAATGTTTAGCTGTGTCATTCTCTATCTTACTGAAAACACAGAGATGAAATTGTTCTTAACTAACAGTCACTTACCCATGTGTAACCAATTCGTCAAAATACTTTTTAGAAAACTATAAATCTGCACGCTGCAACCAGGAGGGGGGAGTGGAGGGAGAGACCACAAGAGAGGGAAAGAGACCTTACCGCTGTTGTTACCGCCATGGATGGCTACCTGTTGGTCACCGAAGGTTGGTTGGCAGAGATGGAGGCACATGTCGCCGGAAGCAGAGGGACCAGAGGCCGCCTACCTCGCTCTGGACCAGGGAGCGAAATGACCTTGACCCCTTCAGATCTGGCACCATGGGAAGGAGTGGAGAGGGAGGGAGGGGAGAGGGAGCCGGCTATATTATCTAATGCTATATTATCTCTGTGTCTACAATGCTTTGCA
>NC_041392.1:169796380-169935304 GCF_002162155.2 Triticum dicoccoides
TATAAAACCATATGCTTTGATCACTTTATCAAAGTATATATTCCAACTCTGAGATGCTTGCACCAGTCCATAGAAGGATCGCTAGAGCTTGCACACTTTGTTAGCACCTTTAGGATTGACAAAACCTTCCGGTTGCATCATATACAACTCTTCTTTAAGAAATCCATTAAGGAATACAATTTTGACATCCATTTGCCAGATTTCATAAAATGCGGTAACTGCTAACATGATTTGGACAGACTTTGAAGCATAAATACGAGTGAGAAAATCTCATCGTAGTCAACACCTTGAACTCGTCGAAAACATTTTTGCGACAATTCAACTTTGTAGATAGTAACACTACTATTAGCGTCCGTCTTCCTCTTGAAGATCCATTTATTCTTAATGACTCACCGATCATCAGGCAAGTCAATCAAAGTCCATTCTTTGTTCTCATACATGGATCCCATCTCAGATTTCATGGCCTCAAGCCATTTCGCGGAATCTGGGCTCATCATCACTTCCTCATAGTTCGTAGGTTCGTCATGGTCTAGTAACATGACTTCCAGAAAGGATTACCGTACCACTCTGGTGCGGACCATACTCTGGTGGTCCTACGAGGTTCGGTAGTAACTTGATCTGAAGTTTCATGATCATCATCATTATCTTCCTCACTAATTGGTGTAGAGATCACTAGAACTAAATTCTGTGATGAACTACTTTCCAATTCGGGAGAAGGTACAATTACCTTATCAAGTTCTACATTCCTCCCACTCACTTCTTTCAAGAGAAACTTCTTCTCTAGAAAAGATCCATTCTTAGCAACAAACTATCTTCACTACACCACGACACTGCATCCCCAACAACCTGGTTGGATGGGAATACAGGTTCCGCCAATAGACAGTCGGTCGGGAAAGACTATTGCCGACCGACCTTGTCTGTTGGGGAAAGACCAGACGGGAAAGCCCTTTCTCGACCGACATAGATTTCCCGACCGACTACTTGTTGGTGATGGGGTATCTTTCCCGACCGACATTCTGTTGGGCCTACCCTGGGCCTTTCCCGACCAACAGTCTGCTGGGGCTACCATGGGCCTTTCCCGACCGACTATGTACAGGGAATTCTTTCCCGACCAACAATCTGTTGGGATGCCATGGGCCTTTCCCAACCGACAATATGACACTGTATTCTTTCCCGACCAACATTATGTTGGGCCTGGCATTGGCCTTTCCTGACCGATTGTTAGACAGTTTTTTTTGCCGACCAACATCCATTAGCCCTCCATAAGTGGACTTAAATTACCAATAGAATATACATCAAGTTACAATGCATGTCATCCAAAAATATTGAACCAGATGCAAACAATAACATACATTTCAATAATTTTCACATATAAATACATCATCTGTTATGAACTAATGACCATCCAACTTTCCTATAAAACTAGTGGAACTAATTAAGTAGAGGAAACATTATGGTTTATTGCCTAATAGCAAAAATACCATGCTTTATTTTCTAGAATTTGTTTTAAGAGGCACATCATCTACCTTGGCTCCTTATAGTGGGCAACTACATACACATCCTCTCAGCATTCCACCAAGATCCTTGTGTCGTTCTAGTACTTGACAACAAAGCCTTCCTTCTACATCTCATTGGAGAACATCCTCCAATTTGAAAATCTGCAAGTCAAAATCCCCAGTTAATATTTCCACATGATAACGGGAGAACGTGATATTTTCTCTAAGCTGCCTTCAATATCATTTCATACCAAAGCAACTAAAGAGAATTCATTATCACTGATGGGAAAAGGGGTACCTTTTGCTCCCCTCTTTTGTGTTTCCTGCAACTTCTTTTGCTATATCCTGAGATACACGAAAGGAGTAAGAAATCTAGAAGCGAAAGCATTTGCTAAATGATAGGATAATTCTCTTCAGTACATGGGGGGTAACGCTCTTTAGACAATTCCTGCATAAATGAAAGGAGTAAGAAATTAGATGATTAATAATAGGTAGTAGCGAAAGCATTTGCTAAGCAATGAATTTACCTATGGGGATAGGTGGAGCCTTCAATATTTCCAAATAAGTGACATGCTCAAAGTCCTCTGTTGTAGGCAAGCCACTTGCTATCACAAACAACAATTTAATATCTCCTTCTATCGTTACTTCACCAACAAACCAAGGCTCCAAATCCTGGTAAAAGCCATGGTATGACTAGTAATGTGAAAAATACTCTGAAACAAGAAAAAGAAATGGTTCTGTAATCAGAGGATGGAAAATTACTTTCATAGACCATCACAAGACACCACAAAAAAATTAGCCTGACAAAATCAGTTCGCCTAGACACTGTTAGAAAATGCAGCAGAAAGAAATTCTTATACAAGAGCCACCTCTCGAATGCAAAGGAAGTGACATATTTGAATGTAACTTTGAAGCCAAGATCTGTTTGTGACCTTTGTCCACCATGCTACTACAGTTTTCCAAATCATTCACTGAAAAACAACAGAAAACAAAACTTTATGTCAAGCCTGCTATCAAAAGAAAAAACATGTGTAACCAGTTCATGAAAGTACCTTTTAGAAAACTACAAAACAGTAATGAAGCTTAATTAACTGCTGCACATAAAGAACTTCACTGCTTCAAGGGTTTCTCTATTTCCATGAATCAAAGCAGCATAGATTTCTTTTAAAGATATTATTAAACTTACGGACTAGTTCAAATCTGCACACTACAGCACATAGAGAGAGGGGGGAGAGGAGGGAGAGGCCAAGTGAGAGAGTGAGATCTTACGGATGTCGATTATAATGTCTCGATTATAATAAGTCGTTGGTAGGGAAATCTGGTGTGTGGTGTAGTGATTAAACAAGTCTCGATTATAATACACTATCAGAAACTGCATTTTCTTTGCTTTGTGGAAAGAACACGGTTAGACGTTGCTGTTGCGCGCAATTGGACTATAGTATTGAAATGCCAACACAGAGGAGCATCTCATTCTCAACAACACAAATAGTAATAAATACAGAGAAGTCAATAACCATGTGTTAACACGTTGATCCCCATGTGTTTCTCTAGTTTTTAGTTTTCCACACTCAGAATGCTACATGCAATGGCAAAAGGTACAAAAAAAAATTCAGAATACTTGTCTATTTGAAGTTGGGTCACAAGAGGTAACTTAAAATATGTACTGGTGAATGTACAGATTCTGATTGCAAGAAATAAATACCTTACTCATTTATAGCAGCAGCAGATCATCCACTGTTTGCATAATGCACCAGTATGTTCTTTCCATCAAGCAGCTGAATCTATCATCATGTGCCAAAAATGTGCTATCGTAAGGAAAAAGAACTATGCACCTATTATTGCATATTATCCTACAGGAACTTGACTTCTGCTATACCTAAAGATGTAGTGAAGCGCTATTTTACCTAGTCGCTCATCTTCTCCAATGCCGAGATGCTTCTCTTTCGAAAGAGAACTTGACGAAACTGTATCCTTTGGATGTCCTCGCAAGGGATGTCATATTGCTTCCACTGCCAGCTAGCACATCAATCAGCAAGAGGACAAGCCTAACAAAATCACAGGTCCAACATCAAGAAGTTAGAACAGGTATGTTAGGACTACCTTCGAGAACATCGCCATGCTGAGAGAAGACGTTGTCAAATGACTCTAGTTATCAGATGTATGAGATACCTTTGACTTGACATGCCGCTCTTTGGTTCTAGCATTGCCTACCTACAAAAAAAAGAATTAATTGAAGACATAGCACCATCTGGCAAGAAACATAAATGAACTTGATATACAGTTAACTTAAGTAAGATACCCAGTACGTAGATAACTCACTAGACTCACCAATTGGCGGGGAGGCAGTGGCAAAGAGGGCGGGACATCACTGCGCCACCTGCCGGAAGCTCGTGAGTAGCCGGAAGCAGGAATCCTTGTGCACAAGTGCCCTGAACATATAAAGAAAACAAAAGGCTAATTGTGATTCTGGAGCTATTTATTTCATAGCAGGGTTAAATAAGCTGAAGTTCTTGTTCTCAGAGCATGAAGATTAAATATAGACTCTTATATTTGTGACAATTCTACAATGCTCAACTAAAAGGCTGAACCATTAATATGATTATTTGGACATTTTGTGCAACCTGAAGGTAGTTCTCACTTCTCAGTGTTGTGCTTTACAAATGGATCTTCAGTTAAGATATGCAAGCAAGACATACATACCAAGTAATCACCACATCAAGTCTGAGCTACCAGGAATGGATGCTCAAACATACCACTTGGAGTGTTTATTTTGTGACATGGACGGAAAAAATATTGAAAGGCATTACTGAATATATGTAATGCGTTTTCTGATTTCTAATTGTCATGATCAAGGGCTCTGGACCAAATATTTATTGGCATGGTAAGCATGTATCGTTACAAATACAGTACAATTACTGCTGTAATTGAGAAATTCAATTCATAATTGCTGCCCTCTGATGTCAATAGTTTGGTTCGGTACTTCAGTTTATTTCTAACCCATGCATTTTATTTAGAGACATTGTGCAATAAGATACTCAGTCACAAAGCAAGCATCATATCAATTTTGTACTGTCCGAAATTGGTGCCTAAGTGTATTTTCAGTTCAGGGATGTGCATGTATATAGGTTGACCTTAGCACATCACTCAAGTAAAAGTTAATTTCAGTGAATTAAAAGAACCTTTATCTTATCTCGTTATTAGACTGCAGAACAAATGTTCCATTGATCTATTGCCTAAATTTGAATGTTTAGCTGTGTCATTCTCTATCTTACTGAAAACACAGAGATGAAATTGTTCTTAACTAACAGTCACTTACCCATGTGTAACCAATTCGTCAAAATACTTTTTAGAAAACTATAAATCTGCACGCTGCAACCAGGAGGGGGGAGTGGAGGGAGAGACCACAAGAGAGGGAAAGAGACCTTACCGCTGTTGTTACCGCCATGGATGGCTACCTGTTGGTCACCGAAGGTTGGTTGGCAGAGATGGAGGCACATGTCGCCGGAAGCAGAGGGACCAGAGGCCGCCTACCTCGCTCTGGACCAGGGAGCGAAATGACCTTGACCCCTTCAGATCTGGCACCATGGGAAGGAGTGGAGAGGGAGGGAGGGGAGAGGGAGCCGGCTATATTATCTAATGCTATATTATCTCTGTGTCTACAATGCTTTGCACGGATCTACTATAGCTAATTGCTCCCACTTTCAATATGTATCCAGATCGAGACTTAGAGTCATCTAGATCGATGTAAAAAGCTTGCATCGATGTAACTCTTTACGACAAACTCTTTTATCACCTCCATATCCGAGAAATATTTCGTTAGTCCTCTAAGGATAATTTTGACCGCTGTCCAGTGATCTACTCCTAGATCGCTATCGTACTCCTCTGCCAAACTCAGGGCAGGGTATACAATAGGTCTGGTACATAGCATGACTTACTTTATAGAACCTATGACTGAGGCATAGGGAATGACTTTTCATTCTCTTTCTATTTTCTGCCATGGTCGGATTTTGAGTCTTTACTCAACTTCACACCTTGCAACACAGGCAAGAACTCCTTCTTTGACTGTTCCATTTTGAACTACTTCAAAATCTTGTCAAGGTATGTACTCATTGAAAATATATCAAGCGTCTTTATCTATCTCTATAGATCTTGATGCTCAATATGTAATTAGATTCACCGAGGTCTTTCTTTGAAAAACTCATTTCAAACACTCCTTTATGCTTTCCAGAAAATTCTACATTATTTCAGATCAACAATATGTCATTTACATATACTTATCAGGAATGCTGTAGTGCTCCCACTCACTTTCTTGTAAAATACAAGCTTCATCGCAAGTCTGTATAAAACCATATGCTTTGATCACTTTATCAAAGTATATATTCCAACTCTGAGATGCTTGCACCAGTCCATAGAAGGATCACTAGAGCTTGCACACTTTGTTAGCACCTTTAGGATTGACAAAACCTTCCGGTTGCATCATATACAACTCTTCTTTAAGAAATCCATTAAGGAATACAATTTTGACATCCATTTGCCAGATTTCATAAAATGCGGTAACTGCTAACATGATTTGGACAGACTTTGAAGCATAAATACGAGTGAGAAAATCTCATCGTAGTCAACACCTTGAACTCGTCGAAAACATTTTTGCGACAATTCAACTTTGTAGATAGTAACACTACTATTAGCGTCCGTCTTCCTCTTGAAGATCCATTTATTCTTAATGACTCACCGATCATCAGGCAAGTCAATCAAAGTCCATTCTTTGTTCGCATACATGGATCCCATCTCAGATTTCATGGCCTCAAGCCATTTCGCGGAATCTGGGCTCATCATCACTTCCTCATAGTTCGTAGGTTCGTCATGGTCTAGTAACATGACTTCCAGAAAGGATTACCGTACCACTCTGGTGCGGACCATACTCTGGTGGTCCTACGAGGTTCGGTAGTAACTTGATCTGAAGTTTCATGATCATCATCATTATCTTCCTCACTAATTGGTGTAGAGATCACTAGAACTAAATTCTATGATGAACTACTTTCCAATTCGGGAGAAGGTACAATTACCTTATCAAGTTCTAGATTCCTCCCACTCACTTCTTTCGAGAGAAACTTCTTCTCTAGAAAAGATCCATTCTTAGCAACAAAATATCTTGCCTTCGGATCTGTGATAGAAGGTGTACCCAACAGTTTTCTTTTGGGTATCCTATGAAGACGCATGATACGTCTCCAACGTATCTATAATTTTTGATCGCTCCATGCTATATTACCTACTGTTTTGGATGTTTATGGGCTTTATTATACACTTTTATATCATTTTTTGGGACTAACCTATTAACCCAGAGCCCAGTGCCAGTTTCTGTTTTTTGCCTGTTTTAGAATATCGCAGAAAAGGAAAATCAAACGGAGTCCAATTGACCTGAAACTTCACGGAGCTTATTTTTGGACCAGAAGAAACCCAGAAGACTTGGAGTCTATGTAAGGGAAGCTTCGAGGAGGCCACGAGGAAGGGGGGCGCGCCCACCCCCCCTAGGGCGCGCCCACCCCCCCTAGGGCGCGCCCTCCACCCTCGTGGCCCCCCTGACGTACTTCTTCTGCCTACATATCTCCATATACCCTAAAAATATCCGAGAGCATAATAGATCGGGAGTTCCGCCGCCAGAAGCCTCCGTAGCCACCGAAAGCCAATCTAGACCCGTTCCAGCACCCTGCCGGAGGGGGAATCCCTCTCCGGTGGCCATCTTCATCATCCCGGTGCTCTCCATGACTAGGAGAGAGTAGTTATCCCTCGGGGCTGAGGGTATGTACCCGTAGCTATGTGTTTGATCTCTCTCTCTCTCTCTCTCTCTCTCTCTCGTGTTCTTGAGATGATACGATCTTGATGTATCATGAGCTTTGCGATTATATTTGTATCCTATGATGTTTCTTCCCCCCTCCACTCCTTGTAATGGATTGAGTTTCCCCTTTGAAGTTATCTTATCGGATTGAGTCTTTAAAGATTTGAGAACACTTGATGTATGTCTTGCCGTGCGTATGTGTGGTGACAATGGGATATCACGTGATTCACTTGATGTATGTTTTGGTGATCAACTTGCGGGTTCCGCCCATGAACCTATGCATAGGGGTTGGCACATGTTTTCATCGTGATTCTTCGGTAGAAACTTTGGGGCACTCTTTGAGGTTCTATGTGTTGGTTGAATAGATGAATCTAAGATTGTGTGATGCATATCGTATAATCATACCCACGGATACTTGAGGTGACATTGGAGTATCTAGGTGACATTTGGGTTTTGGTTGATTTGTGTCTTAAGGTGTTATTCTAGTACGAACTCTAGGGCTGTTTGTGACACTTATAGGAATAGCCCAACGGATTGATTGGAAAGAATAACTTTGAGGTGGTTTCGTACCCTACCATAATCTCTTCGTTTGTTCTATGCTATTAGTGACTTTGGAGTGACTCTTTGTTGCATGTTGAGGGATAGTTATGTGATCCAATTATGTTATCATTGTTGAGGGAACTTGCAGTAGCAAAAGTATGAACCCTAGGCCTTGTTTCAAATCATTGCAATACCGTTTACGCTCACTTTTATCATTAGTTACCTTGCTGTTTTTATAATTTCAGATTACAAATACCTTTATCTACTATCCATATACAACTTGTATCACCATCTCTTCGCCGAACTAGTGCACCTATACAATTTACTATTGTATTGGGTATGTTGGGGACACAAGAGACTCTTTGTTATTTGGTTGCAGGGTTGCTTGAGAGAGACCATCTTCATCCTACGCCTCCTACGGATTGATAAACCTTAGGTCATCCACTTGAGGGAAATTTGCTACTGTCCTACAAACCTCTGCACTTGGAGGCCCAACAACGTCTACAATAAGAAGGTTGTGTAGTAGACATCAAGCTCTTTTCTGGGGCCGTTGCCGGAGAGGTCTACGCAAAAGTCAACATACCAAGAACCCATCACATACCCTTATCTCCCGCATTACATTATTTGCCATTTGCCTCTCGTTTTCCTCTCCCCCACTTCACCCTTGCCGTTTTATTCGCCCTCTCTCTCTATCCTCCCTCTCTATTTGCCTCTTTTTTCGCTTGCTTTTTGTTTGCTTGTGTGTTAGTTTGTTTGCTTGTCGTTATGGCTAGTCCCTTATCTTCTCCGTTGACTCCTGAGTTCGAAATCTTTCACTTTAAACAGAGACTAGGAGAAAAATTAAAAGATGCCTGGTTGAGAATAATGGAGTCTTATCATAATTGTACCTCTGAAATAAACCTGAGAATTTTGCTTCGCAATTTTTATGTTGGATTAAATATGTCTCATAGGCAACTCTTGGATTGCTTTGCCAAAGGCAATTTTATTGAAATCGATCCCCATATTGCACTTGAAATTATAGAAGGTATAGTGGGAACACTACCTCAACAAAAGGGGCCTCATCCTACTCAGGAAGAGACACAAGTTTTTGAAATTTTTTGTGAAGTTACTAAAATCTTGCAGAAATCTCTTGAACCTCTTAAGAACATTAGTGGAAATATTCACCGCATGAATATGTTGATTACCCTTTGCAATAAGCGGTTGGATTCATTAGATCTAAAAATTTCAGAATATGAAGGGATACGTAAAGAACCTCCCGGATTCGAGGTTGATTCCGCTAAAAAGTTGAAAACCAAAGATGGCAATACCTAGATCTATTCTTGCTTGTTATGCCTAGCTAGGGGCGTTAAACGATAGCGCTTGTTGGGAGGCAGCCCAATTTTATTTTTATTCCTTGATTTTTGATCCTGTTTAGTAATAAATAATTTATATAGCCTCTGTTTTTGTTGTGTATTTTGTGTTTAATTAGTGTTTGTGCCAAGTAGAACCGTTGGGAAGACTTGGGGAAAGTCTTGTTGAACTTGCTGTAAAAAACAGAAACTTTAGTGCTCACAAGAACTGCTGTCATTTTTATTTGGAGAGTGATATTCAGTTAATTCTTTTTGCATATGATTAATAGATAAATTCCTCACATCCTTTAATTTATTTTAGAATTTTTGGGGTTCCAGATCTTGCGCTAGCTACAGATTACTACAGACTGTTCTGTTTTTGACAGATTCAGTTTTTCGTGTGTTGTTTGCTTATTTTGATGAATCTATGGCTAGTAAAATAGTTTACAAACCATAGAGAAGTTGGAATACAGTAGGTATAACACCAATATAAATAAATAATGAGTTCATTACAGTACCTTGAAGTTATCTTTTATTTTCTTTCGCTAACGGAGCTCACGAGATTTTCTACTTTAAGTTTTGGGTAAAGATTTGATGGATTATGGAACAAGGAGTGGAAAGAGCCTAAGTTTGGGGATGCCCATGGCACCTCCAAGATAATATAAGGACACCTAAAATCCAAAGCTTGGGGATGCCCCGGAAGGCATCCCCTCTTTCGTCTACTTCTATCGGTAACTTTACTTGGAGCTATATTTTTATTCGCCACATGATATGCGTTTTGCTTGGAGCGTATTGTATGATTTGAGTCTTTGCTTGTTAGTTTAACACAATCATCCTTGCTGTACACACCTTTTGAGAGAGCCATACATGATTTGGAATTTTTTAGAATACTCTATGTGCTTCGCTTATATCTTTTGAGTTATATAGTTTTGCTCTAGTACTTCACTTATATCTTTTAGAGCACGGTGGTGGATTTGTTTTATAGAAACTATTGTTCTCTCATGCTTCACTTAGATTATTTTGAGAGTCTTAATAGCATGGTAATTTTCTTAAAATCCCAATATGCTAGGTATTCAAAGTTAGTAAAAATTTCTTAAGAGTGTTTTAAATATTAAGAGAAGTTTGATGCTTGATGATTGTTTTGAGATATGGAGGTAATAATATCAAAGTAGTGCTAGTTGAGTAGTTGTGAAATTGAGAAATGCTTGTGTTGAAGTTTGCAAGTCCCGTAGCATGCACGTATGGTAAACGTTATGCAACAAATTTGAAACATGAGGTGTTATTTGATTGTCTTCCTTATGAGTGGCGGTCGGGGACGAGCGATGGTCTTTTCCTACCAATCTACCCCCCTAGGAGCATGCGCATAGTACCGAGGTTTTTGATGACTTGTAGATTTTTGCAATAAGTATGTGAGTTCTTTATGACTAATGTTTAGTCCATGGATTATACGCACTCTCACCATTCCATCCTTGCTAGCCTCTTCGGTACCGTGCATTGCCCTTTCTCACATTGAGAGTTGGCACAAACTTCGCCGGTGCATCCAAACCCCGTGATATGATACGCTCTTTCACACATAAACCTCCTTATATCCTCCTCAAAACAGCCACCATACCTACCTATTATGGCATTTCCATAGCCATTCCGAGATATATTGCCATGCAACTTTCCACCATTCCGTTTATCATGACACATTCATCATTGTCATATTGCTTAGCATGATCATGTAGTTGACATAGTATTTGTGGCAAAGCCACCATTCATAATTCTTTCATACATGTCACTCTTGATTCATTGCATATACTGGTACACCGCCAGAGGCATTCATATAGAGTCATACTTTGTTCTAGTATCGAGTTGTATCATTGAGTTGTAAATAAATAGAAGTGTGATGATCATCATTTTCTAGAGCATTGTCCCAAGTGAGGAATAAAAAAAGGCCATAAAAAAGAGAAGGCCAAAAAAAGAGAAGGCCCAATTTTTTTTGAAAAAATAAATAAAAATGAGAGAAAAAGAGAGAAGGGATAATGCTACTATCCTTTACCACACTTGTGCTTCAAAGTAGCACCATGATCTTCATGATAGAGAGTCTCTTGTTTAGTCACTTTCATATACTGGTGGGAATTTTTCATTATAGAACTTGGCTTGTATATTCCAACAATGGGCCTCCTCAAGTGCCCTAGGTCTTCGTGAGCAAGCAAGTTGGATGCACACCAACTTAGTTTCTTTTGTTGATCTTTCATACATTTATAGCTCTAGCGCATCCGTTGCATGGCAATCCCTACTCCTCGCATTAACATCAATCGATGGACATCTCCAGAGCCCATTGATTAGCCTCGTTGATGTGAGACTTTCTTCCTTTTTTGTCTTCTCCACATAACCCCCATCATCATATTCTATTCCACCCATAGTGCTATGTCCATGGCTCGCGCTCATATATTGCGTGAAAGTTTATAGGTTTGAGATTACTAAAGTATGAAACAATTGCTTGGTTGTCATCGGGGTTGTGCATGATGAGAGCATTCTTGTGTGACGAAAATGGAGCATGACTAAACTATATGATTTTGTAGGGATGAACTTTCTTTGGCCATGTTATTTTGAGAAGACATAATTGCTTAGTTAGTATGCTTGAAGTATTATTATTTTTATGTGAATATGAAGTTTTGTCTTGAATCTTATGGATCTGAATATTCATGCCACAATTAAGAAGAATTACATTGAAATTATGCCAAGTAGCACTCCGCATCAAAAATTCTGTTGTTATCATTTACCTACTCGAGGACGAGCAGGAATTAAGCTTGGGGATGCTGATACGTCTCCAACGTATCTATAATTTTTGATTGCTCCATGCTATATTATCTAATGTTTTGGATGTTTATGGGCTTTATTATACACTTTTATATCATTTTTTGGGACTAACCTATTAACCCAGAGCCTAGTGCCAGTTTCTGTTTTTTTGTGTGTTTTAGAATTCGCAGAAAAGGAAAATCAAACGGAGTCCAATTGACCTGAAACTTCACGGAACTTATTTTTGGACCAGAAGAAACCCAGAAGACTTGGAGTCTACGTAAGGGAAGCTTCGAGGAGGCCACGAGGTAGGGGGGCGCGCCCACCCCCCTAGGGCAGTCCCTCCACCCTCGTGGGCCTCCTGACGTACTTCTTCCGCCTATATATCTCCATATACCCTAAAAACATCCGAGAGCACAATAGAACGGGAGTTCCGCCGCCAGAAGCCTTCGTAGCCACCGAAAGCCAATCTAGACCCGTTCCGGCACCCTGCCGGAGGGGGAATCCCTCTCCGGTGGCCATCTTCATCATCCCGGTGCTCTCCATGACGAGGAGAGAGTAGTTCTCCCTTGGGGCTGAGGGTATGTACCAGTAGCTATGTGTTCGATCTCTCTCTCTCTCTCTCTCTCGTGTTCTTGAGATGATACGATCTTGATGTATCGCGAGCTTTGCTATTATATTTGGATCCTATGATGTTTCTTCACCCCTCTACTCTCTTGTAATGGATTGAGTTTCCCCTTTGAAGTTATCTTATCGGATTGAGTCTTTAAAGATTTGAGAACACTTGATGTATGTCTTGCCGTGCGTATCTTTGGTGACAATGGGATATCACATGATTCACTTGATGTATGTTTTGGTGATCAACTTGCGAGTTCCGCCCATGAACCTATGCATAGGGGTTGGCACATGTTTTCGTCGTGATTCTCCGGTAGAAACTTTGGGGCACTCTTTGAGGTTCTATGTGTTGGTTGAATAGATGAATCTGAGATTGTGTGATGCATATCATATAATCATACCCACGGATACTTGAGGTGACATTGGAGTATCTAGGTGACATTAGGGTTTTGGTTGATTTGTGTCTTAAGGTGTTATTCTAGTATGGACTCTAGGGCTATTTGTGACACTTATAGGAATAGCCCAACAGATTGATTGGAAAGAATAACTTTGAGGTGGTTTCGTACCCTACCATAATCTCTTCGTTTGTTCTCCACTATTAGTGACTTTGGAGTGACTCTTTGTTGCATGTTGAGGGATAGTTATGTGATCCAATTATGTTATCATTGTTAAGGGAACTTGCACTAGCGAAAGTATGAACCCTAGGCCTTGTTTCAACGCATTGAAATACCGTTTACGCTCACTTTTATCATTAGTTACCTTGCTGTTTTTATAATTTCAGATTACAAATACCTTTATCTACTATCCATATACCACTTGTATCACCATCTCTTTGCCGAATTAGTGCACCTATACAATTTACCATTGTACTGGGTGTGTTGGGGACACAAGAGACTCTTTGTTATTTTTTTGCAGGGTTGCTTGAGAGAGACCATCTTCATCCTACGCCTCCTACAGATTGATAAACCTTAGGTCATCCACTTGAGGGAAATTTGCTACTGTCCTACAAACCTCTGCACTTGGAGGCCCAACAACGTATACAAGAAGAAGGTTGTGTAGTAGACATCAACGCACTACTCCGATTTGGGTTCGAGCTTATCAGTTTGAAACTTTTTCACATAAGCATTGCAACCCCAAACTTTAAGAAATGACAACTTTGGTTTCTTGCCAAACCATAGTTCATACGGTGTCATCTCAACGGATTTAGATGGTGCCCTATTTAACGTAAATGCAGCTATCTCTAATGCATAACCCCAAAATGATTGCGGTAAATCAGTAAGAGACATCATAGATCGCACCATATCTAGTAAAGTGTGATTACGACGTTCGGACACACCATTACACTATGGTGTTCCAGGTGGCGTGAGTTGCGAAACTATTCCGCATTGTTTCAAATGAAGACCAAACTCGTAACTCAAATATTCTCCTCCACTATCAGATCGTAGAAACTTTATTTTCTTGTTATGATGATTTTCCACTTCACTCTAAAATTCTTTGAACTTTTCAAATGTTTCAGACTTATGTTTCATCAAGTAGATATACCCATATATGCTCAAATCATCTGTGAAGGTCAGAAAATAACGATACCCGCCGCGAGCCTCAACACTCATCGGACCCCATACATTAGTATGTATTATTTCCACTTAGTCAGTTGCTCGCTCCATTGTTCCGGAGAGCGGAGTCTTAGTCATCTTGCCCATGAGGCATGGTTCGCAAGCATCAAGTGATTCATAATCAAGTGATTCATAATCAAGTGATTCCAAAAGCCCATCAGCATGGAGTTTCTTCATGCGCTTTACACCAATATGACTTAAACGGCAGTGCCACAAATAAGTTGCACTATCATTATTAACTTTGCATCTTTTGGCTTCAATATTATAAATATGTGTATCACTACGATCGAGATTCAATAAACCATTCACCTTGGGTGTATGACCACAGAAGGTTTTATTCATGTAAACAGAATAACAATTATTCTTTGACTTAAATGAACAACCTTATTGCAATAAACATGATCCAATCATATTATGCTCAATGCAAACACCAAATAACATTTATTATAGGTTCAACACTAATCCTGATGGTAAAGGGAGTGTGTGATGGTGATCTTATCATCCTTGGAATTACTTCCAACACACATCGTCACCTCACCCTCAACTAGTCTTTGTTTATTTTGCAACTCCCATTTCGAGTTACTACTTTTAGTAACTGAACCAGTATCAAATACCGAGAGGTTTGCTATAAACACTAGTAAAGTACACATCAATAACATGTATATCAAATATACCTTTGTTCACTTTGCCATCCTTCTTATCCGCCAAGTATCTAGAGCAGTTCCACTTCCAGTGACCATTTCTTTGCAGCAGAAGCACTCAGTTTCAAGCTTGGGTCTAGCTTTGGGCTTCTTCATGGGAGTGGCAACTTGCTTGCCATTATTCTTGAAGTTCCCTTTCTTTCCCTTGCCCTTTTACTTGAAACTAGCGGTCTTGTAAACCATCAACACTTGATGCTTTTCTTGATTTCTACCTTCGTCAATTTCAACATCACGAAGAGCTTGGGAATCATTTCCGTTATCCCTTGCATATTATAGTTCATCACGAAGTTCTAGTAGCTTGGTGATAGTGACTAGAGAACTCTATCAATCACTATCTTATCTGGAAGATTAACTCCCACTTGATTCAAGTGATTGTAGTACTCAGACAATCTGAGCACATGCTCACTGGTTGAGCTATTCTCCTCCATCTTGTAGGCAAAGTACTTGTCAGAGGTCTCATACCTCTTGACTCGGGCATGAGTCTGAAATACCAATTCCAGCTCTTGGAACATCTTATATGCTCTGTGGCGTTCAAAAAGTTTTTGACGTCCCGGTTCTAAGCCGTAAAGCATGGTGCACTAAACTATCAAGTAGTCATCATACCGAGCTTTATCAAACGTTCATAACGTCTCTATCTGCTCCTGCAATAGGTCCTTCACCTAGCGGTGCATCAAGGACATAATACTTCTGCGCAACAATGAGGATAACCCTCAGATCATGGAGCTAGTCCATATCATTGCTACTAACATCTTTCAACTTATTTTTCTCTAGGAACATATCAAAAATAAACAGGGAGCTACATCGCAAGCAATTTATCTACAACATAGATATGCAAATACCATCAGGACTAAGTTCATGATAAATTAAAGTTCAATTTAATCATATTACTAAAAACTCCCACTTAGATAGACATCCCTCTAATCATCTAAGTGATCACGTGATCCATATCAACTAAACCATGTCCGATCATCACGTGAGATGGAGTAGTTTTCAGTGGTGAACATCACTATGTTGATCATATCTACTATATGATTCACGCTCGACCTTTCGGTCTCAATGTTCCGAGGCCATATCTGCATATGCTAGGCTCATCAAGTTTAACCCGAGTATTTCTGTGTGTGCAAAACTGGCTTGCACCCGTTGTATGTGAATGTAGAGCTTATCACACCCGATCATCATGTGGTGTCTCGGCACGACGAACTTTGCCAATGGTGCATACTCAGGGAGAACACTTGTACCTTAAAATTTAGTGAGAGTCCATCTTATAATGCTACCGCCGAACTAAGCAAAATAAGATGCATAAAGGATAAACATCACATGCAATCAAAATATGTGACATGATATGGCCATGATCATCTTGCACCTTTGATCTCCATCTCCAAAGTACCGTCATGATCTCTATCGCCACCGGCATGACACCATGATCTCCATCATCTTGATCTCTATCAATGTGTCATCACATGGTCGTCTCGCCAACTATTGCTCTTGCAACTATTGCTATCGCATAGCGATAAAGTAAATCAATTATTGCAACTATTGCTATTGCAACCGGGAGTAGGATTCCCCCCTTCCGTGTAGTAGGAGTAGGAGAGAAGGAAAGGGAAAAGAGCAGAGAAGGAAGGAGGGGGCGCCGCCCCTCCCCCTAGTCAAATTCGGACTAGGCCTTGGAGGGGGGGGCGCGCAGCCTCCTCTCTCTCTTTCCCCTAAATCCCAATAAGGCCCATATACTCTGTGGTGAATTCCGTAACTCTCCGGTACTCCGAAAAATACCCGAATCACTCGGAACCTTTCCGATGTCCGAATATAGTCGTCCAATATATCGATCTTTACGTCTCGACCATTTCGAGACTCCTCGTCATGTCCCCGATCTTATCTGGGACTCCGAACTACCTTCGGTACATCAAAACACATAAACTCATATTACCGATCGTCACCAAACGTTAAGCGTGCGGACCCTACGAGTTCGAGAACTATGTAGACATGACCGAGACTCGTCTGCGGTCAATAACCAATAGCGGAACTTGGATGCTCATATTGGGTCCTACATATTCTACGAAGATCTATATCGGTCAAACCGCATAACAACATACGTTGTTCCCTTTGTCATCGGTATGTTACTTGCCCGAGATTTGATCGTCGATATCTCAATACCTAGTTCAATCTCGTTACCGGCAAGTCTCTTTATTCGTTCCGTAATACATCATCCTACAACTAACTCATTAGTTGCATTGCTTGCAAGGCTTAAAGTGATGTGCATTACCGAGAGGGCCCAAAGATACCTCTCCGACAATCGGAGTGACAAATCCTAATCTCAATCTATGCCAACTCAACAAGTACCATTGGAGACACCTATAGAGCACCTTTATAATCACCCAGTTACGTTGTGACGTTTGGTAGCACACAAAGTGTTACTCCGGTAATCGGGAGTTGCATAATCTCATAGTCATAGGAACGTGTATAAGTCATGAAGAAAGTAATAGCAATATACTAAACGATCAAATGCTAAGCTAACGGAATGGGTCAAGTCAATCACATCATTTTCTAATGATGTGATCCCGTTAATCAAATGACAACTCATGCCTATGGCTAGGAAACTTAACCATCTTTGATTCAACGAGCTAGTCATGTAGAGGCATACTAGTGACACTTTGTTTGTCTATGTAGTCACACATGTATTGAGTTTCCGGTTAATACAATTCTAGCATGAATAATAAACATTTACCATGATATAAGGAAATATAAATAACAACTTTATTATTGCCTCTAGGGTATATTTCCTTCAATATGGTCAAGACATGATGATATATAAATTGTTGTATGAGATGATCATGTTTTGTAATAGTTATCGGTAACTAGCAGGAGCCATATGGTTGTCTCTTTATTGTATGAAATGAAATCGCCATGTAATTGATTTACTTTCTCACTAAGCGGTAGTGATAGTCGTAGAAGCAATAGTTGGCGGGACGACAATGATGCTACAATGGAGATGAAGGTGTCAAGCCGGTGACGATGGTGATCATGCCAGTGTTCTGGAGATGGAGATCAAAGGCACAAGATGATGATGGCCATATCATATCACTTATTTTGATGGCATGTGATGTTTATCCTTTATGCATCTTATTTTGCTTAGTACAGCGGTAGCATTATAAGACGATCTAATTTCAAGGTATAAGTGTTCTCCCTGAGTATGCACCGTTGCTATAGTTCGTCGTGCTGAGACACCACGTGATGATCGGGTGTGATAAGGTCTACGTTCACATACAATGGGTGCAAGCCAGTATTGCACATGCAGAATACTCAGGTTAAACTTGACGAGCCTAGCATATGCAGATATGGCCTCAGAACACTGAGACCGAAAGGTCGAACATGAATCATATAGTAGATATGATCAAGATAGTGATGTTCACCATTAAAAACTACTCCATCTCACGTGATGATCGACATGGTTTAGTTGATATGGATCACATGATCATTTAG
Organism: Triticum dicoccoides; assembly: GCF_002162155.2. Taxonomy (NCBI): domain Eukaryota; kingdom Viridiplantae; phylum Streptophyta; class Magnoliopsida; order Poales; family Poaceae; genus Triticum; species Triticum dicoccoides. The sequence continues at coordinate 169,814,771 of NC_041392.1, forward strand.
ATGACTATATGGATGTCTATCTAAGTGGGAGTTCTTAAGTAGTATGATTAATTGAACTTTAATTTATCATGAACTTAGTCCTGATAGTTTTTGCATATATATGTTGTAGATCAATAGCTCGCGTATAGCTCCCCTGTTTTATTTTTGATATGTTCCGAGAGAAAAATAAGTTGAAAGATGATAGTAGCAATGATGCGGACTGGGTCCGTGATCTGATGGTTATCCTCATTGTTGCACAGAAGAATTATGTCCTTGATGCACCGCTAGGTGACAGACCTATTGCAGGAGCATATGTAGACGTTATGAACGTTTGGCAAGCTCGGTATGATGACTACTTGATAGTTTCGTGCACCATGCTTTACGGCTTAGAACCGGGACTTCAAAAACGTTTTGAACGCCAATGAGCATATAAGATGTTCCAAGAGCTGAAATTGGTATTTCAAACTCATGCCCGAGTCGAGAGGTATGAGACCTATGACAAGTATTTTGCCTACAACATGGAGGAGAATAGCTCAACCAGTGAGCATGCGCTCAGAATGTCCGAGTACTACAATCGCTTGAATCAAGTGGGATTTAATATTCCAGATAAGATAGTGATTGACAGAGTTCACTAGTCACTATCACCAAGTTACTGTAACTTCGTGATGAACTATAATATGCAAGGGATGACGAAAATGATTCCCCGAGCTCTTCGCGATGCTAAAATCGATGAAGGTAGAAATCAAGAAAAGCATCAAGTGTTGATGGATGACAGGACCACTAGTTTCAAGTAAAAGGGCAAGGGAAAGAAAGGGAACTTCAAGAAGAATGGCAAGCAAGTTGCCACTCCCATGAAGAAGCCCAAAGCTAGACATACGCCTGAAACTGAGTGCTTCTACTACAAAGGAAATGGTCACTGGAAGCGGAACTACCACAAATACTTGGCGGATAAGAAGGATGGAAAAGTGAACAAAATTATATATGATATACATGTTATTGATGTGTACTTTACTAGTGTTCATAGTAACCCCTGGGTATTTGATACTGGTTCAGTTGCTATGATTAGTAATTGAAACAGGAGTTACAAAATGAACAGAGACTAGTTGAGGGTGAGGTGACGATGTGTGTTGGAAGTGATTCCAAGGTTGATAAGATCACCATCGCACACTCCATTTACCTTCAGGATTAGTGTTGAACCTAAAATAAATGTTATTTGGTGTTTATGTTCACCATAATATGATTGGATCATGTTTATTGCAATATGGTTATTCATGTAAGTCAAAGAATAATTGTTATTCTGTTTACATGAATAAAACCTTCTGTGGTCATACACCCAAGGTGAATGGTTTATTGAATCTCGATCGTAGTGATACACATATTCATAGCCAAAAGATGCAAAGTTAATAATGATAGTGCAACATGTTTGTGGCACTGCCGTTTAGGTCATATTGGTGTAGAGCGCATGAAGAAACTCCATACTGATGGGCTTTTGGAATCACTTGATGCTTGTGAACCATGGCTCATGGGCAAGATGACTAAGACTCTGTTCTCTGGAACAATGGAGCGAGCCAGTGACTTATTGGAAATAATACATACTGATGTATGCGGTCCGATGAGTGTTGAGGCTCGCGACGGGTATCATTATTTTCTAACCTTCACAGATGATTTGAGCAGATATGAGTATATTTACTTAATGAAACACAAGTCTGAAACATTTGAAAAGTACAAAGAATTTCAGAGTGAAGTGGAGAATCATCGTAAAAAAAAGTTTCTACGATCTGATCGCAGAGGCGAATATTTGAGTTACGAGTTTGGCCTTCATTTAAAACAATGTGGAATAGTTTTACAACTCACACCACCTAGAACACCACAGCGTAATGGTGTGTGCGAACGTCGTAACCGTACTATATTGGATATGGTGCGATCTATGATGTCTCTTATCGATTTACCACTATTGTTTTGGGGGTTATGCATTATAGACAGTTGCATTCACGTTAAATAGGGCTCCATCTAAATCAGTTGAGATGACACCGTATGAACTATGGTTTGGCAAGAAACCAAAGTTGTCGTTTCTTAAAGTTTGGGGTTGCGATGCTTATGTGAAAAAGTTTCAAACTGATAAGCTCAAACCCAAATCGGAGAAGTGCGTCTTCATAGGATACCCAAAAGAAATTGTTGGATACACCTTCTATCACAGATCCGAAGGCAAGATCTTTGATGCTAAGAATGGATCCTTTCTAGAGAAGGAGTTTCTCTCAAAAGAAGTGAGTAGGAGAAAAGTAGAACTTGATGAGGTAATTGTACCTTCTCCCGAATTGGAAAGTAGTTCATCACAGAAATCAGTTCCAGTGATTCCCACACCAATTAGTGAGGAAGCTAATGATAATGATCATGAAACTTCAGATCAAGTTACTACCGAACCTCGTAGGTCAACCAGAGTACGGTCCGCACCAGAGTGGTACGGTAATCCTATTCTGGAAGTCATGTTACTAGACCATGACGAACCCACGAACTATGAGGAAGCGATGATGAGCCCAGATTCCGCAAAATGGCTTGAGGCCATGAAATCTGAGATGGGATCCATATATAAGAACAAAGTATGGACTTTGATTGACTTGCCCAATGATCGGTGAGCCATAGAGAATAAATGGATCTTCAAGAGGAAGACATATGTTGATAGTAGTGTTACTATCTACAAAGCTCGGATTGTCGCAAAAGGTTTTCAACAAGTTCAAGATGTTGACTGCGATGAGATTTTCTCACTTGTAGCGATGCTTAAGTTTGTCCGAATCATGTTAGCAATTGCCACATTTTATGAAATATGGCAAATGGATGTCAAAACTGCATTCCTTAATGGATTTCTTAAAAGAAGAGTTGTATATGATACAACAAGAAGGTTTTGTCAATCCTAAAGGTGTTAACAAAGTGTGCAAGCTCCAGCGATCCATCTATGGACTGGTGCAAGCATCTCGGAGTTGGAATATACACTTTGATGAGTTGATCAAAGAATATAGTTTAATATAGACTTGCGGTGAAGCCCACATTTACAAGAAAGTGAGTGAGAGCACTACAACTTTTCTGATAAGTATATGTTTGACATATTGTTGATCGGAAATGATGTAGAATTTTCTGGAAAGCATAAAGGAGTGTTTGAATGGAGTTTTTCAAAGAAAGACCTCGGTGAAGCTGCTTACATATTGAGCATCAAGATCTATAGATATAGATCAAGACGCTTGATAAGTTTTTCAATGAGTACACACCTTGACAAGTTTTTGAAGTAGTTCAAAATGGAATAGTGAAAGAAGGAGTTCTTGCCTGTGTTGCGAGGTGTTAAGTTGAGTAAAGACTCAAAACCCAACCACGGCAGAAAATAGAAAGAGAATGAAAAATCATTCCCTATGCCTCAGTCATAGGTTCTATAAAGTATGCTATGTTGTGTACCAGACCTATTGTGTACCTCACCATGAGTTTGGCAAGAGGGTACAATAGTGATCTAGGAGTGGATCACTGGACATCGTTCAAAATTATCCTTAGTGGAATAAGGACATATTTCTCGGTCATGGAGGTGACAAAAAGTTCGTCGTAAAGGGTTATGTCGATGCAAGCTTTGACACTGATCCGGATGACTCTAAAGTCTCGATCTGGGTACATATTGAAAGTGGGAGCAATTAGCTAGAGTAGCTCCGTGCAGAGCATTGTAGACATAGAAAATTTGCAAAATACATACGGCTCTGAATATGGCAGACCCGTTGACTAAACTTCCCTCACAAGCAAAACATGATCACACCTTAGTACTCTTTGGGTGTTAATCACATAGCGATGTGAACAAGATTATTGACTCTAGTAAACCCTTTGGGTGTTAGTCACATGGAGATGTGAACTAATCACACAAAGATGTGAACTATTGGTGTTAAATCACATGACGATGTGAACTAGATTATTGAATCTAGTGCAAGTGGGAGACTGAAGGAAATATGCCATAGAGGCAATACTAAAGTTGCTATTGATATTTCCTTATATCATGATAAATGTTTATTATTCATGCTAGAATTGTATTAATCGGAAACTTAGTACATGCGTGAATACATAGACAAACAGAGTGTCCCTAGTATGCCTCTACTTGACTAGCTTGTTAATCAAAGATGGTTATGTTTCCTAGCCATAGACATGTGTTGTCATTTGATGAACGAGATCACATCGTTAGAGAATGATGTGATGGATAAGCCCATCCGTTAGCTTAGCATAAGGATTTTTAAGTTTTAGTGCTATTACTTTCTTCATGACTTATACATGTTCCTCTGACTATGAGATTATGCAACCCCCGAATACCGGAGGAACACCTTGTGTGCTATGAAACGTCACAACGTAACTGGGTGATTATAAAGATGCTTTACAGGTGTCTCCAATGGTGTTTGTTGAGTTGGCATAGATCAAGATTAGGATTTGTCACTCTGTGTATCGGAGAGGTATCTCTGGGCCCTCTCGGTAATGCACATCACTATTGAGGGAGTCCTGGACTAAGGGGTCCTCGGGCGTCCGACCTGTTAGCCATGGGCCGGACTGATGGGCTGTGAAGATACAAAGACTGAAGACTGCACCCGTGTCCGGATGGGACTCTCCTTGGTGTGGAAGGCAAGCTTGGTGACTAAATATGTAGATTCCTTTCTTTGTAACCGACCTTGTTTAACCCTAGATCCTCCCGGTGTCTATATAAACCGGAGGACTTAGTCCGAAGGAGGAGACTCATTATCATAGCCATACAAGCTCGACCTCTAGGGTTTAGCCATTACGATCTCGTGGTAGATCAACTCTTGTAATACTCATATTCATCAAGATCAATCAAGCAGGACGTAGGGTATTACCTCCATAGAGAGGGCCTGAACCTGGGTAAAACATTGTGTCCCCTGTCTCCTGTTACCACTGACCTCAGACGCACAGTTTGGGACCCCCTACCCGAGATCCACCGGTTTTGACACCGACATTGGTGCTTTCATTGAGAGTTCCACTATGCCATAATCAAGAGGTTCGATGGCTCCTTCAACCATCTACAATGATGCTGCCCAAGAGGGAGTTTTCCTCCCTGGACAAATCTTTGTGTTCGGCGGCTTCGCTCTGCGGGCCAATTCACTTGGCCATTTGGAGCAGATCGAAAGCTACACTCCTGGCCATCGGGTCAGATTTGGGAGCTTGAACTACGTTGCAGAGATCCGTGGAGACTTGATCTTCGCCGGATTCGAGACCGCGGCTGCCACTTCGGGTCACCCTGAGGGACATGACCTAAATCTGTCATCAGACTGCATCCAGGAGACAGCTCCCATAACCTCTCTGGCCTTAGATCCAGAGCAGACTGCGCCATCCGAGGACGGGAGGATCGACCCCACCACGGAGGCCACAGATTCCACGACATTGGAGCTGCACGTAGACTTGATCTCACACGATACCCATGCCACCAGAACTCTAGACTCGTTTCCGGTTGTAAGTTTCGAACCGTGTGAGCCCGCTGACGCTGAACTTGATCGTTTATCGATCTTCGAATTCAGCGCCACAGACATCTTCCAGCACTTGCCTGTGGGCGACATGCTAAACTCATTAAAGAACATGTCCTTGGCGGAGGACTCACAGCCGAACTATATCCGGTTCGAACTAGGGGCTGACGATGGAGAATTTTTCTCCCCACCCGCCACCCACTTCATAGCCACGGTCGAGGATTTAACTGACACACTTGATTACGACTCTGAGGACATCGACGGTATGGACGATGATGCCGTAGAAGAAGAGGCCCAGAACCCGCTGTTCATCGGACGCTGGACGACCACTTCCTCGTATGATGTATACATGGTGGATGCACCAAAGGAGAACAACGACGATGACAAGGAAGATCCAAATGAGGATAAACCTTCTTAAATACAATCCAAGTGCCGGCGTCAGCGGCGCCACTCTAAGTCACGCCGTAGTAAAGACAACAACACCGGCACAGGAGAAGATAACACTCCAGAAGGTGCCGAAGAGAACGAAGACCCCGTTGAAACAGAACAAGATGAATGGGAAGATGGGCAGGTTAGCCTTGGTAAACAGGCCACACACGAAGACTCAGAGGACAGAAGTTATCTTTCGCTCTCCGAGGATGAGGTGAGCCTCGGCACCGACGATTTCATCATGCCCGAGGAACCTCTTGAGCAGGAGCGTTTCAAGCGCCAGCTAATAGCCACTGCAAGGAGCCTAAAAAATAAGAAGCAGCAGCTTCAAGCTGATCAAGATCTGCTCAATGATAAATGGACCGATGTCCTAGCAGCCAAAGAATACAGCCTCAAGCGCCCAACCAAAAGTTACCCAAAGCGCAAATTCCTACCTTAGTTTGACGAGGAGGCGCCGGAATACATACCACCATCGCACAATGTGGCTGACCGACCACCACGTGGTCGGGACAAAATGACAACTCACGCCAAACACCAGCCTGCCCTGCCTCATCGCATAGACAGGGGTAAATTAGCCCACGGCCATACATATGACCTCCGGCAAAACCTGAACAATAAAGCAGGACATACCAGATCAATCTACGGATCTCGAGGACGTGCCTCAACACACGACGACAGCCACCTATTCGGACGTGACAAACTTAGTCATGCGCGGGCTGAAAACCACAGACGGACTCCATCAGAGCTACGTCGCGATACGACCCGATATAGAGGCGCCACACACCCTCATTGCTTCACTGATGAGGTCATGGATCATGAATTCCCATAAGGGTTCAAACCCATGAATATAGAATCATACGATGGAACCACGGACCCCGCAGTGTGGATCGAAGACTTCATTCTCCACATTCATATGTCCCGCGGTGATGACCTCCACGCCATCAAATACCTCCCTTTAAAACTCAAGGGGCCAGCTCGACACTGGCTAAGTAGCCTTCCTGGAAATTCTATTGGCAGCTGGGAGGACTTGGAAGAATCCTTCCTCGATAACTTCCAAGGTACATATGTCCGCCCACCAGACGCCGATGACTTAAGCCACATAGTTCAAGAACCTAGAGAGTCCGCTAGGAAATTTTGGACTAGGTTCTTAACTAAAAAGAACCAAATCATTGATTGTCCGGATGCCGAAGCCCTAGCAGCCTTCAAACACAACATCCGCGACGAATGGCTCGCTCGCCACCTCGGCCAGGAAAAATCCAAAATCCATGGCGGCCCTCATGGCACTCATGACCCACTTTTGTGGGGGCGAGGACAGTTGGCTGGCCCATAGCAAAAACAATGCAAGCGACGCCAGCACCCCTGAAGTTAAAAATAACAAAGAAAACTCTCGACGCAATAGATACAAGCATCGAAACAACAGTGATAACACCGAGGACACGGCGGTCAATGCTGGATTCAGTGGCTCTAAGTCCGGTCAGCGGAAGAAGCCGTTCCAAAAGAACAATTCAGGCCCATCCAGCTTGGACCGCATACTTGATTGTCCGTGCCAGATTCATGGCACCCCAGACAAACCACCCAATCATACAAATAGAGATTGCTGGGTTTTTAAACAGGCCGGCAAATTAAACGCTGAGAATAGGGAAAAGGGATCACAAAGCGAGGACGATGATGAAGAGCCCTGGCAACCGAACACAGGGGGACAGAAGAAGTTTCCCCCTCAGGTCAAAACAATGAACATAATATATGCTACCCAAATCCCCAAGAGGGAGTGCAAGCGTGCGCTCAGGGACGTCTATGCGATAGAGCCAGTCGCCCCAGAATTTAATCCATGGTCGTCATGCCTGATCACTTTCGATCGCCGGGATCATCCGACCAGTATCCATCATGGTGGCTCAGCCGCACTGGTCCTAGACCCAATAATTGATGGGTTCCACCTGACTCGCGTCCTTATGGATGGAGGTAGCAGCCTCAATCTGCTCTATCAGGATACAACACGAAAAATGGGCATTAACCCATCATGGATCAAGCCCACCAGGACTACCTTCAAAGGAGTCATACCAGGTGTAGAGGCCCGCTGTACGGGCTCAATCACACTAGAGGTTGTTTTCGGATCTCTGGACAACTTCCGAAGCGAGGAGTTAATCTTCGATATAGTCCCCTTCCACAGCAGCTATCACGCACTGCTCGGGTGAACTGTGTTTGCTCGATTCAACGCAGTACCACACTATGCTTATCTCAAGCTCAAGATGCCCGGTCCACTCGGCATCATAACGGTCAACGGAAATACGGAACGCTCCCTCCATACATAAGAGCACACAGCTGCCTTGGCAGCAGAAGTACAGAGCGGCCTTCTCAAGCAAAACCATAATTCGGCTGCCGAGCGCACGGACACCGTTAAGAGGGTCTGAATTACTCTGCAGTAGGAGAGCTCGGCTCGTCAGGAGCTCGACTAGCAATCTGGCCTCCGTCTCAGTCTCGATAAAGTGGTGGCATTCGTGCCGCGCGTACATAACTATGCACTCAAAATCCCATGGGCATCGATGGAGGCGTAGCTAGCTTGTGGTCCATAGTATGGCTCAACCGACATCGGATACACACATACTTTCACTTTTACTTGTTTTTCTTTTCAGGTCTCAATCCCATAGGCCCCAGCTGGTGGTCTGGTCATCGGTCCTCTTGAAGGATAAACACACCAAGACGGCGAGAAACACAGACATATGGGGGACTTTTTAGGTGATTCTGTTAACGATAACTCTACCTGTTTTTCAGGACCAGCATGCAGCTCTCCCTTGGTTTTGGCATGTCAAATAGCCTGTTGCTTATCGCACTACCTGTACCAATGCGCCTTGACGTACTAATTAAATTACAATGAGAACAGTTTTGCGGCTGGAGCTTTAGGACCCCAATTTTTTACCTTTGTACCTTTTCTGTTTTCTTTCTCTTTTTCAGCTCCCCTGTGGATAACCCTATCAGGTAGCACCCGTACACTTTGGTACGTTTGATGTTTGCCAGGGGCTTCATAGAACCCCACATTACGACAACAAAAGTCTGAACACTTTTTATAAGTATAGTTCGGCACCCCGAATTTAGTAGTATATGCATTGGTTTTGAATCATGTCTTTGGTCAATAGTTGGGTTGCCCGACTCCTGTGCTTGCTACCTTACGTTCCGCTATATCGGCTAAGGTAGTAAAGGGAGAACTACTATGATTGTGCCTTGGTTTATCCAAAGGAGCACCTCAGTAGAGAAAGCCGAAAACTGACTGTCATGATACGGCGAGAGCCGGTCAGCTGTTCGGAGGTTACAAATTGTTGGAGATTTCTTCCGCATTACGCGAAGAATCGGTACTTCCTGATACGTCTCCAATGTATCTATAATTTTTGATTGCTCAATGCTATTATATTATCTATTTTGGATGTACATGGGATTTATTTTACACTTTTATATCATTTTTGGGACTAACCTACTAACCGGAGGCCCAGCCCAAATTGCGTTTTTTTTTTCCTATTTTAGGGTTTTGAGGAAAGGAATATCAAACAGAGTCCAAACGGAATGAAACCTTCGGGAACATGATTTTCTCAACAAACATGATCCAGGAGACTTGGAGTGGTCGTCAAGAAACAAGGGAGGAAGGCACGAGGCAGGGGGCGCACCCTCCACCCTCGTGGGCCCTCCGTTGCTCCACCGACGTACTTCTTCCTCCTATATATATATATATATATATATATATATATATATATATATATATATATATATATATATATATATATCCACGTACCCCCAAACATCCAGGAGCACCACGAAAACCTAATTCCACCACCGCAACCTTTTGTACTCAAGAGATCCCATCTCGGGGCATTTTCCGGAGCTCCGCCGGAGGGGGCTTTGATCACGTAGGGCCTCTACATCAACTCCATGGCCTCTCCGGTGATGTGTGAGTAGTTTACTTCAGACCTACAGGTCCATAGTTATTAGCTAGATGGCTTCTTCTCTCTCTTTGGATCTCAATACAAAGTTCTCCTCGATTTTCTTGGAGATCTATTCGATGTAATATTCTTTTGTGGTGTGTTTGTCGAGATCCGATGAATTGTGGGTTTATGATCCAGATTATCTATGAACAATATTTGATTCTCCTCTGAATTCTTTTATGTATGATTGGTTTATCTTTGCAAGTCTCTTCGAATTATCAGTTTGGTTTGGCCTACTAGATTGATCTTTCTTGCAATGGGAGAAGTGCTTAGCTTTGGGTTCAATCTTGCGGTGTTCGATCCCAGTGACAGAAAGGGAACCGATAAGTATTGTATTGTTGCCATCGAGGATAAAAAGATGGGGTTTATATCATATTGCATGAGTTTATCCCTCTGCATCATGTCATCTTCCTTAAAGCATTATTCTGTTCTTACGAACTTAATACTCTAGATGCATGCTGGATAGAGGTCGATGTGTCGAGTAATAGTAGTAGATGCAGAATGGTTTCGGTCTACTTGTCTCGGACGTGATGCCTATATACATGATCATACCTAGATATTCTCATAACTATGCTCAATTCTATCAATTGCTCGACAGTAATTCGTTTACCCACCGTAATACTTATGCTCTTGAGAGAAGCTACTAGTGAAACCTATGGCCCCCGGGTCTATCTTTCATCATATTAATGTTCCAACACTTAGTTATTTCCTTTGCCATTTGTTTTACTTTCTTTATCATAAAAATACCAAAAATATTATCTTATCATATCTATCAGATGTCACTCTCGTAAGTGACCGAGAAGGGCTTGACAACCCCTTTATCGCATTGGTTGCGAGGTTCTTATTTGTTTGTGTAGGTGCGTGGGACTTGAGCATGATCTCCTACTGGATTGATACCTTGGTTCTCAAAAACTGAGGGAAATACTTACGCTACTTTGCTGCATCACCCTTTCATCTTCAAGGGAAAACCAACGCAGTGCTCAAGAGGTAGCACTTCCTGATTAGACGCTCATAGCACTCTAGTTCGGATACTAGGGGCTGCGCCCATGTTTTTATTGTCAAACTCCTATGGCTATGTGTGGGCGTTACAGCCGTAGTCTGGTTGCCTGGTTCGTTGCGCTAAACAACTCCTTCAAGGACCATCTAATTGGATCAAGATTGTTTAGATTCCATCCCGAACACCCCCGTACTACCTACATGGGGGCAGAAGCCGACGACTGGTTAACCCTCAGATTTCATACAACACGGCCGCACAGGAAGTAAAAATATAAAAAACATAGCAAGCATTACATTGCACAATCACTTTGTTTTATCATACAAGGTAGAGGGAGCTCGAATACATTCATTCAAAGATAGTGTCTTTCGCACAATGATCCGCAACAATGCGGGACCCCTCCAAGACATTGCCGAAGTATCGCTCGGGTGTGCGGTGCTCCTTGCCCTCCGACGACCCCTCGGTCGCTAATTTGACAGCGTCAAGCTTCACCCACCAGACCTTGCAATAGGAGAAGGCCAGACGTGCGCCCTCGATCCAGACGGACCGCTTGACGACGTCCAACCGAGGACAGGCATCCACTAGTCGCTTCATGAGGCCAAAGTAACTGCAGGGTATAGCTTCGGCTGGCCACAACCGGATTATTAAATCCGTCAGGCCCAGTTCGGCCACCCTATGCAGCTCGACCAGCTATTTTACCTGATTGCTAAAGGACACCGGATGTTCTGGCGCAAGATATTGCGACCAGAACAGCTTCTCCGTGGAGCTCTCTTCTTCGGCTCGGAAGAACTCTGTGGCGTCAGCCACATTGCGTGGGAGATAAGTAAAAGCCCCTGGAGAACTCCGAATCCGGGTTAGTAAACGATATTTCATCTTCACATTCTTGCTTTGCATGTTGAATGCCTTACCCGCCGCGATCTTCCTGGCCTCCCGGATCTCCTGAAGGGCGCCCTAGGCCTCATTCCGGGTTGCCTCCGCACTCTGACGAGCCTTGGCGAGTTCGTTCTCTTGAACTGATGCATCGCACTCCAAGGCCTCGCACTTCTTCACCGCGTCCTCGAGCTCCCGTTGGACCTCATTGACCCAGGCCTTGAGCTTCTCCCGAGTGACCTGCTCCTTGACAGCCTTCCCTTCGGCTTCGACCAGGGCCATTCTCAGGGCCTCGACCTCGGTCGTAGCCTCTGAACACATCATGTCATTTTGGTCATGTAATGCCCCGGCCCGGATCTGGGCCCGAGAGCCCCGCAGGCAGGCCGGCCCAGCGCACCCCTCCTCACCCAGCCGACCTTGTTCCACCGAACGGGCTAAGGCCCATGGTGAGGACATGCCCACCCTCTGTATGCCTCTGTTGGGCCAGTTGTATTTGGCCCGTTTCTTGTTTTTTTCACAGAACGAATTTTCCTATTATCCAGAGTTACCGTTTTACAGTTTGGTCCCTAAGTTTCATGCATATCATAACTCCACAACCGTGCATCGGATTAAAACAAACTTAATATGTAAAATGCTTAGAATTTTGTGTAATTTCATAATATGCCACTTTTATCCATGTTTGTAATGTTTAAAATGCTGTTTGGTTAAATTTTCTCCTATGCCATGTTAAAATGATTTAATTCATAACTAAATAACCGTAGCTCCAAATCTAATAAACTTTATATGTAAATGGGGTAGAAAAATACATAGTTTAACATGGTGCACTCATTTTACATGTTTAATAACTCTAAAATTGTGTTTAGGGAAGAACAATACCAAACCTAAAATATGCACATGAGGTTTCTCCGGACCTATTCCGACCTCATTTAAACTTTCCGAAATGTGTAGTTTTCATTTGCTTCACCTCTTGCCATGTTAATCAACATTTAATATTGTTGGGTACATAAACAAGATCGAACTAAATAACTTGAGTGTGGTGTTCTCCTTTCAAGTTCTTTTCATCTTATCAAGTTTCCCTTCTCTTTTTCTACCGGAGTGCTATCCAAATTATATAATTCTTATTCCTTCTCTATCTTGTTTTAACCGGAGTGTTGTCGTAATTGATCCTTATCGTTCCTTGTACATCTCGTTTCAACCGGAGTGCTTGCATGTACTTCTTGTCCATTGCAACCCTTTTCTTATGTCTTTCAACCTACAAGGTTCTAGTAAGGTTCCTTGTTCCTCTTTTCTAACGGAGTGTTTTCAACTTTGTTCATCTTCGTTGTATTCTTTCTTTCAATTTGTTCAACCTCACAAGGTTCTTCAGTTTCACTCATTTGTCAAAGAAGCAACTTAGTTTTACTTTTACCTCTTCTCTTCCTCTTCCGCTTCCCTCCGGTGCCATCCTAGATCTCGGGACGAGATCCTCTCGTAGTGGTGGTGTGTTGTAACGCCCCGAGACCGATGCGCCAGCTATCTTCCAGTTATTTGCTGTTTGTTGCCATGTCATTCGCTTGAGTGTTGCATCTTGCGACATGCCTACTATGCGGTTATGCCTCTAAGTCGTGCTCCGACACGTGGGAGATATAGCCGCATCATGGGTGTTATAGGTCATTACATATCAGCTTCCTTTTTTTTGATCACATAATAGGTTATTACTTACCTTGTTATCCTGGAGCTGCCTCTTCACTTGGCCCAGCTCCTCCTCGTCCTCCTCCAGTTTCTGCTTCAGTCCAAAAACTTCGGCAGTATGCGAGGCTGCGGCCAACAGCGACGCCTGTGTACATTTCATAAAAATTTAGTTAGTTTCCTGCAATAGGAGATTGATCCTCTGTCTGGCTTTTTCTCTCCAAACACAGGACAATGTCTCAGGGGCTATTATCTATATTGGGATTTTCTCTCTTTTGCATCGCTTACCTCAAAGCCTATCAGCAGGCTGTTGCAGGCCTTCGGTTAGTCCGCTCTTGGCGGACTGAACCTTTTCAATTACCATGCCCATAAGGACACGGTGCTCATCCACAATGGAAGTGCCTTGCAGCGCTTCCAGCAGATTATCCGGTGCCCCTGGTTGGACAGGTGTCACCGGCGGAATAGGCATCGCCCCTTCTTTCGAAGGAGGTTGCGTGCTGGATTTCGGAGCCGCATCGGTCTCTGGAATCGAGTCCGGATGAGGGACAAACTAAATACGGCCCTACACACTAGTCTCCTTGGGGATTGATTCCCCCTGGTGTCCGATGACAAGGGTTTCGCCTTTTGGCGCCTCCTGAGCCTCTCCCCCGCCTGGAATAGTCCTTCGGGACAGCACCTTCATGTCATCTTTGGCCTTCAGGGAGTGAGCGGCCGGCGGTGACTCGCTGGCCATCGCCTTGGAATCCAGTGAATCTCCCGACGAGGATCGCGTGGAGCTGTTGTGGGCCAGACTACAATAACATAACCAATCATGTCAATGCAATGAGGAGGAGAAACTTTATGGGCGGATATAAGTCTTAGCACTTACGATGCGGCCCGCGGCTTACTGCGGGGCGTTGCTCCGGACTGCTTTCAACGTCCCATGCGGAGCTGCCCACGAGTGGGCCTTTCCCCTTCTTGGGCGCCTCTGCCTCCAGAATGGTGGAGGCCGCCCTCTTTTTCATACCCTCATCAGGGGGTGCGTTGTTTTCCTCCTCCTCATCGTCGTCGTTTTCGGTGGCGGAGGACTGAGTGTTGTCTTCGGACGTTGCGTCCGGAGCACCACTACAAAAAAAAGACACATCCGTGACATTTTCTGCCGAACGAATTTTTTTTCTATCATACATATGACACTTCTATGACGATAATTGTGACAAAACCCGGTATCATCATAGATGTGGTGGGCTCCTACTTCTATGACAAAAAATCATGACAGAAAATGGGCTTTTCATCCTGGGCGGGCCGGAAATGCAGCTGCATGACATTCTTTGGGCCGTCCATGACGAAAAAAACCATGGTAGAAGCGAGGGCGAGGAAAATTTCGGGGAGTTCCCGGTTACGGTGGGAGGTGGGGGCTGAGCGATGCGCGTTTCTCTCGTACATGTATGCGCGTGTGTGCGAGGCGTTGGCTCTAACTGAACCCGAGCGAGGTGTTGGGCTCTAACTGAACCCAAGCGATTCCACTGCAGGCTACGCGTTATTGAACCCGAGCGATCGATCGATGGCTGTTAACTGAACCCGATTGAGCGATTCCTTCGCTACTACTGCTAACCGAAGCCGATCGATGCTGCCTCTGGGATGAACAGTGAGTGTTGTGGGGGGTTTGGATGAACAGTGAGCGGTAGTGTTGCCTCTGGATGAACATGACCCCGTGGTGTGGTGGAGGGCTGGATGAACAGTAGACGGTGGAGGGGTGCCCGTGGAGGGGTGGTTGAACAGGACCCCGTGGTGTGGAGGGCTGGATGAACAGTATATGGTGGAGGGGTGGTTGAACAGTAGCCGGTGGAGTAGCGCGCGGTGGAGGCTGGATGAACAGGAGCCCGTGGAGGCCGGAGGAGGTCGACGGTAGCCCGTGGAGGCCGGAGGAGGTCGACGGTGGAGATGACCAATATCCCAGGGAGTCCCGTTTTGCGGTACGCCACACCCCTCCCGATGAACAGGACCCCCGTTTCGACCGTAGCGCTCCAACACAAGTCCGTTTTGTCCGTTTTGCGGTACGCCGCTCCCCTCTCGATCAACAGCACCCCCGTTTCGACCGTAGGAGGTCCGTTTCATCCGTTTTGCGGTACGCCAGACCCCTCCTGATGAACAGG
This sequence comes from Triticum dicoccoides, assembly GCF_002162155.2. Taxonomy (NCBI): domain Eukaryota; kingdom Viridiplantae; phylum Streptophyta; class Magnoliopsida; order Poales; family Poaceae; genus Triticum; species Triticum dicoccoides. Next base: position 169,830,297 of record NC_041392.1, read on the forward strand.
ATCCCATTTCGAACGTGGCCGGTCGAACACAAGGACGTTTCCCCCGTTGTGCGGTACGCTAGGCCTCGTTTCCATCGCATGTTCCGTCCAAGCCCTCCCGATGAACACGACCACACATTCTGTTCTGACCCAGCCGGTTGGCTCCCACGCGTTCCGTTGCCTCCTGATGAACACGACGCATTCCGTTGCCTCCCCATGAACACGACGCATTCCATTGCCTCCCCATGAACACGATGACAACGCTATTTCTCCGTTCTGACCCAGCCATGTCAACAAGCCCTGGCCGTATGTATGCGCGAGTAGGCGTTCGAAACCTTGCCTGTATGTACACATACATGGCCGTATTTTCTTTCTTGCACCCTGGCAGCTGTGCGTACGTGTACATGCTACGTGCGCGCCTTTACTACGACACGTACGCGCCTTTACTACGACACGTGCGCGCCTCTACATCCACCAGTATATATGTACGTACACGGTCGCGACCAGAATGACAACACTAGTATGCTTCGACCAGGTGGGTCCTGACTGTCAGGCAGTTCCTTGCCTGCGAAGATGTAGCTGGTGGGTCCCAGCAGTCAGGGGGGAGAATCATTATTTTGCCCGAATGCAATTCCTTGCGTGCGAAGATGTAGCTGGTGGGTCCCAGTAGTCTGGGGCAAATGTTTTTTTCGCGAAAGACAGTGGCCCGTATGGTGGGTCCCAGCTGTCAGGTGGAGGAATCATTATTTTTCGCGTAATAAGGAGGCACTTCCTTGCTGCGGCCATGGACCCAGCTGTCAGCCTCTCCATGTACAGTCCACGTCCGATGGAAGTCGTTCCTTGACCACGTTGACCACGCCACGCCGAGAGCACCAGGGCGGTGGACGATGGTGAGGCCTAGGAAGGGGACGACGGGGAGCCGGGGAAGACGCGGCAGTGGAAGCCCGCACGAAAAGGAGTACGAGGGTTCACTGGTTCGGCTGCGGTGTGAGGCTGCCGTCGCCGCAGGGCCTGGCCAGTGGTGGGAATAGTAGGAGGTGGTGAGGCCTCCACGGCAGCACAGCCGTCCACGGGAGGCAGGAGCATGTGGCACGACCGGCGCTGCTTTGGGCGGCTGGAGCAAGAAGACCAGAGGTTGAAGAAGCACTATAGCCGTTGGATGGACATCGTACGGTCACTGGAGCTAGAATCGTTCATATTGACTAAAGTTGACAAAGGCCCCCGTCCCAGTCAACTTAGTAGGCCCACAAGTCAGCCTCCCACCATGGTGGGTCCCAGCTAGCAGGGGGAGTATTCATTTTTTTGTGCGTAATAAGGAGGCACTTCCGGTGGGTCCGAGCTGACAGCGAGAGGAGCGTTTTTTTCGCGAAATACGCTGGCCCGTCCGGTGGGTCCCAGCAGTCAGGGGGAAACATTTTTTTTGCGAAATAAGGTGGCCCGTCCGGTGGGTCCCTGCTGTCAGGTGGAGGAATAATTATTTTGCACGTAATAAGGAGGCACTTCCTTGCAATCGCCTGGACCCAGCTGTCAGCCTCTCCACGTACAGTACTCTTCCGATGGAAGTCGGTTGTTGACCACGTCGACCACGCCGTGCCGAGAGCTCCAGGGCGGTGGTCTGGACGACGGCGAGGCCTAGGAAGGGGACGACGCAGAGCCGAGGAAGACGCAGCAATGGAAGCTCGTGCGGAGAGGAGTACGACGGTTCACTGGTTCAGCTGCGGTGTGAGGCTGCCGTCGCCGCAGAATAACAGGGGGTGTGGGTGAGTAGAGGGATGGCCTGGCCAGCGGTGGGAGTAGTACGGGGTGGTGAGGCCTCCGCAGCATCACAGCCGACCACGGGAGGCAGGAGCACGCGACACGACCGACGCTGCTTTGGGCGGCTGGAGCAAGAAGACCAGAGGTTGAAGAAGCACTACGGCCGTTGGATGGACATCCTACGATCACTGCAGCTAGAATCATTTATATTGACTAAGTTGACAAAGCCCTTGGTACGCGTCAACTTAGTAGGCCCACAGCTCGGATTTGGCAGAGAACATATAGCCCATTTGCGATTTGTAAGAATGTACATCCCATTTTTTAATTCTAATGGAATTTACTACAACCCATTTATAGTTTGTTAAAAGTACAACCCAACTTCTAGCTAGGACAACGATTAATAATTTCAAACAACCGCTCAAAACAGAATTCAAAAAAAATTCCCACATTTTGATGGGATCCGAAATATTTTTATCTGAAATTTCTAGTCAGGTCAAATATAATTTTAAAATAAAGTTGTATTACGTTAAAATCCAATGAAATATTGCACGCGCAACAAGTAATGAAATTAAAATTTTCAAATTCCGAAAATAATATATTTTTCAAACTAATTACGTGTTTGGTGCATAGTAACTGTCCAGTTATTATAATTACATCCCATTTATTATTTCTTAAAGTCCATTTTCTTGTTAAGCCTAATGCATACCTCCTAGGAAAGTTTGCAGCCCAGCGGGGCGGAGAATAACAAGTTGACCCGGATATTGTGTAAAACTGTCGGCCCAGTTGCATTGCTGATGTTGAAAAAAGGCCTGTGTAGTACAATACAACCTAACATGGTTACTCAGCCCACATTCAGCGACGCCAGAAAGGCCCAAACAAGGCTTCTGTACAACCTTTTGAAGTCACTGAGCTCAATTAATAACTTAAGAAAAAAGTTAGATTTGAGTGGAACCTAATTAAAAGCTGTCACGAGCAAATAAATAATTCAACAGGTCCCACTTGTGCGTGTGCGTGTGTGTGTGCGTGTGTGTGTGAGAGAGATAGAGAGAGAGACCCATTGGTCGATGCTCGTAAATACATCTTTCAGCCATATGCATTGCTGATGCTCAGTAAAAACTTATATAGTTGACACAATCATATAGAACATCATAGCACACTGAACTTGCATTCAAAAATTTCATGTAGGCGGCACAATCAGGGTGGAAGCAGTGTATCGCTACGGGAAGGGCTATGTTGAAACCAACGAAGTCGTACATAACGGTTCATCGTCTTTATCAATGACGGGGAAATATCTTGAATGTTGTGCAAAGAAAACAGACATACAACACAATAAGTTCTGCTAGCTCATTAAGTTGACGTACAACCCTTTCAAAAAAAGTTCAGGTACAAAATTAGAACATATCACAATCAAATGTACTGGCATATCAGTGCTTCACACCCATACCTCAGATTTAACTAGCATCTGACAAGATTCAGTTGTTACCTCAAATTAGAGCACATCCAGGCAGCCAGCCCTGCCTCTTCTCCCAAAGAAGTAGTGGCCTCCGTCGCGCGATGGAGTAGGCCCTATGCCATCCATCGTTCCGAGCAACACGGGGAGAGTCTGATGTTGGCTCCTGTAATGGACATCGTCGACGGACCCTGGCACCAACGGCGGCGGCAGGACTTCGATTGATGGATTGACCACTTCTTCGACATGCACGAACACTCGATACAGGTACATCCCTAACGTGGTCCGCGGCGGCCTTGGTGGCGACGAATAGTACAACCCCGGTTCCTGCACTGGTATCTCAACGCTAATCACCTTCGATATGGTGGACGGCTTCTTCATCCATGCCATAACCATCAGAGCCCAGCCGTCTGGAGGAACAAACATACTTACGAGCTCACCTCCAAGGTCGTTGATAAGCTTGTTCATGGACTCGCTGTTCCAAGCACGTTGAGGCATGCCGTGGAAGGTAAGCTTTGTTAAAAGCTCAAGCTCATAGGGCACCGAGCCCCATCCTGGGTGCCACCAATCAAATCTCACCAGCGCGCCATCATAGAACAAACGCCGGGAAGATTCGAACACACGACTATAGTCGAAAGTTGTCCGGAACCTGATGAAGAAATCAGCCGGTGGCAGACAGACTTCGATGAGCAAGTCACTTATTTGGATGCCGTGCGCAATGCCAAGAGCTATGACAAGGTCGTCCGGCGAGACGGGAGGCCGGTCGCCGTTGATGGTTACCATCAGCACTTTGCCGGCAAACTGGTCGTCAAGCGCCGCCATGCCACTATTGAGCGACAGCACGCAGCGACCGAAGGCAGGACAGACCTCAGGATCTCCTGCTCGGAGATCCGCGTTGACCGGCAACATGATAGTGCGCTTGAGTACAGGGAGTACGGGAGGGGGATTTGGGGGAACTGGAGTAGGAATCGAGATTCCAGAGGTGGGGGAGGGACGGGAGACTGGCGATGAAAAGGTAGCATGAATTTCGAGCACGCGCCAATATGCTCTCAGCGCGCAAGCGCACGAAAACACCGGTGGCGCCCACATGTCAGCCTAAGAGTCCTTATTCTTTCTTTTTTGGAGAGCCCGGCCTTTTTTCAGGATCTTTTGAGAGCCCGGCCTGAGAGTCATAATTGACCTGTTTGGCATTGCGTTACCACTCGACCCATATTCAACGACACCTAACTGGCCCAAACAAGTGTACATCATCGAAAAGACACTGAGCTCAAATTATATAACTTGAAAAAAGGAGATATACTCTGAACACTGGAGAATGGTGATGCCCTCATTTAGCCCACCAGTAGTTCGAGACAATAAACAGTTCGAAACAACGATATATACAACATTCAAACACTGACTAGTGACTACCACTGACATAAACAGCAAGACATGATAGTTCATAAGAAGTCTTGCTACACCACCAAAATGCACCCATCTGCTGCGCTCAGACTCTCGTGATCCAGACGAGAATGACATTCTAAACAGAAGCAACTATTACATAGTAAGAGTGACATAGACGAGGATGACCAAATGACAAGGAATATGCATAACAAAAGAAAGAACTACCCATCCAGAACCAGCAGCAAAGACAACAAATTCATTCGAAGAGATGATCCAACACCATCATAATTTGCAGCCCCGCTTCAGCGACCAGTGATCCGGAGACACCAGTACTCCACCCTTTCGATGCAACAGCCCAATTACCTATCAACCTGAAGGCTTGAACCACATCACTGCATGTCATAATTGAGACATCCAAGGATCAAAGTTAATCCGGATGCCTTTGTCATTCTCACATTCTTTTGGCTGCAGGCTGTATCATTGACAATCAGGGGAGTTTGCTCCCGAACTCCTAGGGCTCGCCGTGTAGACATAGTTTTCCATAGCAAACAGAGCCTCTCTGCCATCAAGGTCCTTGCCAACGGTGATCTCCTGGTTAATCGGATAATTGAGTCCGAGAAACAGAGAGTGTGAACCAAGGCTGTTTACCCGCCTCCAACTAAAAAATCCTAAAGGCCCCAACAAGCTAGTATCCTGCTCATAGACATAACAACCACTGTCCGGATACTCACGTATTACACGGTGCTTGTATACAGTGGGGATTTTGCAATATAACTTTTCCGGCTCATGTGTCCGAATGATCATCAGTCTTTTGCCGTCGTCTGATCGAGCGAGGAACCAGTTGTGCTTCCCTGTTTTTGGCAAAGGTGGTGTGATTACAAAGGGAAGTAACTGTAGGGACACTGCATCATATCAAAAAGGACATGCATTGTTAATGTAAGATTAGCATTGTTCAGAGTATGAGTAGGATAATGCAAGAAACATCATTGATATGTCCTTGTTGGAATGGGGAGGAAAATACAGGGAAATGTATACTGGGTTCGAAAATATAGAAGTGCCATGCTTGGTTATACTCATGTTATCTCGCAATCGATTCTTCACAGGAAACTACCATGTCATGCATGTTATGTAATCATGTTCTGTCCTCACAAACAAATTCTTCAAGGTAACTAATAGACCATGCATTGTTATATACTCGTGTTCTGTGGGCAAAATTTTTGTGAGGATATTATTCTAGCCATTGATTGCTGAAGGGCGAATATAGGTATGCACACATGGTAAGCATTGCAGGATTTCACTACTTCCAAATATAGAGTTCTCCATATGCACATTTACTTCCCTAATGTATGGTTAGATGAAACCAATAGTGTGGTGCATGTTTCTACATCATGAAAATGAGGAAACTAACATGGCCATTGATACACACTCATATTTAGTAGTAGTATATAGATTACTGTAAAATAAGGATAATATCCATATATTCCTAACCGTTTGATTATTCAGGGTACAAATTGGCTATAATGACATGGTCACAATCGCATGAATTAACTCATTCCAAATATAGCTAATTTACGGTGTCTCTAATACATTGCCATAGTTCTACTCAAATTCTACTCAAACAGGGATATGCCAATCATCAAAAAAGTTCAAAGAGTGTCATGGCGTCATCATTAACATGAGATGAAAACAACTTACATGCGCCGTGCCAGCAATACGTGGTGCCATCTGCTTTGTCGATTGCGTAGATGATGCCATTGTGTTCAATAGCATCACAGAAGTGTGTATCAGCTTTGACGATGATCCACTGCGAGCCGAGTTGTCTCCAGCTAAAGAAGGCACCGGCGTAAAGATAGGCGAGTCCGCAGTCGAACAAGGCAATTAGCTTGAAGTATGCGTAATTCGCATGTCGTGTGGGCACTTGGCAGATTACAATCTTCTGCAAAACAAGGTCCGTCCAACTGACGTAGTAATCTAGATGACTTGGACCGCGATGGTAATACTCTATATAATCCAATGGAGGATGGATAATCTCATGGGAGGTCTGGAAGTTCACGAGCACCAACTTTTTACCGTCTTCTCTGAAGGCAGCCATCCAGTGGGAGTTCATGCCAACCCAGTACATACCTGCCAAGAAGTTTCGGGCGATGGTGATCGGATCAATGTCGAGGGAAATGATGTACGGCGACCCACTACATACCTGCAAAGAAGTTTCGGCTAATGGAGATCGGGTTGAAGTCGAGGGGCATCATGCACGCCTCCATATCATGGTGAGCCAATCTCGCAAGACCAGATAGCAGCAAGTAGGGTGTCGTGAAAAGCTTAGGCCTCGCTTCGACGATGGCCATGTGCATGTCCCTCGAGCATGCAGCCAGCCGCAGGGCGCTCAACATATCCATACACGAACAACAGAGGTCGAGGATGTCACTGGGGAGATTGCTCCAATCGCGGCTCATATGGATGCTGCGAGATTTGCGTTCGGCCATGGTGGAGTTTGGAAGGGGGCTTGATTTATGGGGGAGAATGATGTTGGTGCTGGAGCAGCTAGCGAGGTAATAGTGGTACTAGGGGAGGCGAGTGAGGTGACGATACATGGGGGCACAGTGAGATGGAGACAGAGACGGAGACTGAGAAGGTGATGGAGATGAAGTGGTGCTATTGGAGCGGAGAGGGAGACGAGGCGAGGCGCCAATGTGCTGTACAACGGCGATGACAGACTGCACAGTGCACAGGGTGAGGCTGACTTTCGTAACCCGAACACACCGCCTGGACTAGTGTCACGCGCAGGGTGTTGTCACTTCACTGTGAGGACTGGATGAATAGTATTTTGACCATCAAGTGTACCATAGTTGTACTACTACTACTACTACTAGTAGTAGGAACATGAGTACTCCAGTATTGTATAGCGGAAATAGGTCTCCCGTGCTAGCATGCCTGTTCACTTCATTGTTCAGGTATCATCCATATTGCGAGCAGAACCAAATTCTCGTGCATGCCCAATCAACACCATGCCGCGATGCATGCAATGGTCGTTCTGGTGCATCAAGGACGGCATGCAGATCGTTCCACACTTGAGAAGAGGAAAAATGGAAAGGTAGAACGCGGCAGCAGAGGAAGAGAACGCTGGCTAACGAGGCTGGGAGGGGATCGAGCAGGAAGTTAATGCTCCATGCCTAAAGGTTTTGGGAAAACCTGATTTTCATAAGGTGACTTATACTCACCTAAACGGAGGGAGTATTTCTTAACCAGAGAATGTTGTGTCTCCCACTCGCGCGCTCAAAAAAAACTATGACACATTTTTTTATCTATTTGCATGCATAGGTCCCACCTATCAGGAAGGATGGGCACGTACACGAACATTTATGACTCATCAGTCTACCCGCATAGCCTTTTCGTTTAGTCTACCTAGCCGTCTAATCAACTGCCTGCACGCCACTTCTCCCATTTACTTCTCCATAGGGAACCGATTCTCCTCGGCTTCTTCACCTCCCATTCGTCTTCATTTGCATCCAAACCCCGTACATATGCAAGCCAATCTCCACTCGCACCGAGCCTAACCTCTGAAACAGTGGGCAGGGGGAGAATTAGGAATGGACACGAAAGTAGTGTTTAGAATGCATTTACTACGTGATCAAACTCATCTTACCTGGTCATCGGAGGAAATCCGAGTGCCCCTCAACATCGGCATCTCAAGGGGCGTAAACTTGCAACTACGGTCATGCCGCGCTGGAGAGACCCCCAAGGAAACATCCTCGTGCGTTCCATGGAACATCAAGATGCATTTGTATGAGGAGTTTATCTTGTGAGAGAAAAGGATGAACGAGGGAAGGCCTCTAGAGATAGAGATGGACACTACTACTACCAATGTGCTGGCCCGTGCGTTGCAATGGATCCAAAGTAGTAGAATAATACTCGTTCACGTGCTTGAAATATAAACACTCTAGTTTTGATATACATGTGTCAGTAGACATGACAACTTGTCCATGGAAGTTGAACCATGACGACCATCACATTTCTTGTTTCCACCACTGCCACACCCACACGCGATTCCCACGACGCTGCTCCAACCCACGGCACGACGTCCCCCGATGTGGACATGGATCCTATGATGTGGCTATCACTACTTTGCCCTGCCTTTCCTTCGCTGACATGTGGGACCCACGCTTATGGGTCCCACATGTCAGTGACAGAATGGTAGGATTGTTCGTGTCAGGGGATCCTCATCCCCCCAACATGCCCCTCATCCCTCTTGGCCCCACCGCTCCTCTGCCTTTGTGTGCATGACATGCGGGTCAGCTGAACTACGGGGACCATCAACTTTCTACCACATACACACCCGATTGGACGCGGTTTGCCTGCTCCGCTGCTGTACTCCGATCCGTACTCCCACACCATCGAATTTTCATCCAGCGGCTGTGACACATTTCGTCCCAGGCATCAATCCTCAGCTGGAGTACTTATGTACTCCCTCCAGTCCTTTTTACTCTGCACATTGGATTTGCCGAAAGTCAAACTTTGCTAAGTTTGACCAAATTTATATTAGAAATTATAAGCATCTATAATATATAATAAATATAATATGAAAATATATTCCAAGATGAATCTAATGATATTGGTGTTGTTATGTGGATGTCTATAATTTTTTATATAAACTTGGTCAAAGTTGGATGAGATTGACTTCGGACAAACCTAATCTGCAGAGTAAAAAGGACCGGAGGGAGTACTACAGGTAGTACCCGCCGGTGTGGTCATCTACGCCTCGTAACACCCCGATGCCTAGCTGTGGCACCCTCGCCACGGCCACGCCACCACCGGCCGGTTCATCTCGAACGAGTGAGTCGCGAACCACACCACCACCATGAGAATGACATGTGGGCCAGCCACATTTAAGGTCCGCATGTCATTGACTCATAGGCCGGGCACTAAGCCACTGAAGTTCGGTCCCCTGGGCTCTGAGAGGGAAATCTAACTCCTGCGGCAGGCCTTGTGGTGCTCCCGCAGTACGAGCTCGTGCCAAAACTGGAATTTGTTTCTTACTACTACCAACTAGTACTAGTAAGGTACATGTGCATTGCACGCATGATATTCTGGTGGTTTGTGCATTATTCTTCTACATGTGGAGCTGGATTCTAACATGTGGCAAAATCTAGTGGAATGTAAGGTTAGGCAAGTTTTATTAACTTAGGTGAGTGTTTGGTTCAAGCCACACCTTAGGCAAGCCACACTAAGGCCCCACATGACACACACACAAAAAATGTGGCAAGATTCCCTTAGGCTTGCCAACTTGTTTCTCTCGTTTTGAAGAACTAATAACTTTGCCTAAGCTTAGTTGTGGCAAAGTTAGGGTCTGTTTGATTCAAAGGATTTTCATAGGATCTTTGAAGGATTAGAATCCTTAGGATTTTTTCCTACATTGGTCGTTTGATTCGTAGGATTGAATCATGTAGAATATTTTCCTAAGGATTCATTTGTACTACGTTTCACAGGAATTCTAACATGCACTACAACCTCTTGAAAGAAATCCTTTGTTTTTCATGTGACACAATCAAACAAACTCAAATCCTATAGGGATCCAATGAACATGCCATTCCAATCCTACTTTTTCCTATTCCTGTGTTTCTGCAATCCTATGAATCAAAGAGGCCCTTAGTCATGAATTAAGTTCAACCATGGAGTCTTCTAGATTATACATGTGGCAGAATCTGGTGGATGATATCCAATGGCCAGTAGTGCTCGTATTTGACATTTTTGTACCATCGGATTGGCTTCATCCAACGACCAACTTTCAAAGTTTTTCACACACTATATAGGGGGTATAGATATAGATGTCCCGGTCCGTTGCAATGGATCCAAAGTATATATATCTATTTAGTGGAGTGCACTCTAAACACATCATCTATTTATTTTTCTCTAACCTTCCGTAGCCATGAAACAAAGCCACATAAGCTTCATGGGTGCCCCCCACATCATATTATTCATACTACGTTGATTGAAAAAAAGATAAATCAACCAAAACAAGATCTTCCCGTTTTTTTGTTCCTACGATGTTGAGCTGTGCACGTACCTACTAGTTGTATAGTGGTAGTACTAGTAATATAGTGTTAGGAGTACAAACTTGGTACTAGTAGGAGTAGTACTAGTACGGAATGCTCCTACTCTATCAACGAGCCCCGTCTGACACCAAATTTCTTGGCTTCCGTACTACAACTAGATCTTCCCCTCGTTTCTGTTTTCTAACCCGGCGGCGGGCGGGGTGTCGGTTTTCTCAACGGCGGCCCCACATGAAAGTGAAAATGCTAGGCAACACACCTTCCCTAAGCTATGTGTCATGCCGGACGGGCCGTGTTGTACTCCTGATTCCCGGGCATGTGGGGGTGCGACGCGAACGCGGCATGCCTTTTCCTTTTACCAGTAATGTGCCCGTGCGTTGCGACGGATCCAAAGTAGTAGAATAGTAGTATTTGTTCACAAACTTGAAAGAAATCACTATTGTTTTGATATACTCCTAATATATTACTCCCTCCGTACCTAAATATTTGTCTTTTTTGAGATTTCAAATGGACTATCACATACGGATTATATAGACATATTCTAGTGTTTCTAGCAACATGCCAGCGCATTGCACGAAGTTGATGGAAAAGGTAAGCACAACTTATAAATTGACGGATGGAGTACTAGTTACAGTGATGCATATAATTAAGCAAAGGGATCGCACATGTCGGTATTGACTGGAACGAGAATGCAACAACACAATAAGAATTAAGGCCACGATGATGCGATCGCAGTGGTGGTTACAAAAGGCAAGAAGAAAGATGGATCCATGAACGTACGACCTCCTCCTCCTCAACTTAGTGCGCCGGGCCACCGACCGGCGGCTAAGGAGCGGCGAATTTTGTGGCGAGGTCGAGGTGCTTCTCAGTAAAGGCATCCAAGGCTTCCAGCCGGTTGAGAAAGGCCAACATCGTAGCATCCTCATTGGCCTTGTAGTACCTATGTACACGATTTCCTCGTACATGTAGATGTGTAGGTCGATGAATTCTTGCAGGGCGAGGCGCCTCGCGGCGAATGCGACCTCCAGGTGGACATTCTCTGTGGCGTTGGCGGGCAGTCGCAGGGCCACCAGTGCTTGAAAGAGATTCCGGCCATGGAGGCCGATTAGGGTGGCAGGAAATGAGGAGCCCGGGTGCACGGGCTGGAGGAGTACGACGATGTCGTCCGCGAGCTTCTTGAGGACGGTGAACTTGTAGCTGGTGGCAACGATCATCTGGTCCAACTGAGAGTCGTAGTTGGCGTTGAAGGCGGCCATCCACCAGCCGGTCTCCAACACCGTCTGGAGACGATCCTCGGCGCCATGCTGCAGGCCGGCGTCGTGGACCATCTGGCGCAACCGCTGGCCGCTCACGAGCATCGCCACCATGGGTCTGGAGTGAGCTCTTTTGCGCTTAGTGTAGGTTCTTGGGGAAATTCTTAGGTGCGTACGATGTGGTAGATGCATTGGAATGGAGGGGCGCCTTTATACGAGGGTAATGAGGGCAAACTGCGTTGCACTCACATCGTGCAGCCTCTTTTCCCGGACCTCCTCCCATTACTTCCCTCATGCATTAATTGAAGGTGGATGCATTAGCCGTTCAACATATCGGGAACCGCTACTCCCTCCCTCGTCTGCATTAAAGCCGTATCGGGAACTGCGCCGCCCGCTGTCAAATCGAATAGGCGTGGTGCATTAACTCTCACGTTGTTTCTTATTTTTTGACATAAATAGAGGAATCAACCAAGAAGAGATGTGGGGCCTGTATGCTTTTAATGACTTGAGACTATCAAGCATGATATGCAGTGGTCAGTTTGTTGCACAAGAACAAATACAACCCACGTCAGCACACACACATCTTATATAGCATCACATCAAATGGCTATAAAAGATGAATGAGACCAAATTATATCTCATCTAGATGAGTTCTAGCAAAACTGTATTAATAATACTTAGTACTCCTGCGCTATGTATCATATATTAGTATCATGTAGTACTTTATTTATTTATGAGGTATCCGGATGGCACTGCACCGCCAAGAAAAGAGGGTAACATCAAAATTATGGACTACTTTTTTGAGTATGTTGGTAAGGTCCGGTCATAGTCACTTGTTGAAATCTCTAAAAAGACAAATACTCCCTCCGTCCGGAAATACTTGTTATCAAAATGGATAAAAGGAAATGTATCTAGACATATTTTAGATTTAGATACATCTGTTTTATCCATTTTGATGACAAGTATATTCGGATGGAGGGAGTAGAAAACAGAGTTGGTGATGATGGTGTGCGTGCCATCCTGCAATATAGGCCGTCGGATTTATATCTAACGGATAGGAAAGAAACTATGGCAATTTTGCAAAAATATACCCACACGTCTCTCCATGTTCGCAAATAAGGCCTTCCCTCATTCAACCTTTTCTCTCACAAGATAAACTACTCATACAAATGCATCTTGATGTTCCATGCAATGCACGTGCAGCTAGCTTATTTCTTTTAAAATAGTTGCTGCGATAATTGGGTTGAAGTGATATATTTTATGTCTGCCCCGAATGATTTCAGATTCACTAGTAGTAACAAAGAAAAGGTTGCCCTATTAATTAACAGAAAACATGGTGGAAACTATCACATGAGGCCGGTAAAAACAAGGCACGCTGTGTTCAGCGTCATCGTCACTACAGCTGTGCGCGTGCGAGAAGTCTACATATCGAGGGGGCTACCGAGCGAGGCACCAAGACACAATGTTTGAGAGAGAAACCAATAGACATATTATGATCAGATCGAGTTGTCACCCTTCTGCTGTCATTGTTGGGGTGGGGGGGGGGAGAGAAAGACATATCGAGAGTGTGCGCGATAGGCAGAGGCACAACTAGCGAGTGTGTCTGTGTGTGTTTGAAAGAGGAGTAGATATATTATTATCAAGATCGATGTGCCACCCTACTCCTTCGGTGCCGAGTAGTGTGTGTGTGTGTATGTTTGAGAGAGAAGCCAGTCGATAGATTAGTATCAAGATCGAGGTGTCACCCTACTCCTTCGGTGTTGGGAAGTGTGGGTGTGTGTGGGTGGGGGGGCAGTGACACTCACATATCTCTACTCTTATAAAAAACAGAGTTGGTGATGATGGTGTTCCTGCCATCCTGCAATATAGGCCATCCGATTTATATCCGACGGACGGGAAGGAAACTATGGCAATTTTGCAAAAATATACCCACACCCCTCTCCGCATTTGCAAATAAGGCATTCCCTCGTTCATCCTTTTCTCCCACAAGATAAACTTCTCATACAAATGCATCTTGATGTTCCGTGCAACGCATGGGCATCTTGCTAGTAGGGAGAAGGAGTTTGTGTGACACATATCTAGCTATATTAAGGGATAGGTAGATAGCATATGTGTGAGAGACATTATTCTACTTTGAGACATTAGTGGCTGTGGGTGGGCGAAATGAAAGGGGTGGGCGTGTTAGACATAGAGAGCGTGTGTGTTTCTGTGTGAGAGACTTGTAGGACGGGGTAGAAAGACGAATTTAACCCTGACGGAGGGAGAGGAATACACGAAGTGCGCGTGTGTGATTCCGATGCCCACAGGGAAATGAGATATGTATGCGTGTGAGAGAGATTGCACAATTCATTCACGTATCACTATCTAGCGATCGTGGACGTGCATTGCTTGAACATAAGTCAATATCTACTTTGTATCGTGGCCAAAGGTACAATATCGATTCAACGCTATAAAGATTGGACACTCACATATCACATTTTTTTCTATTTAAATAAACCTTTTCAGTTGTGCATGCCAAAGTTACAGTGATGTTTCTTCAAACAACCAATGTAGCTATCATGTACATGCACCATTGTTACTCTTGCATTCAAATTCATTAGTATTGGATGATTTAAGTTTCTATTTTGAAGTAATATACGTAATATTCATATATGAATTCAATGGCTATGCAATTTATGAAATGGAGGCTATGTAATCATATGAGGTAACACTTTTAAGTAGCTGACTACAATATCCATTTCTTTTTATGTGCGTCTACACTAACACGTCAATGCATTATGTTTAAAGTAAATAACCAATGGCACTAAATTATCTATTTACACGAGAAATACATAGGCTGAGCGTTTGATCCTTTTTTTGTGAACGCGCCACTACACCCATACGATTCGCCGCGCCCGTGTGGACGTCCAAGTTATCGGCGCATCATCCCGAGTTATTGTCTTTTTTTCTGGGGTGGACTTCACACCAGTTATTAACTACTGACGCGTGCCCCGTGTACACAGTCTAGCATGACCTTCCCGCTAGCACGGTCCAAAATAAGTTGAAACTGGATACGAACGATCTCCCGGGCGGCAAAATCTCCCGCCTCCTTCTAAAATTTCCGCCACCTTAGTCTTTAGCATGCGAAATCCCCCTTTTGTCCTTGGTGCCCGGAGACCAACAGTCACAATATCGCCCTCATCTACATGATAGGTCGGGGATGCTTTGGTAACTTCCGGTTCCCCCACTACACGACACCCCCATTTCCTCTCCCCCTCCCGCAAAAACGACTAACTCCACAACACCAGAGCATCTTACATCACGCCGTCCGTACTTCATCGCCCTTTCTCCCCTCCCCTCTTGAAACCCAAGACTGCTCATCCACCGGCGTACCATAGCCCATTCACTGCCAGCGGCGTCCACCTCGCCGGATCTGCTTCTCCGGCCGCATCTACCCCTCCCACCTCCCCTAGAAACAAGTAGAATGCTCATCCACCACTGTACCATAGCCCATTCAGTGCCGGCCTTGTCCACGGCGCCGGATCTGCTTCGCCGGTACTCTTGTCAACCACCGCGCATCTGCAGCGGCTCATTCGTACTCCCCACCGGAGACGCTTCATCCACACCCCCCGGAGCTGCCCCACCGACGCCCCCATCGACGGCCTCTGATCCTCTTCACCGACACCTTCCTCAACCCTACCGGAGCCGCTTCGCCGACACCTTCCTCAACCCTACCGGAGCCGCTTCACCGACACCATCGTCAACCCAACCAGAGTAGCTTCGCCTATACCTTTCTCAACCCTACCGGGGGGCTTTGCCAACTCACAAGTGCACGGCCTTATCAGCTTCCTCGCACCCTCATCCAACCTACCGGAGCAGCTTCTAATGCCCCGTCCACGACCGCAGATCCGCATCGTCGACACCACCCTTAACCCAACCACCGGAGCAGCTTCTGACGCCCCGTCCACGGCCGCAGAACCGCATCGTCGACACCATCCTTAACCCAACCACCGGAGCAGCTTCTAACGCCCCGTCCACGGCCACAGATCCGCGTCATCGACACCATCCTTTACCCAACCACCGGAGCAGCTTCACCTACGCCCTCGTCCACGGCCACAGATCCGCTTCGCCCACACCGTAGTCCACCCTACCGAAGCCGGTCCACAAACACCCTACTCGATGGTTCTAGATCTCCTTACCGGACCCTGACAGCCAGCGCAGCGTCATCACCCTCGATGTTTCTAACCTGATTCCCACCGTCTAGAGAGATGCCAAGCACCCACCACGGCCTAGGTACTTGTCACCTTTAAACCCGTCCAGCATCACCTGCCTAATGTACTTCAAATATACTAACTGATCGCTATTACCTATTATGCAGCTGGCAAAAACTATAAGGACGATGTTTCTTCTGGATCTAACAGCTTGGCCAACCAAGATCCTAGACTGAGGCATTGCTATGATCTTGTAAGCGCGTCTCTCTCTCTCTCTTGTATTGTTCTGTGCCTGCCAGCGTGCTTTGCTAGGATTTTCGACCAATAATCCCTATGTGCAGACAATGATTTCTACTACTCGCTGCTAAATTAGATATGTAGATGTCATACATGATACTACCTCATACCTCCGTTCCTAAATATAAGTCTTTCTAGAGATTCCACTATAGGCTACATACAGAGAAAAATGAGTGAATCTACACTCGAAAATGCATCTATATACATCTGTATGTGGTCCATACTGGAATCTCTACAAAGACATATATTTAGGAACAGGGGCAGTACATTACACAAAATCATAGGTGGCATGTAGGAATTCCAGTGCACTACATTAGGCTCCCTTAGAGTGCCTGCTAGTCCAGCATACAGAGTCATGGATAGTTTATGGTACACACACAATCGTTAATTGGTGGTTTAAATATGCGCAAGGGATATGCAATGTTGTATCATGTAGAGATGTCTGAAATTAGCCGTGTCAACTTGCAGATAGGGTTACACAATGAAAAAGTACAAGATGTATGTGGCAATTTCATGGAACATTGCAAAAAAAGGAGAGGCAACGGTGAGCCTATACAGTGTGCTATGGTACGTCACTCCTCCATTGCAATCATCATGACATGTTATTTGTATGCCAGTTCTATTAGCCAAGTTTCTTAGGGACAGTTATTACGAGTTATCCTAAGAAAATAAGCACCTGTGAATATAAGCTCCATGTAATAAGCCAACTAGTTCTTTTCATTGCGTTTTCAGCTTATCTTTGGTATGATCAGTGGAAAGTCTAGATTGCATTATAGTTTTTTCATTTTGCTGCCCATATGGAAATTAATTTGACTTGCAGACATCACAAATTGAACCCAGTGCAGTAATTAATATGATAGGAAAACATACCATCACTATTTGCTCAAAATGCTAATACAAAGATACCATCTACTTGGCACAATCTACTTTGGTCAATGTTTTCCATAGAGATCCCATTGCCTAATTTAAACGAAGAACAAATGACCCACATTTAAATGAAGAACAATTATTTATTGAAATTCGATGGTCCAATTGGCTGGGTATTATCGTATAGCAGCACCACCTGATAAGCATCATATAGCAGCAGCAGCTCATAGCAACTCATCATACAGCAGCAGCAGTCTGCAATTCATCATATACCAGCAGCAGCTCATAGCAATTCATCATATAGCAGTAGCAGGAGCAGCTCATAGCAATTCATCATATAGCAGCAGCAGGAGCAGCTCATAACAATTCATCATATAGCAGCAGCAGGAGTAGCTTGTAGCAACTCATCATATAGCAGCAGCAGTAGCTCATAGCAATTCATCATATAGCAGCAGCATCTCATAGCAACTCATCATACAGCAGCAGCAGCTCATAGCAATTCATCATATAGCAGCAGCAGGAGCAGCTCATAGCAATGCATCATATAGCAGTAGCAGAAGCAGCTCATAGCAATTCATCGTATAGTGGATCAGAATGAAAATTTGGCAAAAAATCAGAGGAGATCCTCACCTTGTTGGATGAGCTCATCCTTCAACAACACCTCAAGGCCGTGGCCTGGGAGGAGGGGAGGGGGAATAAGGTGCCTTCTGCCGCAGTGTGGCATCAGCCATAGTTGTGCAGCACCCGCCGGAGTAGTGCGTTGGACGAACCACAATGGAGCAGCTGCTGGAGACCATGAGAATGAGGGGCGGCTCCAGAGGGAGGAGCAGCCAGGGAGATTTGCCCCTACCCGCCGGCCATGTAGCCTAGCTGGACATAGCATCGTCGAGGACCAGGCCAGATGGGACCAGTGGGGACGGCTCCCTGGAGGAACCCTAGTGCTGCAGGCAGGGGATCGAGGTAGAGGGAAAGGGGAGAGGAGATGCAAGCGGGCAGAGCAATGAATGCTTGCGTGTTTGTTTTTACTTGAGGGTCAGGTGTGACATGGGCGTCAGCAGTTGCATTTTGAGTGTAATATAGGCAGACAACAGAGTCATTTCACTATTCCCCTTCCCTTCAATTTTTAGTGATGTTCTACCCAAAACACCCCCCTCCAAAGCGAAATTAGTTAAGACCATGCCCATGACTCAAAAATGACTTCTTTACATCTTTTATGGTTTATTTTGACAATATGCCCTAAAAAGGCGGAATCGAACTGGCCCTTAACCCGCAATTCAATTGTGCATGCAATGATGAATCACTCCTGCCTGCTATTTGTACATTTAGGCATCATCATACATGGCATAACCTAATACATGTGCATTCCATTGTAGAATCTGGAATATGCAATGTTTATGTTAGTTCATACGTTGCACATGATGTTTAAATGCCCCTTAAATATGGTCAGTCAAGTGATGGTCTTTAGGACTCCTTCTTTGCTTCTTTTCTTGATATGTAAGATTTGCTCACACATCTGTTCAATTGCTTGTTTGCATCAGCCAGCCATACTAGGACTCTTTGCTTTGATTACTTGCTGTTCTTGACCTAACCCTCTAACAGAGCTTGTTAACAATTTAAACACTAAGGGCTGCTGTAGTGGGGCCTTCTCTGACTCATAGGTGACATAAAGGTTTGGCTGTACACTACAGTAGGCTCATCAAGAGTACCTGGAGATCCAGTTCGAAGGTATGCCTAGTTTTTACATAGTGCAGACATAGTAAATGCTCATTTCATTGTGTGCAAGTGCAAGAGATGCGACATGTTTCATTATGTGGTGTTGTTTTGTTATAATCTCATTCTTTTGTGTTCACAGACTGGAAAGTATGCATATTTATCTTCCAAGGAGACGAGTAACTAGTTTGTGTCACCTTGCAGAGGGGGTGCAATGAAGATAAGATTGAGGATTCCAAGTACAAGATGTTAGGAAGGAGCCTTGCAAGAGAAGTAGGAGCTGCGCTAAGCCTCTTCAACCTGCTAAGGTAAGTCACTGTATGCAACTCAACAGTTCAATTCCTTGTTTGTTTCAGGCATAGTTAATTTTCTATTTTCAATTGCTTTATTTGTCCTCAGTTAATGAGATGCCCAAATAATCATGCCTGATGTTCGGTACTTGTATCACTATTAGTTGACATAATTAAAGGCCTTACCATTTAATTACTCTTCCGAAGTGTGCCTGAAACTTTGAAGTCTATTAACCAACTATTATTGCATGAGGCTCACAATCTAGTTTACACTACGCTAATGATTGCATAGTTTTGCCTGCTGTAGTATTTTTGTATGAAACCGTCTGCTGTTCATTATGCTCCCTAAGACTTTAATTGAGGCACAGAATGGTCAACTGCTTGCTTACTTATACGCAACATGTTGTCTAAATTTGTAACTTGTCTGTGTTTCGATTGGGCCCCAACATCATGCTCCTATGGTGAGCTAAGAGGGATTTCTGTATGCAGGCTGCACAGACTATCTTTTTTATAATTTTTAAAATATCAACTGCTTATGCTTCATGACGTGTAACATTTTTTTGAAAGTGACGTGTAACATTATTGTTACTCCTGTTTTGCCATGTAGTACAAAATAGTGTCTTGTTCGCTTCACTGTTGTAACTATATTTTTTCCCTAGTCATGTGTACTTACAGAAACATTTCAGGATGAAGTGACATCAACACAAAGATCTGCGAGTAGTGTGACATGGCCATTACCGAACGATTATGGATTGGAATTGGAATGTGCTGATGTTCTCGAGCATCAACTAGAGGTGGCAAGACAATGTGTACATGATTGTCAACGTATAATCAACAAGTTGAGACTGGACATGCAGGTATTAGATGCAGGAGTCAAAAAATGAAACAAGACACTGAGGTAACCATGAAGGAATTGGAGATTTTGCAGACTGAAATTTGTGCTATCTAAATCTGGCCAATCCTATTTTCTGAAGAGATTATAGTTCAAATGGAGTTAAGTTGATGCGCATCCATGATGTATGAGCTGTATTTGCCTAGTGTATGTAATTTGCTATTTGTGTATGCTTTATTATCACCTGTGCCGAACCATAATGCCCAGTGGGTATAATCGGCTGTAATTTCTTTATTGTATAGTGTAGGATTATTCTGCTTTTGTATGCCTTGATCTCTTTGTTGTATAGTGTATGCTTTTTAGAGGTGATAGTATTGAGTAGGATAATACCTTGAATATGCTATATCTTTCAAACAGGGGCCAGCTCGCCCAACCATGGCCCTTCACGGGCAGTCGGATCCATGGGCCTTCTACGTCTCGTAGGATCCATGGGCCTTCTACGTCTCGTAGGATCCATGGGCTGCCGACTCATTTATGGGTCTTGTACGGGCCTTTAATGGCCCATAGATGGGCCTTTAATGGAAATCGTACATTTTATGGGCTGACCATAATGGGCCGTTAATAGGCCGTATTTGGTGATGATAGGAAAATGGCCCAACAGACTAACGGTCCACAAACAGGCCGACTGTAATGACGGGCTGAATTTGGCCCACAAGCAGAAAATGACAGTAACAGGCCGTAAGTAACCGAATGCTGCAAATGAGCCCAAGAATAAATGGGCCCTCAAAAGGCCGAAAGTTAACTTGGGCTGGAAACGGCCCAACGGAATAACGGGCCGTTAATGGGTATAAAGTGATACACTGTTCATTACGGGCCGGTTTCACCACGGGCCGTTAATGGGTGTAAAGTAATACACTGTTCATTACGGGCCAGTTTCAGCACGGGCCGCTAATGTGCCAAAAGTTACAAAGGGCCTCATATGGGTCGAAAGACGTCATAGGCTATACATGGGCCAGAAGTGAAAACGGGCTGGAATCATATTGGATGGCCCAGATGACGCTACTGAGCCTAATTCGGATAGGGCGTAACGAGCCTTGGGTTAGCGGGCTGTAAATGGGCTATATGCGAATAGGCCGTTAACAGGCTTTCCATGGGCCGACCCGCCAACTTTTGACCAAGTCAAATGGGACAGCCTTTTCACAGGAATGGGCCACTGTTGGGCCGTGCCACGTGTCGACGTATCATAGGCCCCTTCTGTCCAGTGAGTGGATGACATCTGTCCCAACGATGAGCCGACACGTGTTTCCTCTAGCCAATGATGATTTTACACGTGGAAAATCCCCATTGGTCGGGGCTGTTAACGGGTTATCGGATCCAAAACCCGACCCGATAGCTTAACAGCGTTCCGTTATGGTGGATGCCACGTGCCGGTCAGCCTTGACGAAAGCACTTCTGTGATGCATGATTTATCATCATGGAAGTGGACACTTCCGTGATGATAATTTTGGTAATGTCATGGAACACTTCTACAATAACACATGTATGACTATCTTGATTCTGTCATAAATTTGTCATGGATGTACATGCATGACAAAAAAACGCGACCTACTGTGACAAACACGTATCATCACGGAAGTGTATTTTTTTGTAGTGCACCATTGCGGCGGGGGCCACTCCGGACCCCCTTAGCCTTCCCTGTGGGCTTCTTCTCCGGCGCCTTGTAGGGCGCCGTCACCAGCATCTTTGCTAAACGCGTGATGACTAGTTCTTCAGGAAGCGGAGCCGGACATTGGATCCACTTCGCCCTCTTCATCCAGTCCTGAAGAAACGGTGACGATAACTTAGTCATCATCCTTGAAACAGGCAAGTAAGGGATGCAGTAAGAATAACATACCTCGTTGGTGAGGTGGTTAATGTCATGACCGCGGTCTGAATCTATGGTCGGTGGTGTTTCGTTGCCCTTAAAAAGCAACCTCCAGGCATCTTTGTGAGTGGCTTCGAAGAGCCTCTTCAGGGTATGGTGCTTCTTAGGATTGAACTCCCATAGAGGGCGGCTTTGGCTTTGGCATGGGAGAATCCGGCGAACTAGCATCACCTGGATTATATCGACGAGTTTGATATCTTTGTCCACCATGCTTTGAATGCGTGTTTGCAGCGCTGTCAGCTCATTTGGCGAACACTAGTTCGGGCCCTTCTCGACCTAGGAGGTGAGTCGCATGGGAGCGCCAGAGTTGAATTCCGGAGTTGCGGCCCAGGTGGTGCCGTGGGGTTCTGTGATATAGAACCAATGTTTCTGCCATTCTTTTACAGTCTCCATGAAAGTGCCTTTCGACCAAGATACATTGGCCAACTTGCTCACCATGGCGGCTCCGCACTCCGTGTGCTGTCCATCCACCACCTTCGGCTTCACATTGAAGACCTTGAGCCACAGCCTGAAGTGGGGTTGGATGCGGAGGAAGGCCTCACACACGATGATAAACGCCGAGATGTTGAGGAGGGAGTTCGGGGATAGATCATGGAAGTCTATCCCATAGTAGAACATCAGCCCGCGGACGAAGGGGTGGAGTGGAAACCCTAACCCGCGGAGGAAATGAGGGATGAATACTACCCTCTCGTTGGGCTTCGGCGTGGGAACGATTTTTCCCTGGGCTGGAAGGCGGTGGGCGATTCCCTTCGCCAAGTACCCGGCCGCCCGAAGCTCGGCGATGTCCTCCTCCTGGACGGAGGAGGCCATCCACTTCCCTTGACCTCTGGATCCGGACATGGTTGAGTGCTTGCTCGAGACGGAGAAGATGAGAACTTGGGTGCTGGAGCTCAAGAATGGAAGGGCAGAGGAAGAGAGAAGGCATGGGTGGAGAAAGGGGATTCTTATCTCCTTATAAAGGCAGTAAATATTGGACGCCTCCCCACTCGCCTTAAAATTTGCCTACTCCCAAGGGCTGTGTAAACGACACGGTTGGGTTACCCACGCCCGTATTGATGAGAATCCCGTAATAAGGGGACATGATCTCTCCTTTGACAAGACGTGCCAATGGCAACCGTGTCTCGAAACGTGGAGCGACAGACGAAAAACGGTTCGAAATTATGACTGGACAGATGTGATGTCATGTTACGAAAAGTTGTCAGCAGATTGGACTCGTGTAAAATTATATTCTCTCTGCGGTTGTGTGTGTGATGTGTCCGAAGACTATTTTGGAGTTCGAAGGAGGAACCCACCTTGCAATGCCGAAGACAGGCCTACGCGCCGGATACCTTGTCATTGAAGCCAGGTTCAGGGGCTACTGAGGGAGTCCTGGACTAAGGGGTCCTCGGGTGTCCGGCCTGTTAGCCATGGGCCGGACACATGGGTGTGAATATACGAAGACTGCACCCGTGTCCGGATGGGACTCTCCTTGGCGTGGAAGGCAAGCTTGGCGACTAAATATGTAGATTCCTTTCTTTGTAACCAACCTTGTGTAACCCTAGATCCTCCCGATGTCTATATAAACCGGAGGACTTAGTCCGGAGGAGGAGACTCATTATCATAGCCATACAAGCTAGACCTCTAGGGTTTAGCCATTACGATCTCGTGGTAGATCAACTCTTGTAATACTCATATTCATCAAGATCAATCAAGAAGGACGTAGGGTATTACCTCCATAGAGAGGGCCCAGACCTGGGTAAAACATTGTGTCCCCTATCTCCTGTTACCATCGACCTCAGACGCACAGTTCGGGACCCCCTACCCGAGATCCGCCGGTTTTGACACCAACAACTATGAGCCTTGCAAGCAATGTGTCTAATGAGTTAGCCACGAGATGATGCATTATGGAATGAGTAAAGATACTTGCCGGTAACGGGATTGAACTTGGTATGATGATACCGATGATCGAATCTCGGGAAAGTAACATACCGATGACAAAGGGAATCACATAGCGATGTGAACTACATTATTGACTCTAGTAAAACCCTTTGGGTATTAGTCACATGGAGATATGAACTAATCACATAAAGATATGAACTATTGGTGTTAAATCACATGACGATGTGAACTAGATTATTGACTCTAGTGCAAGTGGGAGACTGAAGGAAATATGCCTTAGAGGCAATAATAAAGTTGTTATTTATATTTCCTTATATCATGATAAATGTTTATTATTCACGCTAGAATTGTATTAACCGGAAACTTAGTACATGTGTGAATACATAGACAAATAGAGTGTCCCTAGTATGCCTCTACTTGACTAGCTCGCTAATCAAAGATGGTTAAGTTTCCTGACCATAGACATGTGTTGTCATTTGATGAATGGGATCACATCATTAGAGAATTATGTGATGGACAAGACCCATCCGTTAGCTTAGCATAATGATCGTTTAGTTTTATTGCTATTGCTTTCTTCATGACTTGTACATATTCCTCTGACTATGAGATTATGCAACTCCCGAATACTGGAGGAACACTTTGTGTGCTATCAAATGTCACAACGTAACTGGGTGATTATAAAGATGCTCTACAGGTTTCTACGAAGGTGTTAGTTGAGTTGGCATACATCAAGATTAGGATTTGTCACTCCATGTATCGGAGAGGTATCTCTGGGCCCTCTCAGTTATGCTCATCACTATAAGCCTTGCAAGCAATGTGGCTAATGAGTTAGTTACGGGATATTGCATTGCGGAACGAGTAAAGAGACTTTCTGGTAACGAGATTTAACTAGGTATGATGATACCGACGATCGAATCTTGGGCAAGTAACATAGCGATGACAAAGGGAATGACATATGTTGTTATGCGGTTTGACCGATAAAGATCTTCGTAGAATATGTAGGAACCAATATGAGCATCCAGGTTCCACTATTGGTTATTGACCGGAGATGTGTCTCGGTGATGTCTACATAGTTCTCGAACTCGGATAGTCCGCACGCTTAACATTCGATGATGATTTGTATTATGAGTTATGTGATTTGATGAACCGAAGGTTGTTCAGAGTTCCGGATGAGATCACAGACATGAAGAGGAGTCCCAAAATGGTTGAGACATAAAGATTTATATATTGGAAGATTACATTCGGACACCAGAATGGTTCGGGTCATCTCGGATAAGTTTTGGAGTACCGGGGGTTCCTGGAACCCTCCCGGGAAGTTCATGGGCCTTCATGGGACCTGGTGGAAAGGAGAGGAGGGCCACAAGGGAGGTCGTGCGCCCCCCATGGCCAGTCCGAATTGGACTAGGGAGGGGGCGGTGCCCCCTCTTTCCTTCTCCCCTCTTCCTCCTTCCCTCCTTCTCCCTCTCTTGGATGGAAGGGGAATCCAACTAGGATTGGGAATCCTAGTTGGACTCCCCATGGCGCGCGCCCCCTCTAGGTCGGCCTCCTCCTCCTCCCCCCTTCATATACGTGGGAGGGGGCACCCCAAAGGACACACAAGTTTCTCTTAGCCATGTGCAGTGCCCCCCTCCACAGTTACACACCTCAGTCATATCGTCGTAGTGCTTAGGCGAAGCCCTGCGCCAGTAACTTCATCATCACCATTGCCACGCCGTCGTGCTGACGGAACTCTCCTTCGTCCTCAACTCAATCAAGAGCTCGAGGGACGTCATCGAGCTGAACGTGTGCTGAACGCGGAGGTGTCGTACATTCGGTACTTGGATCGGTTGGATCACGAAGACGTTCGACTACATCAACCGCGTTACTAAACACTTCCGCTTTCGGTCTACGAGAGTACGTGGACACACTCTCCCCTCTCGTTTCTATGTATCTCCTAGATAGATCTTGCATGATCGTAGGAAAATTTTGAAATACTGCATTCCCCAACAGTCAAGTGCTGCATTGGAGCTCACCGCGCTGGCGTGCGCTGCATTGAAGCTTTGCTAGCGGCCATCGAGTGGAGCATTGCTGCGGGCCGGCGAGGGGTGTGTCTCCTCCTATGAGCCAGGCGACATTGCTCCAACGGGGATGCGTTCGTTGCGATGAGAGGAGGATGAACCACCTGTTGGCATTGACCAAATCTAACGGGTGACGATCGATGGATCTGACGATCCAAGACACGACTGATTTTCTGGGGAAAATCAGTCGGATGATTCGTAGCACGCACCTTTATTTTTTCTTTGCACAACCTGATATCTCAATTAGCAAACCTCAAATCCACTACAAGCACATGCACCGTACTATCTACGATGCATCACATATAGTCCGGCTGCTACTTCACTACATGCCACCGGACTATATAAAATTGGCATGTTCTACCTACATACTAGCTTTGGAGAAAGATCATCCATGGCTGCCCTTACCCTTATAGGCGTCCTTGTCGTCTTTCCCACAGAAGTAGTGCTCGAAAATGCAAAATGGATCAAGCCGGATATGCTCATCGCCAGAGCTGTCGTTGTCGCTGTCGTCCTCTTTGGGGGGGGGGGGAGTTCGGCCACGGCATGCACCGCCCGATTTTCTCTCGGGAGAGGGCGCCCACGCGCCTCCTCTGTCGCTTCTTTGGGATGGTGGCATAGATGGCCTCCTCCTCCACTATTGGAGAGCGCGCCTCTGTCTCCGCCATGTCTGTAGCGAGGCAGGCCTTGGCCACCCTCATCTACTTCTTCCCACGACGGGCACACCGGTTCCTACATCACCCATACACCGGCGAACTGTTGATGGGGAGGCTAATGGACCATGATGCTCCAGCTTGACAGATCCGAGCGCCCGTTGCACTGAGGCAACGGACTTGCCCCGGATAAATCCTGACATTGGTCAGGAGTACTCCTTGCGAGAGCGGCGGAGGGCAAAGCAGACGACCATAGCCTCCTCCATCCGGCATTGGACGGCATCCCATTTGATGGATCGGAAGTGGACAGAGTCAAATCAGTTGCCCGACATGCCGAAGAGGGTTGGAGATTGTCGGAAGGGGACTTGGGGGCAGAGTGGAATGGAGTGGCTAGGGTTTGGTCTGGCAAGTAGATGTGGACGAATATATGTGGGGTCGGGATGGTATAGCATGGACTGGATCCGACATGGAGGACGTGCCCGGGAGCGCCCGAGACTCCCTAGATCCTGTTGGGGAACGTAGTAACTTCAAAAAAATTCCTACGCACACGCAAGATCACGGTGATGCATTGCAACGAGAGGGGAGAGTGTTGTCCACGTACCCTCGTAGACCAAAAGCGGAAGCGTTATAACAACACAGTTGATGTAGTCGTACGTCTTCACGGCCCGACCGATCAAGCACCGAAACTACGGCACCTCCGAGTTCTAGCACACGTTCAGCTCGATGACGATCCCCGGACTCCGATCCAGCAAAGTGTCGGGGAAGAGTTCCGTCAGCACGATGGCGTGGTGACGATCTTGATGTTCTACCGTCGCAGGGCTTCGCCTAAGCACCGCTACAACATTATCGAGGATTATGGTGGAGGGGGGCACCGCACACGGCTAAGAGATCTCTAGGATCAATTGTTGTGTCTAGAGGTGCCCCCCTTCACCCGTATATAAAGGAGCAAGGGGGAGGGGCAGCCGGCCATGATGAGGCGCGCCAGGGAGGAGTCCTACTCCTATCGGGAGTTGGACTCCCTCCTTTTCCTTGTCCAAGTAGGAGAGGGGGAAGGAAGGGAGAGAGGAGAGGAAGGAAAGGGGGGGCGCCGCCCCTCCCTCCTTGTCCAATTCGGACTAGGGGGAGAGGGGGCGCGCGGCCTGCCCTGGCCGCCCCTCCTCTTCTCCACCTTAGGCCTGTAACATCCCAAATTTTCAATTTGGAATGTTATATATTAGATCATCATGCATATCTTATTTTCTTGCATTTTGGTCGATCCTAGAAATTTCACGCAACTCAAGGACCTTCGGAGAGAGTTGGAGATTACGTTATTTTCATATTTGAGAGTTTTCTCGAATTTGAAAAGAGGATCATTTGATTTAGTTATTTCATCTTCAATTATTTTTCCGATATCAAAATATGAGAGAGGGAATAATATGACTTTCCCAAAATATAGGAAAAATGAAGATTTAATAAATAGATCAAATTTCGTTTTTCCGGTGTTTGTTTGTTTTTCTTTGGATAGGGAAAAATGCGCGTTTTCGAAAAATTGCATTTTAGGTCCGTAGAAAAGTTCATTTTGTTCGACTCATTTTTAGGAGTCGGGGAAAATTTACTTTAGGAACTTTGGAGCCCGTTTAGTTTTTCTTTTTCTTGTTTTTTTGCGCGCGGAACCGATTTAAAAAAAAGGAACTCCCGCAGGCCAGCCGGGCCAAAGGCCCAGGCCAGCCACCGCCTCCCCAGCGCAGGCAGCCGGCCGCGCCAGGCCATCGCGCGCGCCAGGCGCCAGAGGCAGGAGCCGCCGCCGCCCCTTTTTGATTCCTAGTAGGACTTTAGTCCTACTCCGTTTCCTCTTTTGTTTTCCTTTTCCTACTCTATTTCTTGTCCCCTACCCCAAGAAACCCCCTCCCCTCACCTATATAAATACCCCCACACCCTCCCTCTCCTCACACCAAAAAACCCAAACCCCCTCTCCTCCCCAAGCCGCGCCCCACCCCGCGCCCCTCACCCGCCGCCGCCGCCCCGCGCCCAACGCCGCCGCCCTTGTGCATCACCGCCGCCGCCCAATGCCGCCGTTCGCCGGAACCTCGCTGAGGTAGCCGCGCCGCGTCTCTCCTTTTCCCTCGGTTCGGTTTTTCTTATAAACCGTTCCGATTCTTTTCTTCTCTTCCGATTCGTTTTCTTTCCGGTTCTTTTCTAAATCGTTCCGGTTTCTAGAATCGGTTTTCCGTTTCTTTTTCGGTTTCTTTTTCGAAACCCCTAGATCGGTTTTCCGTTTTCTTTTTTGGTTTCTTTTCCGAAAACCCTAGATTGGTTTTCGTTCTTCTTTCAGACCGTTCGTGTCAACGAACGTGATCACCGATTATTCCCGGTTAACGACGCCTGTTCGTTTAACCGTTCGTCTCTTTCTTTTCGTCGGATTTATTCCGCGATCGCGATCTCAGATCCGATCTTCGTTCTAGTTTATCTTCTCGCCTGTTTATCGGAATCAGGTGATTCAAGCGCTTGGAGTTTCGTCTCGAAACCGCCGTTCCGTCTAATCAACTTGAACAAGTTTTTGCTATGAATTTGACCTAGTTTCAACTTGCTAGAACCGAGTTGTTTTCTTCCGCCGTTTGTTTTCCGTCGTTTGTTCGGTTCGTTCTTTCTTTACAACCGGAGTTCTTAAGTTGAACTTTCTGGTTCGTCCTCTCATTCGAGTTTTACTTGTGCATTAGATGAGTACTTATTGTGTGGTTACTATTGTTTGCTTACGATAGATTGACCGGAGTGTGACGAGTAGATCTATCAAGAGTTTTAAGTATGAATCATCTTCATCTACATTGCAGGCAAGTTCACACTTTGATCATACCTTTTCTACAACCCAGTTTTATTGCATTAGATCAATCCTCTCACATTGCATGATTAGGATCTAATTAAATTGTGGGATGAGAAGTAGATGAGGTAGTACCTATTACCTGTATTATTATGAAACCTTTGGGAGTTACTTCTACGTTTGCTTATTATGCCATGCTATGCTAGTAGACGTGGATTGGGTGAGTGATATCCATGACAGATGTGAGTTGATAATTTTAATGGTTTATCTAAGGTGGCAACTTAAACACACATCTGGGTGGATTGAGGCACCTGATGTCTATCAAGACTTGCCTGTTTTATTTTGGACCGCCACCCAGGCTCAAAGGGATCATAAGATCTTTCAAACTAGAAACTTACGTGTGCAGCCACATGCTACTATGGGCTCTGGCATAGTTGACTAAGTTGTGCGAACTCTTACGGGGTGGACTAGCAGATGTAGGGGTTGTAGGTGGTACGGTCTACCCCACATGTAAGGTGCTAGCGCTTCTGAAAGACTATGTCTCGGTCATCCATTTCTCAAACACCATGTAGTGCGAGAAAACAACCGGAGGCGATCGAGTCATGTGGGAAAAGTGCGCAAACCTCTGCAGAGTGTACAAACTAATCATGATTAGCCGTGTCCCCGATTATGGACAACTTGAGTATCTAGTACTTGAATATCATTGTGAATCTCAACATGTTACTTCTAATTAATGTTGTTGGGTTTTAATTATTTTTAATTTGGGATTGAGAATGCTGTCAACCATTCTCAATGTTTCACAACCACCATGATAGTAATTAACTTTATTCCTTTGAAGTAGGGAAAAATTGGCTTTTCGCAAAAACCTTATAACCATAGAGCTTTTCCACCAGCCATATATGCATATAGTGATAGCCATTGTTCATCATTTTTCTCTATGGTGTGAATTTTGCCAGTACATTCAATGTACTGACCCGTTTCGGGCTGCAACGTCTCATGTTGCAGGATTATCTTACGACGAGTAAGTGATACGTTAGGGTTACGATTTCTACACTCAACTTTGCCGTTGGTGTTGATGGTAATAGTATTTACGTTACTTTATACATGTGATTTACCTCTGTTATAAATCCTTCGAG
Organism: Triticum dicoccoides; assembly: GCF_002162155.2. Classification (NCBI taxonomy): domain Eukaryota; kingdom Viridiplantae; phylum Streptophyta; class Magnoliopsida; order Poales; family Poaceae; genus Triticum; species Triticum dicoccoides. The sequence goes on from NC_041392.1 coordinate 169,860,789, forward strand.
TACTGTGTGTGTCAGCATACCGATCCAGGGATGACACTTAAGCACAGAGACTTGACCCATTCGGGTCGGGACGCTACAAGATGGTATCAGAGCACATGTTGACTGTAGGACGTGACCCTAGAAACTGGCAAGCCCTAGCAAAGATTTTTCTCTACAACTTTCCCTTTCAAAAAGATCTTTTACCTCTCTTCTCTTCTAAGCTTATTCAAATATTCCCTTTTAGTTAGACCATACCCCTTTCCCCTTTTGACCACACGAAGATTCGACTGAAGAGATCACTCCAAGAAGTATAGGATATCAGACAAGTAAGACCATTCGGAATGAAGAGGATTTTACCATACATTATGACAATGGAAACTACAACGGTTGAAGACTCCGAAGACTAGGAGAATTGAAGGCTCTGAAGAATTCCCAGAATTGTATGACCTAGGAAGGCTACCCTTATGGAACTTGGCAGACAATGGAAGTTGTCAATACCCGAGATCAAGGTGTATTGGAGAAAGACCAAAACATGGAGAGTTGAGAACTCAAGGTTTTATCAAGAAACCCTAAGGCAGGAGATATCAACTATGGAGAGATAGCTCATGGAAATGACAAGAGAACAACCACGGCTACCCATGAGGTTATCGCCTGCTTATGCTATTGTCACCGTGCTGAGTTAAGCATGCATATGCATGGAAGGATTAAATGGTAGAAGGTTGATGGGGCACCTATTAGTAAGATGAAGTTTTAACCTTAGCCGGTGTATCACTGGGATCTGGAGTAGTACATAAAGAAGTTTAAGGTGGAGCTCCATGAAAGCATATTAGACAAGGAAGCATTTCGTGAAGAACTCAGGAACCAAAAGCTGAAAATAGCCAAGATGGAGGAGCTACAACCTCGAGATACCGGAGATTTGTCAGGAACTGAAGGACAGTATGACCATGGCTCATGCCAAGGATGTTGAAACCTAGAAGTTTGGAATGCAATTCCAGAATATTCAAGGATGTCACGAGAAACTTCACGTCAACCGAGTTGATCTGGCAAAAGAACTTGAGAAGACAAGCATGATCGGAAGAAGCCATTGGAGGCATGAACAAGGCTTGAAGAGTTGGAGACGTTGAAGATTTATTGACCTTTAGAAGACCAAACCCCTGTTATATAACTATGTTAGATGCGACGATTGTGAGCTGTCATTTGTTTGATGTTTTTCGACAGCCACAACAAAAATCTGTCTTTTCAAAACTGTTGTTTGCATTGTGTGCATCCCTCTCTATTTCGCTTATCTCACCCCAAACCCATGGACCCAATAGATGATGAATGGAGATGAGCTTGTATTTGCTGGACCGATGAGTCAATTGGAGACAGACCGATGGATTCGTAACATGGAGGATCATATGGAGAACAACCCTATAGTCGGAAAGGATATGGCCCAGCATGCTCTTCAATGCTTTGAAACAGGTGCTGCTACTTGGTGGAGGATGTACCAAACCATGAATGGATGGCAAGGAGTAACCACTTGGAGAGAATTAAAGTTGACTCTACAAAGATATCACCTTGTGTCCCAAAAGTTGAAGACTTATGGAAAGGATATAAGGAAACCTTGTGGATGCAAGATTTGTGGAGAAATAGGCTACACCCATAAAGAACACAAGGATGAATGCCCTAACTGTGAAGGAAGTCACCCAGCTGAAGAATGCCCAACTAGGCAGATCACTTGTTTCTTGTGTGAAGGGACTACCCACTACCCTGCTCAGTGTCACATTTACCCCTTGGTACAAAGAACCATCCAACAGAAGGAAGAAGCAATGAAAGGAGCCCTTATGGAAAGTTTAGAAGAACCTGTGTGAAGAAAGAGGTGGAGGACACACCCAAAGAAGAGCCAATTAAACCATGCACCAAGTCATGCTATTCATGTGGAGAAGAAGGACACCTCTCCTAGAATTGTATGAATGGGGATCTAGTAGAATTCCCGACAGAGGAAGTAGAGTATGACCCACTGGAAATAGAAGCTCTGATGGGAATGGAAAAGTCCAGAAAGAGAAGTAGATTGGATTCCAGGAAAGACCTGAGTCATATCACCTGTTACAGGTGCAAGGAGTCAAGGCACTACCTCAACAGTTACCCAAAAAGGAAACCTCGATACTTGTCAGAAGTAATATGTTTTAGTTGTAATGGAGCAGGGCACTTTGCCAGAGAATGCCCCAAGGAGAAGGAAACCTGTGCTAGGTAGTTGAGTTTGCAACAGAAGTAATGGAGTAGTAGAAGTGAGAACATTTTCTTGAGGTGTTGAGTTGAGACATGTAATGGAAAAGCGAGAGATTGTAATTAATTAAGAGTGAATAAAGTTAGCATCGTTGGTACTGATATGGATTTTATGAGTTGTTACTCTATGAATAAGGATTTTGACCATTTTGAGGATAAGAGAAATATGGTCTATGGAAGGTTTGTGCATTTTAAGGGTGGTAGTACCCTGTAAGAACCCTTGACTCTTGGAAAAGATAAGGATACTCCACTGAGTGGATTTTGGACAAAATGAATATGAGTTTTGTCTCGATATGTGCGATACCCCAAGAGTATGTAGGATGAAGTTGGAGACCGTCAGTTGTTTGGACCAAATGTGATCAAAGGAGTCGGAAGAGAATGTTAAGTTGATTCGAGATAGACTGAAAGTAGCTCAGTCCAGGTAGAAGAGTTATGCAGACTTAAAAACTCAAGGAGGTAGTCTATGAAATTGGAGACAGAGCATGTCTTCATGTGTTCCCTCTGCGAGGAGTTAAACGAATTGGAGTTAAGGTAAAGTTAGCCCCGAGATTTGTAGGACCATACTGAGTTTTGGAGCGTATGAGAGAAGTGGCCTACAAGTTGGAGTTACCCGAAGGACTGTCAGGAGTTCAGGATGTGTTTCACGGTTCCCAGTTGAAGAAGTGCCATGCAGAGATGGCCAATATTCCCGTGTAAGGACGCTTGACCGCGGAAAGGATAATGATGTTCCACGAAGTGGAATATGGACTTCATAAGTATAAGTTTTTATCTCGGTATGAGGGATATCCCATGAGGATGAAGAGATAAATTACTATTGGATATAAAGGAGGTATGATGTTGGAAATATGGATCAATGGAAACTCCAAGATGAGTCCGAGTAATCATGTCCTAGTTTGGTGCCAATAGAAGGAAGGAAGATAGTACAATTGGATAGATTTAAGAATACTAGGAAGTTGGATGTTGGAATAATGATAAGTTGCCCAGAGGATAAGTTCAAGGTTTACAAGTGATGAGATGGGCCATAACCCACAGGCTCCAGAACCTCCCAAGAAGCAAGCACATACTTGCTGAAGGATGGACCCTGGAAGAGGATATACCTTTGCCGATGGACGATCTTATAGGAGTTACGCAAAACCTGAGGGTTGGGAAGGAACGATAGATGTTTGTTTGGCTTGCAGAATCCATGGAATTATCCGAACTTAGTTTGTCGACAAGAGAAATTCTGCAATGCTTGTGAGGAATGACCAAGTGTTAGTATGCGAGATTCGCTAAACTGTGTACATGGTAATGATTTGGGTGCGGGATGGATTGATCACCATACCGACTTACTCTTATTATTCGCCTTGCTATATGGGATGGTAAATCTGAGTGACTTACCTATAGTAGAGAGACGGCGATAGTAAACCTTGTTTAAACCTTAGAATGGTATAAGTATTTTCCCCTTGTGCACGGCAGTTGTGCCAACCATAGGTTATATGGTGGGGATCAACCAGACCCATTTCCTACAGGAGAAACCATAAATTGTTGACCACCATGCGATATCGATAGTTGTTTAGTTTTGGCGCTAGACCCGTCAACTAAGAAGACCCAATCTCGGAATAACCTTACTAAGAGGACATGACAGAAGAATTGAGTAAAAGGTTATGCCACTACCTGAAGAGCCTAGAGAAGGAATTATCCTTACGATATGAGAAGACGGCACTGTCAAGAATAAGGATGGAGTATATGAGTTTTGATGAAACCGTAACAATGATTCTAAGGGTGGTAGCACCCCAGACACCGTGTGATGACCGATGGATTTTGAGAAGACCCCCAAACCCTAACCTTTTCTTGCTAGCCTCTCCGAATCTCGAGGACGAGATTCCTTTTAAGGGTGGTAGGTTTGTAACATCCCAAATTTTCAATTTGGAATGTTATACATTAGATCATCATGCATATCTTATTTTCTTGCATTTTGGTCGATCCTAGAAATTTCACGCAACTCAAGGACCTTCGGAGAGAGTTGGAGATTTCGTTATTCTCATATTTGAGAGTTTTCTCGAATTTGAAAAGAGGATCATTTGATTTATTTATTTCATCTTCAATTATTTTTCCGATACCAAAATATGAGAGAGGGAATAATATGACTTTCCCAAAATATAGGAAAAATGAAGATTTAATAAATAGATCAAATTTCGTTTTCCGGTGTTTGTTTGTTTTTCTTTGGATAGGGAAAAATGCGCGTTTTCGAAAAATTGCATTTTAGGTCCGTAGAAAAGTTCATTTTGTTCGACTCATTTTTAGGAGTCGGGGAAAATTTACTTTAGGAATTTTGGAGCCCGTTTAGTTTTTCTTTTTCTTGTTTTTCTTCACGCGGAACCGATTTAAAAAAAAAGGAACTCCCGCAGGCCAGCCGGGCCAAAGGCCCAGGCCAGCCACCGCCTCCCCAGCGCAGGCAGCCGGCCGCGCCAGGCCATCGCGCGCGCCACGCGCCAGAGGCAGGAGCCGCCGCCGCCCCTTTTTGATTCCTAGTAGGACTTTAGTCCTACTTCGTTTCCTCTTTTGTTTTCCTTTTCCTACTCTATTTCTTGTCCCCTACCCCAAGAAACCCCCTCCCCTCACCTATATAAATACCCCCACACCCCCCTCTCCTCACACCAAAAAACCCAAACCCCCTCTCCTCCCCAAGCCGCGCCCCACCCCGCGCCCCTCACCCGCCGCCGCCGCCCCGCGCCCAACGCCGCCGCCCTTGTGCATCGCCGCCGCCGCCCAACGCCGCCGTTCGCCGGAGCCCCTCGCCGGAACCTCGCCAAGGTAGCCGCGCCGCGTCTCTCCTTTCCCCTCGGTTCGGTTTTTCTTATAAACCGTTCCGATTCTTTTCTTCTCTTCCGATTCGTTTTCTTTCCGGTTCTTTTCTAAATCGTGCCGGTTTCTAGAATCGGTTTTCCGTTTCTTTTTCGGTTTCTTTTCCGAAACCCCTAGATCGGGTTTCCGTTTTCTTTTTTGGTTTCTTTTCCGAAAACCCTAGATCGGTTTTCGTTCTTCTTTCGGACCGTTCGTCTCAACGAACATGATCACCGATTATTCCCAGTTAACGACGCCCGTTCGTTTAACCGTTCGTCTCTTTCTTTTCGTCGGATTTATTCCGCGATCGCGATCTCAGATCCGATCTTCGTTCTAGTTTATCTTCTCGCCCGTTTATCGGAACCAGGTGATTCAAGCGCCTGGAGTTTCGTCTCGAAACCGCCGTTCCGTCTAATCAACTTGAACAAGTTTTTGCTATGAATTTGACCTAGTTTCAACTTGCTAGAACCGAGTTGTTTTCTTCCGCCGTTTGTTTTCCGTCGTTTGTTCGGTTCGTTCTTTCTTTGCAACCGGAGTTCTTAAGTTGAACTTTCTGGTTCGTCCTCTCATTCGAGTTTTACTTGTGCATTAGATGAGTACTTATTGTGTGGTTACTATTGTTTGCTTACGATAGATTGACCGGAGTGTGACGAGTAGATCTATCAAGAGTTTTAAGTACGAATCATCTTCATCTACATTGCAGGCAAGTTCACACTTTGATCATACCTTTTCTACAACCCAGTTTTATTGCATTAGATCAATCCTCTCACATTGCATGATTAGGATCTAATTAAATTGTGGGATGGGAAGTAGATGAGGTAGTACCTATTACCTGTATTATTATGAAACCTTTGGGAGTTACTTCTACGTTTGCTTATTATGCCATGCTATGCTAGTAGACGTGGATTGGGTGAGTGATATCCATGACAGATGTGAGTTGATAATTTTAATTTGGTTTATCTAAGGTGGAAACTTAAACACACATCTGGGTGGATTGAGGCACCTGATGTCTATCAGGACTTGCCTGTTTTATTTTGGACCGCCACCCAGGCTCAAAGGGATCATAAGATCTTTCAAACTAGAAACTTACGTGTGCAGCCACATGCTACTATGGGCTCTGGCATAGTTGACTAAGTTGTGCGAACTCTTACGGGGTGGACTAGCAGATGTAGGGGTTGTAGGTGGTACAGTCTACCCCACATGTAAGGTGCTAGCGCTTCTGAAAGACTATGTCTCGGTCATCCGTTTCTCAAACACCATGTAGTGCGAGAAAACAACCGGAGGCGATCGAGTCATGTGGGAAAAGTGTGCAAACCTCTGCAGAGTGTACAAACTAATTATGATTAGCCGTGTCCCCGGTTATGGACAACTTGAGTATCTAGTACTTGAATATCATTGTGAATCTCAACATGTTACTTGTAATTAATGTTGTTGGGTTTTAATTATTTTTAATTTGGGATTGAGAATGTTGTCAACCATTCTCAATGTTTCACAACCACCATGATAGTAATTAACTTTATTCCTTTGAAGTAGGGAAAAATTGGCTTTTCGCAAAAACCTTATAACCATAGAGCTTTTCCACCAGCCATATATGCATATAGTGATAGCCATTGTTCATCATTTTTCTCTATGGTGTGAATTTTGCCAGTACATTCAATGTACTGACCCGTTTCGAGCTGCAACGTCTCATGTTGCAGGATTATCTTACGACGAGTAAGTGATACGTTAGGGTTACAATTTCTACACTCAACTTTGCCGTTGGTGTTGATGGGAACCCACAACCTTGTTGCTTCCGCTATATGGATTGAGGTAATAGTATTTACGTTACTTTATACATGTGATTTACCTCTATTATAAATCCTTCGAGTACTGTGTGTGTCAGCATACCGATCCAGGGATGACACTTAAGCAGAGAGACTTGACCCATTCGGGTCGGGTCGCTACAAGGCCCATGAGGCCCATTAACCCCCCGGGGGGTTCCCGTAACCCCCCGGTACCCAGTTTTATCCGAAACTTCCCCAGAACACTTCCGGTGTCTGAATATAGCCGTCCAATATATCAATATTTATGTCGACCATTTCGAGACTACTCATTATGTCCATGATCACATCCGGGACTTCAAACTAACTTCGGTACATCAAAACTAATAAACTCATAATATAACTGTCATCGAAACCTTAAGTGTGCGGACCCTACGGGTTCGAGAACAATGTAGACATGACCGAGACATGTCTCCGGTCAATAACCAATAACGGAACCTGGATGCTCATATTGGCTCCCACATATTCTACGAAGATCTTTTATCGGTCAGACAGCATAACAACATACGTTGTTCCCTTTGTCATCGGTATGTTACTTGCCCGAGATTCGATCGTTGGTATCTCAATACCTAGTTCAATCTCCTTGCCGGCAAGTCTCTTTACTCGTTCCGTAATACATCATCTCGCAACTAACTCATTAGTTGCATTGCTTGCAAGGCTTAGGTGATGTGCATTACCGAGAGGGCCCAGAGATACCTTTCCGACAATCGGAGTGACAAATCCTAATCTCGAAATACGCCAACCCAACATGTACCTTTGGAGACACCTGTAGAGCACCTTTATAATCACCCAGTTATGTTCTGACGTTTGGTAGCACACAAAGTGTTCCTCCGGCAAACGGGAGTTGCATAATCTCATAGTCATAGGAACATGTATAAGTTATGAAGAAAGCAATAGTAACATACTAAACGATCGGGTGCTAAGCTAATGGAATGGGTCATGTCAATCACATTATTCTCCTCATAATCAAATGACAACACATGTCTATGGTTAGGAAACATAACCATCTTTGATTAACGAGCTAGTCAAGTAGAGGCATACTAGTGACGTTTAGTTTGTCTATGTATTCACACAAGTATTATGTTTCCAGATAATACAATTCTAGCATGAATAATAAACATTTATCATGATATAAGGAAATAAAATAATAACATTATTATTGCCTCTAGGGCATATTTCCTTCAGTCTCCCACTTGCACTAGAGTCAATAATCTAGATTACACGGTAATGATTCTAACACCCATGGAGCTTTGGTGCTGATCATGTTTTGCTCGTGGAAGAGGCTTAGTCAATGGGTCTGCAACATTCAGATCCGTATGTATCTTGCAAATCTCTATGTCTCCCACCTGGACTAGATCCCGGATGGAATTGAAGCGTCTCTTGATGTGCTAGGTTCTCTTGTGAAATCTGGATTCCTTTGCCAAGGCAATTGCACCAGTATTGTCACAAAAGATTTTCATTGGACCCGATGCACTAGGTATGACACCTAGATCGGATATGAACTCCTTCATCCAAACTCCTTCGTTTGCTGCTTCCGAAGCAGCTATGTACTCTGCTTCACATGTAGATCCCGCCACAACGCTTTGTTTAGAACTACACCAACTGACAGCTCCATCGTTTAATGTAAACACGTATCCGGTTTGCGATTTAGAATCGTCCGGATCAATGTCAAAGCTTGCATCAACGTAACCATTTACGATGAGCTCTTTGTCACCTCCATATACGAGAAACATATCCTTAGTGCTTTTCAGGTATTTCAGGATGTTCTTGACCGCTGTCCAGTGATCCACTCCTGGATTACTTTGGTACCTCCTTGCTAGACTTATAGCAAGACACACATCAGGTCTGGTACATAGCATTGCATACATGATAGAGCCTATGGCTGAAGCATAGGGAACATCTTTCATTTTCTCTCTATCTTCTGCATTGGTCGGGCATTGAGTCTTACTCAATTTCACACCTTGTAACACAGGCAAGAATCCTTTCTTTGCTTGATCCATTTTGAACTTCTTCAAAATTTTGTCAAGGTATGTGCTTTGTGAAAGTCCAATTAAGCGTCTTGATCTATCTCGATAGATCTTAATGCCCAATATGTAAGCAGCTTCACCGAGGTCTTTCATTGAAAAACTATTATTCAAGTATCCCTTTATGCTATCCAGAAATTCTATATCATTTCCGATTACTAATATGTCATCTACATATAATATCAGAAATGCTACAGAGCTCCCACTCACTTTCTTGTAAATACAGGCTTATCCAAAAGTCTGTACAAAACCAAATGCTTTGATCACACTATCAAAGCGTTTATTCCAACTCCGAGAGGCTTGCACCAATCCATAAATGGATCGCCGGAGCTTGCACACTTTGTTAGCTCCCTTTGGATCGACAAAACCTTCCGGCTGCATCATATACAACTCTTCTTCCAGAAATCCATTCAGGAATGCAGCTTTGACATCCATCTGCCAAATTTCATAATCATAAAATCTGGCAATTGCTAACATGATTCAGACAGACTTAAGCATCGCTACGGGTGAGAAGGTCTCATCGTAGTCAATCCCTTGAACTTGTCAAAAACCTTTTGTGACAAGTCGAGCTTTGTAGACAGTAATATTACTGTCAGCGTCAGTCTTCTTCTTGAAGATCCATTTCTTCTCAATTGCTTGCCGATCATTGGGAAAGTCAACCAAAGTCCACACTTTGTTCTCATACATGGATCCCATCTCAGATTTCATGGCTTCAAGCCATTTTGCGGAATCTGGGCTCACCATCGCTTCTTCATAGTTCGTAGGTTCATCATGATCTAGTAGCATGACTTCCAGAACAGGATTACCGTACCACTCTGGTGCGGATCTTACTCTGGTTGATCTACGAGGTTCGGTAGTAACTTGTTCTGAAGTTTCATGATCATTATCATTACCTTCCTCACTAATTGGTGTAGGTGTCATAGAAACCGGTTTCTGCGATGTACTACTTTCCAATAAGGGAGCAGGTACAGTTACCTCATCAAGTTCTACTTTCCTCCCACTCACTTCTTTCGAGAGAAACTCCTTCTCTAGAAAGGATCCATTCTTAGCGACAAATGTCTTGCCTTCGGATCTGTGATAGAAGGTGTACCCAACAGTTTCCTTTGGGTATCCTATGAAGACACATTTCTCCGATTTGGGTTCGAGCTTATCAGGTTGAAGTTTTTTCACATAAGTATCGCAGCCCCAAACTTTTAGAAACGACAACTTTGGTTTCTTGCCAAACCACAGTTCATAAGGTGTCGTCTCAACGGATTTTGATGGTGCCCTATTTAACGTGAATGCGGCCGTCTCTAAAGCATAACCCCAAAACGATAGCGGTAAATCTGTAAGAGACATCATAGATCGCACCATATCAAGTAAAGTACGATTACGACGTTCGGACACACCATTACGCTGTGGTGTTCTGGGTGGCGTGAGTTGCGAAACTATTCCGCATTGTTTCAAATGTAGACCAAACTCGTAACTCAAATATTCTCCTCCATGATCAGATCGTAGAAACTTTATTTTCTTGTTACGATGATTTTCAACTTCACTCTGAAATTCTTTGAACTTTTCAAATGTTTCAGACTTATGTTTCATTAAGTAGATATACCCATATCTGCTTAAATCACCTGTGAAGGTGAGAAAATTACGATATCCGCCATGAGCTTCAACATTCATTGGACCACATACATCTGTATGTATGATTTCCAACAAATCTGTTGCTTTCTCCATAGTACTGGAGAACGGTGTTTTAGTCATCTTGCCTATGAGGCACGGTTCGCAAGTACCAAGTGATTAATAATCAAGTGATAACAAAAGTCCATCAGTATGGAGTTTCTTGATGCGTTTTATAGCGATATGACCTAAACGGCAGTGCCACAAATAAGTTGCACTATCATTATCAACTCTACATATTTTGGTTTCAACATTATGAATATGTGTATCACTACTATCGAGATTCATCAAAAATAGACCATTCTTGAAGGGTGCATGACCATAAAAGATATTACTCATATAAATAGAACAACCATTATTCTCTGATTTAAATGAATAACCGTCTTGCATTAAACAAGATCCAAATATAATGTTCATGCTCAACACTGGTACCAAATAACAATTATTTAGGTCTAATACTAATCCCGATGGTAGATGTAGAGGTAGCGTGCCGACCGCGATCACATCGACTTTGGAACCATTTCCCACGTGCATCGTCACCTCGTCCTTCGCTAGTGTTCGCTTAATCCATAGTCCCTGTTTCGAGTTGCAAATATTAGCAACAGAATCAGTATCAAATACAAAGGTGCTACTGCGAGCTCTAGTAAGGTACACATCAATAACATTTATATCACATATACCTTTGTTCACCTTGCCATCCTTCTTATCCGCCAAATACTTCGGGCAGTTCCGCTTCCAGTGACCAGTCTGCTTGCAGTAGAAGCACTCAGTTTTAGGCTTAGGTCCAGATTTGGGTTTCTTCTCTTGAGCAGCAACTTGCTTGCTGTTCTTCTTGAAGTTCCCCTTCTTCTTCCCTTTGCCCTTTTTCTTGAAACCAGTGGTCTTGTTGAACATCAACACTTGATGCTCCTTCTTGATTTCTACCTCCGCAGCTTTCAGCATTGCGAAGAGCTCGGGAATAGTCTTATTCATCCCTTGCATATTATAGTTCATCACGAAGCTCTTGTAGCTAGGTGGCAGTGATTGGAGAATTCTGTCAATGACGCAATCATCTGGAAGATTAACTCCCATTTGAATCAAGTGATTATTATACCCAGACATTTTGAGTATATGCTCACTAACATAACTGTTCTCCTCCATCTTGCAGCTATAGAACTTATTGGAGACTTCATATCTCTCAATCCAAGCTTTTGCTTGAAATATTAACTTCAACTCCTGGAACATCTCATATGCTCCATGACGTTCAAAACATCGTTGAAGTCCCGATTCTAAGCCGTAAAGCATGGCACACTAAACTATCGAGTAGTCATCAGCTTTGCTCTGCCAGACGTTCATAACATCTGGTGTTGCTCCATCAGCAGGCCTGGCATCCAGCGGTGCTTCCAGGACGTAATTCTTCCGTGCAGCAATGAGGATAATCCTCAAGTTACGGACCCAGTCCGTGTAATTGCTACCATCATCTTTCAACTTTGCTTTCTCAAGGAATGCATTAAAATTCAATGGAACAACAACACGGGCCATCTATCTACAATCAAACATAAACAAGCAAGATACTATTAGGTACTAAGTTCATGATAAATGTAAGTTCAATTAATCATATTACTTAAGAACTCCCACTTAGAAAGACATCCCTCTAATCTTCTAAGTGATTACGTGATCCAAATCAACTAAACCATAACCGATCATCACATGAAATGGAGTAGTTTTCAATGGTGAACATTGCTATGTTGATCATATATACTATATGATTCATGCTCGACCTTTCGGTCTCAGTGTTTCGAGGCCATATCTGCATATGCTAGGCTCGTCAAGTTTAACCTGAGTATTTTGCGTGTGCAAAAACTGGCTTGCACCCGTTGTAGATGGACGTAGAGCTTATCACACCCGATCATCACGTGGTGTCTGGGCACGACGAACTTTGGCAACGGTGCATACTCAGGGAGAACACTTCTTGATAATTAGTGAGAGATCATCTTATAGTGCTACCGTCAATCAAATCAAGATAAGATGCATAAAAGATAAACATCACATGCAATCAATATAAGTGATATGATATGGCCATCATCTTCTTGTACTTGTGATCTCCATCTCCGAAGTACCGTCATGATCTCCATCGTCACCGGCATGACACCTTGATCACCATCGTAGCATCATTGTCGTCTCGCCAATCTTATGCTTCCACGACTATCGCTACCGCTTAGTGATAAAGTAAAGCATTACAGCGCGATTGCATTGCATATAATAAACCGACAACCATATGGCTCCTGCCAGTTACCGATAACTCGGTTACAAAACATGATCATCTCATACAATAAAATTTAGCATCATATCTTGACCATATCACATCACAACATGCCCTGCAAAAACAAGTTAGACGTCCTCTACTTTGTTTGTTGCAAGTTTTACGTGGCTGCTACGGGCTTAAGCAAGAACCAATCTTACCTACGTATCAAAACCACAACGATAGTTTGTCAAGTTGGTGCTGTTTTAACCTTCGCAAGGACCGGGCGTAGCCACACTCGGTTCAACTAAAGTTGGAGAAACTGACACCCGCCAACCACCTGTGTACAAAGCACATCGGTAGAACCAGTCTCACGTAAGCGTATGCGTAATGTCGGTCCGGGCCGCTTCATCCAACAATACCGCCGAACCAAAGTATGACATGCTGGTAAGCAGTATGACTTATATCGCCCACAACTCACTTGTGTTCTACACGTGCATATAACATCAACACATAAAACCTAGGCTCGGATGCCACTGTTGGGGAACGTAGTAATTTCAAAAAAATTCCTACGCACACGCAAGATCATGGTGATGCATAGCAACGAGAGGGGAGAGTGTTGTGCACGTACCCTCGTAGACCGAAAGCGGAAGCATTATAACAACGCGGTTGATGTAGTCATACGTCTTCATGGCCCGACCGGTCAAGCACCGAAACTACGGCACCTCCGAGTTCTAGCACACATTCAGCTCGATGACGATCCCCGGACTCTGATCCAGCAAAGTGTCGGGGAAGAGTTCTGTCAGCACGACGGCGTGGTGATGATCTTGATGTTCTACCGTCGCAGGGCTTCGCCTAAGCACGGCTACAATATTATCGAGGATTATGGTGGAGGGGGGCACCGCACACGGCTAAGAGATGTCCAGGATCAATTGTTGTGTCTAGAGGTGCCCCCTACCCCCGTATATAAAGGAGCAAGGGGGAGGGGCGGGCGGCCATGATGAGGCGCACCAGGGAGGAGTCCTACTCCTATCAGGAGTAGGACTCCCTCCTTTTCCTTGTCCAAGTAGGAGAGGGGGAAGGAAGGGAGAGAGGAGAGGAAGGAAAGGGGGGGGGGCGCCGCCCCTCCCTCCTTGTCCAATTCGGACTAGGGGGAGAGGGGGCGTGCAGCCTGCCCTGGCCGCCCCTCCTCTTCTCCACTTTAGGCCCATGAGGCCCATTAACCCCCAGGGGGTTCCGGTAACCCCCCGGTACTCCGATTTTATCCAAAACTTCCCCGGAACACTTCTGGTGTCCAAATATAGCCGTCCAATATATCAATCTTTATGTCTCGACCATTTCGAGACTCCTCGTTATGTCCGTGATCACATCCGGGACTTCGAACTAACTTCGGTACATCAAAACTAATAAACTCATAATATAACTGTCATCGAAACCTTAAGCGTGCGGACCCTACGGGTTCGAGAACAATGTAGACATGACCGAGACACGTCTCCGGTCAATAACCAATAGCGGAACCTGGATGCTCATATTGGCTCCCACATATTCTATGAAGATCTCTTATCGGTCAGACCGCATAACAACATACGTTGTTCCCTTTGTCATCGGTATGTTACTTGCCCGAGATTCGATCATTGGTATCTCAATACCTAGTTCAATCTCGTTGCCGGCAAGTCTCTTTACTCGTTCCGTAATACATCATCTCGCAACTAACTCATTAGTTGCATTGCTTGCAAGGCTTAGGTGATGTGCATTACCAAGAGGGCCCAGAGATACCTTTCCGACAATCGGAGTGACAAATCCTAATCTCAAAATACGCCAACCCAACATGTACCTTTGGAGACACCTGTAGAGCACCTTTATAATCACCCAGTTATGTTCTGATGTTTGGTAGCACACAAAGTGTTCCTCCGGCAAACGGGAGTTGCATAATCTCATAGTCATAGGGACATGTATAAGTTATGAAGAAAGCAATAGCAACATACTAAACGATCGGGTGCTAAGCTAATGGAATGGGTCATGTCAATCACATTATTCTCCTAATAATGTGATCCCGTTAATCAAATGACAACACATGTCTATGGTTAGGAAACATAGCCATCTTTGATTAATGAGCTAGTCAAGTAGAGGCATACTAGTGACGTTTAGTTTGTCTATGTATTCACACAAGTATTATGTTTCCGGATAATACAATTCTAGCATGAATAATAAACATTTATCATGATATAAGGAAATAAAATAATAACATTATTATTTCCTCTAGGGCATATTTCCTTCAGATCCGCCCTAGAATTAGGTTGGATATGAGGGGTGCCAGTCAGCCCGGGCGTTTAGGGCCAGCATGAGGAGGTCATCGGGGATTTTTTTACTAGCCAGTGACCAAGCCATCCGCCCGAGTTTATAAGGGGGGTCTGAGGCACCCTAGTGTCTACAACCTGCTTCTAAAACGAGTCGGGCAGACGGTCTAGTATGTGAGCGTTCACAAAAAGGTGACCCTGCCGAGCGCCTCAAACCGACTCTATATGCCTGGCTGATCAACATCCCTCATATCCAACCCAAATCTAATGCGGATATGGGAAGACCTCAACATGCCTCACATCAGATCCAGCTCATGCTTGCCAACATCTACCCCACGTATATTCATCTGCGTCCGCACGCCGGACCAAACCCTAGTCACCACACTCCGCTCCAGTCTGCCCCAAGCTCCGTTACGATGAGCTCCAATCTTCTCCAGCATGTCGGGTAGCGGATTCGACTTCGGGACTCCCAATCCATCGACTGGGGCATCGTCCCATGCAGGGACGAGTAGGCGATGACCATCTACATGGCCCTCTAGCTCTGTCGGGGAGAGTGTGCTTGATAGAGGTTGGAGTCGATCCGGCGGGCATCACTTGCGTCCACGCAAATGGCGCTCGGATCCACCAAGGTTGGAGGCCCGAGGCGCGTGCCGTCTGCCTCACCTGACGTGGTAAGGTTCGCCTACCCCCCAAATCCGGTGTGGATGCGTTAAAAGGGTTAGAGGGGATGGTGTGCCCGCCTTGCGAGGCAACAAGCGTGGGAGGCATAGGCGAAGGACACATCATATGATGCCTTGGACGAGGAAGCCATCCGTTCTCGCATCCTCTAAAATGGGAAAGGAGGAGCACACGTGAGGGATTCCTGGATTAGGGGGTCCTCGGGCGTCCAGACTATGGTACGTGGGCCGGACTGATGGACTGTGAGGATGCAAGACCGAAGACTCCCACCCGTGTCCGGATGGGACTCTCCTTGGCGTGGAAGGCAAGCTTGGCGTCTCGATATGAAGATTCCTTTCTCTGTAACCGACTTTGTACAACCCTAGTCCCTTTCGGTGTCTATATAAACCAGAGGGTTTAATCCATAGAGAGGTAGAACAATCATAATTAGATAGGCGAGACTTCTAGGGTTTAGCCATTAAGATCTATTGGTAGATCAACTCTTGTAACCCCTTTACTCATCAATATTAATCTAGTAGGACGTAGGGTTTTACCTCCATCGAGAGGGCCCGAACCTGGTTAAACATTGTGTTCCCTGTCTCCTGTTACCATCAACCTCAGATGCATAGTTCGGGACCCCCTACCCGAGATCTGTCGGTTTTGACACTGACATTGGTGCTTTCATTGAGAGTTCTGCTGTGTCGTCGCCAAGAGGTTCGATGGCCCCGTCAATCATCCACAACAACATTGTCCAGGGAGAAACCTTCCTCCCGGGACAGATCTTCATGTTCGGCGCCATCGCACTGCGGGCCAACTCGCTTGGCCATCTAGAGCGGATCGATAGGTACGCCCCTGGCCATCAAGTTAGATTTGGAAGCTTGAAATACGTCGCGGACATCCGCAGAGACTTGATCTTCGACGGATTCGAGACCACGGCAGTGGCCGCTCCCTGTCACCACGATGGACATGGCTTAAATCTGTCATCGAACTACACCCAGGAGATAGAACTACACCTAATAGGTCACGCCATCCGAGGATGGGAGGCTCAACCCCACCATTGAGGCCGTGGACTCAGCAGCGTTGGAGCCGCACACAGACCCAATATCGAGTGAGATCTTTGTTGCCAGAACCTCGAACACGTTTCCGGCTACAGGTTCCGAAGCATGTGCGTCTGTGCACGACAAGCTTGATCAGGCATAGATCATTGAATTCAGCTCCACGGACATCTTCCGACACTCGCCCTTAGGTGATGTGCTAAACTCATTAAAATCACTCTCCTTAGCGGGGGCCTCACGACCGAATTATATCCGGTTCGAATTGGAGGCTGATGAATTTCGTTTTCCACCCCTCGCCCACTTAATAGACATTCTCGAAGACATAGCTGGCATGCTCGATTATGGCTCTGATGACATCGATGTATGGACGATGATGCTGGAGAAGAAGTGGCCCAAAACCCGCCGTTTACCAGACGTTGGACGGCCACTTCCTCGTATGACGTATACATGGTGGATGCACCAAAAGAGAATAGCGGCGATGACAAGGAAGATCCAGTTGAGGATAAACCTCCCAAGATACAACCATAGCACCGTCGTCAGCGGCGCCGCTCTAAGTCATGCTGCAGCAAAGACAGCAACACCGGCATAGGAGAAAATAACACTCCGGACGGTGCCGAAGACAATGAAGACCCCGTTGATGCAACTTCTGAACAAGATGAACGGGAAGACGGGCAAGTTAGCCCTGATGAACGGGCCACGTACGAAGACTCGGAGGACTGTAATTATCTTCCACTCTCCGAGGTTGAGGCGAGCCTCGGCACCATGGATTTTATCATGCCTGAGGAACCTCTCGAGCAGGAGTGCTTCAAACGCCAGCTAATAGCCATTGCAAGGAGCCTGAAAAAGAAAGAGCAAAAACTTCAAGCTGATCAGGATCTATTAAATGATAGATGGACTGATGTCCTGGCAGCCGAAGAATGCAGCATCAAACACCCAGCCAAAAGTTACCCGAAGCGCAAACTGCTACCTCAGTTCGATGAGAAGGCACTGGAGCCCGTACCATCATTGCGCAATGCGTCTGACCGACCAGCATGCAGTCGGGATAAAGCAGCAACTCAAGCTGAACATAAAACAGCTCGGGGACACACATATGACCTATGATAGGACTCGGACGGTAGAGCAAGTCAGAACAGATCAATCTATGGATCACGGGGACGTGCCCCGACACGCGATAACGGCTATCTAGCCGAACGCAATAGCCATACTCACATCCGGGCCGAGCACCGCAGACGGAGTCTATCCGAGCTACGTCGCGACGCGACCCGATACAGAGGCGCCGCTCACGCACTTTGCTTCACTGACGAAGTAATGGGCCACGAATTCCCAGAAGGATTTAAACCCATAAACATTGAATCATACGATGGAACAACAAATCCTGCGGTATGGACGGAGGACTTTCTTCTCCATATCCACATGGCCCACGGCGATGATCTCGATGCCATTAAATAACTGCCACTAAAACTAAAGGGACCAGCCCGACACTAGTTAAACAGCCTTCCGGAGAACTCCATTGGCAGCTGGAAAGACCTGGAAGACGCCTTTCATGATCACTTCCAAGGTACATATGTCCAGCCACCAGATGCCAATGACTTAAGTCACATCATCTAGCAGCCTGGAGAATCAGCCAGATAGCTCTGGATGAGGTTCTTAATTAAAAAGAACCAAATTGTCGATTGTCCAGACGCCGAAGCCCTCACGGCCTTCAAACACAGCGTCCGGGATGAATGGCTCGCTCGCCACCTCGGTCAAGAAAAACCAAAATCCATGACATCCCTTACCACTCTAATGACCCGCTTTTGCTCGAGAGAAGACAGCTGGCTTGCTCGTAGGAGCAACGACGCCAGGGATCTGGACACTTCCGAAGTCCGACAAGGCAACGGAAAGCCATGACGCAATAAACACAAGTGTCATAACAATGATGAAATAACGCAAGATACAACAGTTAACGCCGGATTCAGCGGCTCCAAACCCGGTCAACGGAAAAAACCATCCAAGGCAAACAGAGATGGACCATCCAACCTCGATAAAATATTGGATCGGCCCTGCCAGATTCATGGCACCCCCAATAAACTAGCTACTCATACCAACAGAAAATGCTGGGTCTTCAAACAAGCCGGCAAGCTAAAAGCCAAACACAAGGGGAAGGAGCCGCCGAGTGATAGCAGTGACGAAGAGACTCGCCAGCCGAATACCGGGGTTCAAAAGGAATTCGCCCCCAAAGTGAAAACAGTAAATATGGTATATGCGACGCACACCCCTACAGGGGAGCACACACGCGCACTATGGGCCACATACACCATAGAGCAGGTTCCCCCAAAAATTAGACATACCTGTCCTGTCGTGGTTTTATCACGACAGATGTCCTCGTGAAAGGACTTAGTCGTGGAGCCATCGCAACGGGTTACCTTGAAGGGGTTAAAGCGGACACATGGACGCAAGAGAGTTTATACTAGTTCGGCCCCTTCAATGAAAGTAAAAGCCTACGTCTAGTTGTGATGTAATTGATGGGGTTTCGATGACTAGGGAGCAAACAAGCTTTGCCTAAGTCTCGAGTTGTTGTCTGTTGTTCTGAACCGCCGCCGGGTCGTCCCCTTATATACACGGGTGACGCCCGTCGGTTCACAGAGTCCTAACACCAGTTCATATTCGTATCCGGGTTGGTCTCTCCTTATTCCTATCTTACAATACAAGTTTACATACAGATGCCGGTTTACGGCTACAAGTCTTAAACCGACTACGGGCCTCAGGCCCTCATCTATCTTCTTGGGCTTTAACACTCTTGAGTTACTGATGAAGTTAACCCGGCCCGCATAGGCCAGTTTATGCCCAATAGTAATATTCCCAACATTAGGCCCGAGATTGATTTGAATGGGTTCATGTCAATCCTTAGCAAAATCTTCATCTTCAACATCTTCTCGTAGTTGCTGAACCGCCATGATGTCATCCTCTCCGGTTGCTGTAAGCCGAGGTGACATCATCTGTCATAAAGAAAACATCCATGATATCTCCTTGTTTAATAAACTCACAACAACCGAGGCGACAGCTCCGCTTCCGGAATTTTCGGTTCCTGGATTCACGCGCCTGACACATGTCTTTTTGCCTTATAAATAGGGCCGAAGGGTCATTTCTTTTCTCCCCTTCGTGCCCTTCCTCTTCGTCTTCCTCGCGTCGCCAGTCATAGAGCTCCGCCGCCGCCGTCGTCTTCTGCATCGACTTTGGCCGCTGCATCAACCTGAGCGTACCAGAAAACTGCGGCGACCTTCCGCATCTTCCTCAGCTCTGGTAGGTCTTCTGCTCTTCTCAACATAGATCTGTTCTAGGGTTTCGTGTTCTTGCTGCGTTCATCATCTGTTCATGTTCGTATGCTAGCTCCTGGATGCATCTGTGAACCCCTTCTTTGTGTAGTGATAACTTTTAGTATCCGCCTTTAGTTTCATGCCTAAAACCATAGATCTCACATATATTTCCGCCAATTGATTCAATACTATTCTGCTATGAGCTTTTGAATATTTTCCTTTTTTTCTGAACTTGCTTCAGATCCATCGCTGTAGAGAAATCTTGTGAAATCTGTTTCTGTACACTTACCCATCCGCAATCTCAACTGTTTCAATGCTTAGATCCGGCGGTTTAACTTGGTGTAGAAAAAATTAACAAACCGGTATATACCATTAGTCCCCTTGTTGAACCGCCAGATGTTGTTGCTTCATAAAACTCCGGTTTAGATAGAGCTGTCTCCGGTTTAACATTGTACATACCAGTGTACTTTAATCAATGCATTCTTGAACCAGAATCACCTATCCTGTAGATTTCATCATGGCCAAGCAAGTATATGAGTGCAACTGGGTTCCTTCTCGCGTCACAGAGACTCAACTAAAAAATTTAGTCCTGATCGGCGCCTTAGGCAGCAAAAATACCATCCATTGGAGGGTCCCTGGCAAAGGATGCCCTCCCACACCTCAAGAAGGAGAGGTCGTCGTTTTCGTAGATCACTTAGCCCGGGGCTTTAAGCCGCCCGGTTCTAAATTTTACCGGGATGTTTTAGCCAATTTCAACTCCGCCCACAAGACACTGGCCCCCACTCTATTACAAACATGTGTCACTTCCAAGTGCTCTGTGAGGCGTTCTTTCAAGAGGAGCCCAAAGTTGAGTTGTTCAGAGACTGCTTCCATCTAAACCGCCGCACTGAGTTTACTGACGGTTCGAATACGGAATTGGGTGGTGTGGCAATTCAGAAAAGGAAAGAGGTCACATACCCTCACGCCAAACTGCATAGCCACCCCAAAGAGTGGAATCAAACATGGTTCTATTGCAAAGACACCTCCCCTGCTGATGAAAATCCTTTGCCTGGCTTTCGTCCGAAGCGGCTTAGCAATACACACCCCTTTCCGCAAAGGTTGACTGCCAAGGAGAGAAGCAAATACGCTCCTCAACTGTCCAAGCTCAGAGCCTTCACGGCCAACGGTTTAACAGGGGTTGACCTCGCTCGCTGTTGGATATCGTGGAGCATATTGCCCCTTAGTCAGCGCTCCGGTTTGATGTGCGAGTATACTGGCAGTGTTGATGACCCACTGCGACATGCTAACATCCAGCTCACCGACGAAGAAATCACAGAGGCTGTGAATAGAATGCTGAATGAACCGGAACACATCTGTGCTCGAACCGGCCTGCTTCCCTGCTGTGCCACCAACAAACCGCCAGCTGTAAGAGTTTGATTTTTCTTTTTACTGAACCTGTTATTGATATATCTGGTCATTGTTTGATATCAATGTCTGTTTAAACAGGGCAATGATCCATTTTGGAGCAAGAAGCTTCCACAGGAGAAGCCAGAAAAAACAGACAAACCGGAAAGACCAACCCGGCCAAAGACTAAAGTCGTGAAACGACCTGCTCATAAGAAGAAAACCACTGCATCTTCTGATCCGGCCGCTGATGATGATGTGGGTAATCCGGACCTTGAGGTAGAGCTTGATTCACTTGGCTTATTTTTCACATGAGGATGATGCCGAAGCCAGCCATGCTGATGCTGCAGAGGTAATTACTCTCTCTTCTGATTGAAACCCTTTGCCTTCACTAAAAATCTGTCAGGCAAACCGAAAGGTTAAATTTTCTCATCCTCTTGCTTACTTGGATCCAAAATTTCTTATGAAGACCCAACAGCACGAAGCTCGCCGCACAACCCGGCATAGCGGCCAGGTAGTTACCTCCGCCAGTTTACCGAACAGTCCGGTTCGGAAACGCCGTTCAGAGGTCTCTAATTTGTTTGTCAGTGCTTGTCCTAAAGTGGGCTGTTTTCGTCAACCTCTTAATCCATCTGACTTCGATTATCAGGTTACTTCCCACTCATCCTCTGGCGAGTCATCGGCTACCCAGCTGCCACCGCTCAAAATAGTGCTTGGGTAAGCTATACTTATCATAATATTTTTGGTACATCACCTTGGAACATATGCTGTATTTGACTTTGTTATTCCTTTCAGGGCCAAGCCTAGGCCGAGCAAGAAGGCTCGCCTGGATAAAGCGGCCGAGGAGGACACCGTCCCTGAACCGGGTAAAACACCAGATCTTGAAGCGGCTATTCGTGAAGATATACCCAATGATCCACCACAGCAGGATGACGATTTTATTGATGAAGAAAGGCCTATTGACACCTTAGGCCCTGTCAACCAGCCCACAAGCCCTATCCGGTTTGGGAGATCCACCAGTCCATCCCAGCCTGCTGACAAGCCAACGGCCCCAGTGCAAACCGGCGATGCCAAGGATGATGAGGTTGTCATTACTGGCATTGGTCGCACAGAGCCAGGCAATCCCGTTGCTTTATCCAGACACACTGCCAAGGAAGAATTTGCTGCCATGGGCAAGGGAAAATGGAATGCCGATCTAACAACTTATGCCGCTCTGAACGCCCAAGATCTTCATTCCGGCTATCTGAACCGGCTATACACCAGCCGTGACTATGAAGCTGGTCTGGTTAATATGATGAATGAAAAATATGAGGTAACTTCCATATGCTTATCTGCGTATGTACTTCAATCTGTCAACTCTCCTAGCCCCCAAGGGCCAGTTTAGAATCTCCGTTCAAACCGGGACTTGTCAATGCAGACTTCAATGTTTTCTGAATTTGCTGATATAGCCCCCAAGGGCCGGTTCAACTTAGTGTAGCTAAACCGGGACTTTAGGTAATCAAGATTGTAATAGCAGTATTAACTGAACAAATAGCCATTAGCCCCCAAGTGCCAAGTTGAATACTTGTATTGAGCTTGGGACTTTTCTGAATAATTGAAGAGCAAATATGCATTAGCCCCCAAGTACCAAGGGCATAACTTGTTATGTGGTTGGTACTTCAATTCTTGTACCGTTATCTGAATCATATGACTGTCTATATGCAGTCTGAGCTGAACAAAAGGGAAAACCAAATCGTTGATCTGCAAGAAAATCTGAAGTGCCAACAAGCTGAAACCTCCAAAGCAAAAGAGGAATTAACCAGTGCTTTAAGCGCCATGGAACAGCTTAAGGAGGGCTTCAAGAAGGAGCGAGCGGATTGGGCCACTGAAAAATCCGCTTTAACCAAACGAGCAAAAGATGCCGAGGCTGCACTGAAACCGGTGGTGGACGAACTGACCAGCATAGAGCGGCAAGTGCATGCCATGACCGCTGCTATCTTTGGTAAGCTGGTTTGATTTCTGGATTGATTCGGCCGTCTTATAGAGATGCCGGTTTGTTAACCCTTTGTAATATTTCAGGGACACGCATTGGTCACTTGGGGTCAGATGTGTGGAAGAAATTGAAAGCCGCCTACACATTGACCGAACAACTGTACACTGGTGCACAACAGATCATCTCCACTACAACCTACAACAATCCGGCGCCCACTTTGATTCAGGACACTCTGAAGAGACTGTCGATGCTTCCTGCCCGGGTTGAAGAGCTGAAGAAATCTGCTGCTCGAACCGGTGCGATCAATGCCTTAATCCGGGCAAAAGCTTGGGTGCCGGATTTTGATCCTGTTGAAGCGGCTCAGGGCTATCCCAGCTTGAAGGAAGACGGGTCAGAGTTTAGTGAAGCGGATCTGCGAGCAATAAACCGGGAGGTGCGTCCGCTAGCTTGTCAATTGGTTGAAGAAGCAGACTTGTCTCATTATCAAGCCCAATATTACAACCAAAACAAGCGAGTAGTTGCACCAATTCCTGAAGCGGAAAATCTTATCCCTCCAATCCGTAAGCATACTTACGCTCCCGATATTGAACCATCGTTGCTGATCCATGATGAAGCTGTGTTTCAAGCATTAATGGGAATCGACTGGACAACTGTTGATTTCCAGCCGCTGGGTAGAGAAGCTGAAGTTGAAGCGGCGTGGGATGACCCACAACCATCAGGCCAGGCTGGAGACCAAGCTTGAATCGGAAGCCGGTTTAAACTACTTCTCCTTTGCAAAAAAACAATGATCTTATTTTGGGCACCGTGTTACCTTGTAACAGGCTAGCCGATACTCTTGATTTTGATATGCCTTCGTGCATAATTACTGCAACTTGTTCTTCCTTTGGGTGATGAACTTTCCAAAGTATTTTCTGCAATACAAAAAATCTGCCATCGTTGGGCATGAAGTTGGCTTGGCCAATCTTGAAGCGGAGGTTTATAAACCCACACTGTTGGAGGAGATAACAGCTCCTGTATATATATAATGCCGGTTTACCATGTAAACCGTGCCGGGTTATAATAAAACACCATGTTACTCCGTAAGAGGATGTTAATAAAAAATCAAACCGGGCAAATAGTCTCCGGATTAAAAATGGACTGTGTTCCATCAATTGATAGTTTGAACCGGCTTAAAACTTTGTCGGTTTAAAAAAACGCAACAAAAAGAAAGAAATATCTATCAAAGCAAATTGTGAAGCAAAGGCAATGATAAAACCGTTTGCAAAAAGAGGCTTTATTTGAGCCGATCAGATGGCGTTACCATGGTCGGACACGACCAAGCTCCCGATAGGTGTAGCTATGGTTCAAGTCAGCCAGGTCCCCAAATGAAACCGTGGCATTTATGCCGATCAAGAGGCGTGGCAATTATTCAGGTTCGACCAAGCCCCCAAGTGATTCTGTGGCCTTAGGCTGATCAAGAGGCGTGACTGGTTCAGACGTGACCAAGTCCCCTAGTGATCTGGTGGCTCTCGCCTATCAAGAGGTGTTGCATTGGTTCGGACACGACCAAGCCCCCAAGTGATATAACATGATGCTTTGAAAAGCTAACTCAAGGGATAAACCGGAGGCCGCTTTAGAACAACTCCGTGTAACCACACATGATGTAAAAGAATAGATACCCCGCTTTAGCTGAGGTTCTGGTTTATTATATTTAATCATAATATATACATCGTCGTAATATGTACATAAGTAGAGCCAATGGCTCAGGTATAGTAAGGCCGAAGATGAGCTATGTTCCACGGCCTGTTGGTCTCCTCCTCTGATGTACGTGAGTCTTTATGCTCTCGAAAATCGATCAGATAGTATGATCCGTTGTGCAGATTCTTGCTGACCACGAAAGGTCCCTCCCAAGGTGGGGATAGCTTATGCATATCAGCCTGATCTTGGATGAGTCGAAGCACCAAATCTCCTTCTTGAAAGGTTATGGTTCTGACTCGGCGACTGTGATAACGACGAAGATCCTGTTGTTAAATCGCCGAGCGGGCGGCTGCTATGTCACGTTCTTCATCCAACAGGTCCAAAGCATCTTGTCGTGCTGTCTCGTTGTCCGCTTCAACATAAGCCGCCACACGAGGTGAGTCATGACGGATATCACTGGGGAGAACCGCCTCCGCTCCGTAGACCATGAAGAACGGTGTGTATCCTGTTGATCTGTTGGGTGTAGTATTGATGCTCCATAACACAGATGGTAACTCTTCTACCCGACAACCCGGTGTTCTCTGCAAAGGAACCATAAGCGGGGTTTGATGCCTCTCAAGATCTCTTGATTAGCCCTTTCTGCTTGACCATTGGACTGTGGGTGTGCCACCGATGAAACGTCAAGCCGGATGTGCTCCCGTTCGCAGAACTCCTTCATGGCACCCTTGGACAAATTGGTACCATTATCTGTGATGATACTATGTGGAAAGCCAAACCAGAAAATCACTTTTTTGATGAACTGAACCGCTGTGGCCGCATCACACTTGCTAACAGGTTCTGCCTCCACCCACTTTGTAAACTTGTCAACCGCCACCAGGAGGTGGGTCTTCTTATCTTTGAACCTTTTGAAAGGCCCAACCATATCCAGCCCCCAAGTCACAAACAGCCAAGTAATTGGAATCATTCTCAATTCTTGAGCCGGCACATGAGCACGTCTTGAAAACTTTTGGCAACCGTCACATCGTCTGACCAGATCCTCCGCATCAGCATGAGCAGTTAACCAATAGAAGCCATGGCGGAACGCTTTAGCCACGAAAGATTTTGAACCGGCGTGATGACCACAATCTCCTTCGTGGATCTCACGCAAAATTTCACAGCCTTCTTCAGGAGACACACAGCGTTGAAACGCCCCTGATACACTGCAATGATGCAACTCGCCATTGACAATAGTCATGGACTTGGACCGCTGGATTATCTGTCGGGCCAGAGTCTCATCCTCTGGTACCTCGCCCCGGTTCATGTACGCCAGGTAAGGAAGCGTCCAATCCGGAATGACATGAAGAGCTGCCACCAATTGAGCCTTCGGATCAGGAATAGCCAAATCCGCTTCACCAGGGAGCTTAACCGACGGGTTGTGCAGCACATCCAGAAAAACATTGGGCGGGACCGGTTTGCGCTGAGAGCCCAACCGGCTTAAAGCGTCCGCTGCTTCATTCTTCCGTCGGTCCACGTGGTCCACCGGATAGCCTTTAAAGTGACCTGCAACAATATCCACCTCACGATGATATGCTGCCATGAGTGGGTCCTTGGAATCCCAAGTGCCAGACACTTGTTGAGCCACGAGGTCCGAGTCACCGAAGCACTTAAATCGACTTAGATTCATCTCCTTAGCCATCCGGAGACCTTGGAGCAAGGCTTCATACTCAGCTGCATTGTTAGTACAAGGGAACATTAAGCGGAGAATGTAACAAAACGTATCACCTCGTGGGGAAGTTAATACGGCTCCAGCCCCCGAGCCTTCCAATTGCCTGGATCCGTCAAAATGGATGGTCCAATATGTGTGATCTGGTTTTTCTTCAGGTGCTTGCAGTTCCGTCCAATCATTAATGAAATCAACAAGTTCTTGAGACTTAACCGCTGTCCGAGGCACATACTTCAACCCGTGCGGCCCAAGTTCTATAGCCCACTTGGCAATCCGGCCAGTCGCTTCCCGATTCTGGATGATATCCCCCAAGGGAGCAGAACTGACCACCGTAATGGGGTGCGCTTGGAAGTATTGCTTAAGCTTCCGGCTTGCCATAAAACTCCATATACCAGCTTCTGCCAATGCGGATACCTTTGCTTGGACTCAATGAGCACCTCGCTGATATAATAGACCGGACGTTGAACCGGATGCTGCTTGCCTGCCTCTTTTCGGTCCACCACAATAGCCACACTGATGGCACGAGCATTAGCAGCAACATATAACAGCAACAGCTCCTTGTCAATGGGAGCGGCGAGCACAGGCGGATTGGCCAATTGCCGCTTTAAGTCCTCAAATGCTTTATCAGTAGCAGAACTCCAGACGAATTGATCCGTCTTCTTCAACATCTGATACAAAGGGATTGCCTTCTCACCAAGGCGGCTGATAAACCGGCTTAACGCGGCAATCCGGCCTGCCAGGCATTGAACATCATTGATACACTTTGGTTTAGCCAGGGAGGTGATGGCTGTGATCTTCTCCGGATTAGCCTCGATTCCCCTGTTGGACACCAGAAAACCCAATAACTTGCCTGCCGGTACACCAAAGACAAACTTGGCCGGATTAAGCATCATCTTGTACGTCCTCAGGTTATCAAAGGTTTCCTTCAAGTCATCAACCATAGTCTCGTTCTCCCTTGACTTAACCACGATATCATCCACGTAAGCATGTACATTACGGCCAATCTGCTTGTGAAGACAATTTTGTACACACCGTTGATAAGTTGCCTGGGCACTCTTGAGCACAAAGGGCATAGACACATAGCAGAAGGCTCTAAAGGGAGTTATGAATGTCCTCTTCTCCTAGTCCTTAACTGCCATTTTGATCTGATGATAGCCAGAATATGCATCCAAAAAACTCAAATGCTCACAACCCGCCGTAGCATCAATAATTTGATCAATACGGGGGAGGGCAAAAGGATCTGCTGGACAGGCCTTATTAAGATCTATGTAATCCACACACATGCGCCAGGTGCCATTTTTCTTAAGGACCAGCACCGGATTGGCAAGCCACTCAGGGTGGAAAACTTCAATAATAAAGCCAACTGCTAAGAGCCTGGCTACCTCTTCTCCAATCGCCTTGCGTCTTTCTTTGTTAAACCGGTGGAGGAATTGTTTCACCGGTTTGTATTTAGGATCCACATTAAGGGTGTGCTCAGCGAGTTGCCTCGGTACACCTGGCATGTTAGAGGGCTTCCATGCAAAAATGTCCCGATTCTCACGGATGAACTTGATGAGCGCGCTTTCCTATTTCGGATCCAAGTTGGCACTGATGCTGAACTGCTTGGACGAATCGCCAGGCACGAAGTCAACAAGCTTAGTTTCAGCTGCCGATTTGAACTTCAGGGCCGGATCATGCTCCGTAGATGGCTTCTTTAATGGAGTCATGTCCACCGGATCAACATTGTCCTTATAATACTTCAGCTCCTCGGTGGCACAAACCGACTCTGCGTAGGCCGCATCTCCTTCCTCGCACTCCAAAGCGATTTTACGGCTTCCGTGAACTGTTATTGTCCCCTTGTGACCCGACATCTTGAGCTGCAAATACACATAACAGGGCCGTGCCATAAACTTGGCGTAGGCCGGTCACCCAAACAGGGCGTGATATGGACTTTGGATTTTCACCACTTCAAATGTCAATGTTTCCGACCTAGAATCATGATCATCTCCAAAGGCCACTTCCAGAGCTATCTTACCAACAGGATATGCTGACTTGCCAGGTACCACACCATGGAACACCGTATTGGACGGTTTGAGATTTTTATCTGTTAGTCCCATACGACGGAAGGTCTCATAGTACAAGATATTAATGCTGCTCCCTCCATCCATGAGCACCTTGGCGAACTTGTAACCTCCCACCTGAGGCGCCACCACCAGAGCCAACTGACCCGGATTACCAACCTGGGGGGGGGGTGATCCTCTCTGCTCCATATGATTGGCTGTTCAGACCAGCGTAGATAACGGGGCACGGCCGGTTCAACAGAGTTGACTGCCCGCCTCTGAACCTTCCGGTCTCGCTTGTCCAAGCTAGTGGTGAAGACATGGTACTGTCCACTATTCAACTGCTTTGGGTTGCTCTGGTAACCCGATTATTGCTGCTGCTGGTTGTAACCACCTTGGTTGTTCTGATTATTTTGATTGTTATGTCCGCCCGGATTACCATTAAATCCTGAACCGGAATTTCCTCCACCGTATCCCGGCCCGGATCCTGAGCCACCGCCGGAGCCGTGATCATATCGGAAAGCGTTAGAATTCTTGAACTCTTGCATAATGTAGCAATCCTTCCACAGGTGGTTTGCTGGCACCTCCTTCGTCCCATGTCTTGGACAGGGCTGGTTTAGTAGATAATTTAGGTGGTCCGGGTTAGGGTTGGGTGCCCCACTGCGATTTGGCGGTTTACCCTTGCCCCTCTGGCCCTTGTCCTACGCGTTGGTATTAGCCACGAAGTCCATGTTGCCATCCGCTTTACGCTTGCCTCCGCTACCGTTACCTGCCAAGTGATGCTGCTGACCTTTGGAGTTGCTGTTCTTCTTTCCCTTCCCTGTCTTGTCATCATCAGACTCGGGATCCTTGGTACTATCAGAATCAGCATACTTTACCAAGGCAGCCATGAGGGTCCCCATGTCAGTGCAATGGCGCTTCATCCGTCCTAACTTCAGCTTTAGGGCCCAAACTGGCAATTGCCTTCTAGGGTTATAACCGTGGTGTCAGCGTTGATGCGGTCTGATGAATGCAGAACCTGCGAGACCTGGCGCACCCAATGAGTCGTCGATTCTCCTTCCTCCTGGACACAGGCAGCTAAGTCCACTATCGACATAGGCTGCTTACATGTATCCTTGAAATTACTGATAAACCGGGCTCGTAATTGGGCCCATGAACTGATAGAATTGGCCGGTAAGCTTTTTAACCAAGTACGGGCCGTTCCTTCGAGCATCATGGTGAAGTACTTCGCACATGCCACATCATCCACATCAAGCATCTCCACGTCCATCTCATAGCTCTCCACCCATGTCTCTGGAGGTTGATCCGCCGTGTAATTTGGTACCTTGCGTGGGCCCTTGAAATCCTTGGGCAGGCGCACATTGCGTAAAGCGGGGACAAGGCAAGGCACCCCCAAAGAACTAGAAGTAACACCAGGCTCAACCGAGATAGTTGGACGAGCCAACGTAAGCTGCCGAGCTTGATACTGTGCGGCTAACTCGGCCTCCCTGCGCGCTCGGGCCCGGTCCACCACTTCCTGAGCGTTATCAGCACCACCCACTGGGTTTTTGCCGCGGGGTGCTCCACGTCGTTCATTACTTGACACTGCCGGTTCATCCATATGCCTGCTATAGCTCCGGCTTGGACGAGGGGTCGAGTGGATCCGGTCGCGGCTGTATGAGTATGCTTCCTGTTGGACCAAAGCTGTCCTAAGAAGCTCCTTGACCCGTCGTGTCTCTACCGCCTGTGGCGAGTCACCTTCAATTGGAATGGCCTCCAGCCGTGCAGCAGCGGCAACGAGATTGTCCATCGGGTTGGAGTAGTGACCCGGAGGTGTTGAAACAGCCTGAGGTATAACAGTGTTTTGACGAGGCAGATCCATCAGATGGGGCTGAACCGGCACACCGGTCCCAGGAGCTTCCGCCCGGTTTACCTCCAGCAGATTACTGGTTCCTGCTCCTGGGGTGTTGAAAAGGTCTCTGGCCTCGAAAACCGAAGGCAAACGGGATCGGTACTTCCTCTTCATGACTTCATGCGACGCGTTCTAGTCCAACATGAGCCTGTAGGCTTCTTCGTCTAAAGCGGCCCGCTCTGCGGTCATCCTGGCATTCTCAGCTGCCAGGTCTGCCTTGGCTTGGGTGATCTGTTCCTTCACCTTTGCAATCTCCGCGTTGTGGATGTCCTGATCCGCCGGGTTAGCTTCTGCCATAAGCACAACCAATGCATCAAATAGATCTGATAGGACTTGAGCCGGCGGGCGTACAGAGCCTCCTGCCCCGGCAGCTGTCGCCGCTACTGAACCGGAGGTTATTGGCGCAGCGCTCGAAGAATGAAGCGCTGCTTGTGTGCTGGCCATGAATATTCCAACTCGGTTGGGCAGATCAGAGGGGTCCGGAATACTGTCGCCATCGGAACAGCCCCCAATCCGGCCATCTTGTAGCTGATATAGAGATTCGGTTTCTCCGGCTGATGACTCGTCACCGGAATAAACGACGTTCTCGCCGCGAGATTCCGATCCATCCTCATAACTTCCTCCATGGATGACTCCCACGAAGGCACGCTTCACGGCCGGTTTAACCCGGGCGGATCGCGCATGCTGAGCCGTTTCGACGGGGTCGGTGCAGATGTTCGGCTCAGGGCCTGGTTCACCGATCTTGCCGATGAAAACGTGTATGCCACTAAAGGGGACCCGGTACCCGTACTCAACTGAGCCGGCCTCGGGGCCCCAGCCTGCATCGTCGATGTAGAGCTTGCCGCGACGACTCTTAGTCATCCGGCCCACATCGTAGCCCTCGAGTCCTTCAAAGCGGCTCTCCAAGAACTTGAAACCATCGTGCGATAGCCCCACGATGGGCGCCAACTGTCGTGGTTTTGTCACGGCAGATGTCCTCGTGAAAGGACTTAGTCATGGAGCCATCGCAACGGGTTAGCTTGAAGGGGTTAAAGCAGACACAGGGACGCAAGAGAGTTTATACTAGTTCGGCCCCTTCAATGAAGGTAGAAGCCTATGTCTAGTTGTGATGGAATTGATGGGGTTTCGATGACGAGGGAGCAAACAAGCTTCGCCTAAGTCTCTAGTTGTTGTCTGTTGTTCTGAACCGCCGCCGGGTCGTCCCCTTATATACACGGGTGACGCCCGTCGGTTCACAGAGTCCTAACATCGGTTCATATTCGTATCTGGGTTGGTCTCTCCTTATTCCTATCTTACAATACAAGTTTACATACAGATGCCGGTTTACGGCTTCAAGTCTTAAACGGACTATGGGCCTCAGGCCCTCATCTATCTTCTTGGGCTTTAACACTCTTGAGTTACTGATGAAGTTAACCCGGCCCACATAGGCCAGTTTACGCCCAATAGTAATATTCCCAACACGTCCCGAAGGATCGGTAGCTCTGATCATCGATCCAGTTATTGATGGGTTCCATCTTATGAAAGTCCTTATGGACGGCGGCAGTAGCCTTAATCTACTGCACCAAGACACTATCTGCAAACTGGGCATTGACCCCTCTAGAATCAAACCCACCACAACAATCCTCAAGGGAGCAGTACCCAGTGTAGAAGCTCACTTCATGGGCTCCGTCACACTGGAAGTCGTTTTTGGTTCGCCAAACAACTTCTGAAGCAAAGACTTGACCTTTGATATTGCTCTGTTCCACAGTGACTATAATGCACTAATGGGGCATACCGCTTTTGCTCAACTCAATGCTGTCATACTCTACGCCCCCGCAAAACTTAAAATGCCCGGTCCGCGTGGCGTCATAACAATAAACGGAAATACGGGACACTCCAGCTGTACGGGTGTCGACGTTCTGGGAACGGGGGTCCCCAGACTTGCGTGGCTGCGGCCCACGGCGTGGCTGGGCTAGCAGGTCTGTACGGCCCATCTTCATTGACAAGGCATACAAGACCCTCGCGAGGGGCCAAGCCTCGCGAGGCAGACGATGCAAGACCTCCTCAGGAGCGGCCATGCCAGGCAGGCTCACGAGGGGCAGAGAGATCAAGGCAAGGCAAACCTCGGGAGGTCCTCGTGACATGAGGCATGACGTTCGAGGCCAGGCGGGCACCAATGCGCGCAGTGTCCTTGTTTCCCCTTTGGTGCCAATGGGGCAAGCGTAGGCGTGGAGTAACGAGGCATCAAGCAAAGGTTTCCATATTGGTGCAACGAGACCAGGACCAGAAGGACGGCAAGACGGAGGTCATCATGGAGCCCAAGACGGCGTCATCACCAGAACCTTTGGCAGGCGAAGACCACCTTTTGCAGGGATAACTTGTGCTAGCTGTCCCCTTTCGAATTGGCCGTTGTTGGCTGATATGTCTCCGTCATATCTACTTTTCAAAACACTTTTGCCCTTGTTTTGGACTCTAACTTGCATGATTTGAATGGAACTAACCCGGATTGACGCTGTTTTCAGCAGAATTACCATGGTATTATTTATGTGCAGCAACAAACATTCTTGGAATGACCTAAAACTTCACGGAGCAACTTTTTGGAAAATATAAAAAATACCTGCAAAAGATGAAGGCCAGGGGGCCCACCACCAGTCCACGAGGGAGGGGGGCGCGCCCCCCTACCTCGTGGGCCCCCTGATGCCTCTCCGACTCCAACTCCAACTCCATATATTGTGTTTCGGGGAGAAAGAAATCAGAGAGAAGAATTCATCGTGTTTTACGATACGGAGCCACCGCTAAGCCCTAAAGCCTCTCGGGAGGGCTGATCTGGAGTCCATTCGGGGCTCTGGAGAGGGGAATCCATCGCCATCGTCATCATCAACCATCCTCCATCACCAATTTCATGATGCTCACCGCCGTGCGTGAGTAATTCCATCATAGGCTTGCTGGACGGTGATGGGTTGGATGGGATCTATCATGTAATCGAGTTAGTTTTGTTAGGGTTTGATCCCTAGTATCCACTATGTTCTGAGATTGATGTTGCTATGACTTTGCTATGCTTAATGCTTGTCACTAGGCCCGAGTGCAATGATTTCAGATCTGAACCTATTATGTTTTCATCAATATATGAGTGTTCTTGATCCTATCTTGCAACTCTATAGTCACCTATTATGTGTGATGATCCGTTAACCCCGAAGTGACAATAATCGGGATACTTACCGGTGATGACCGTAGTTTGAGGAGTTCATGTATTCACTATGTGTTAATGCTTTGTTCTAGTTCTCTATTAAAAGGAGGCCTTAATATCCCTGAGTTTCCGTAAGGACCCCGCTGCCACGGGAGGGTAGGACAAAAGATGTCATGCAAGTTATTTTCCATAAGCACGTATGACTATGTTCGGAATACATGCCTACATTATATCAATGAACTGGAGCTAGTTTTGTGTCACCCTAGGTTATGATTGTTACATGATGAACCGCATCCGACATAATTCTCCATCACCGATCCATTGCCTACGAGCTTTCCATATATTGTTCTTCGCTTATTTACTTTTCCGTTGCTATTGCTATCATCACTACAAAATACCAAAAACATTACTTTTACTACCGTTACTTTTTGTTACCGTTACCACTACTATCATTTACTTTGCTACTAAATACTTTGCTGCAGATACTAAGTTTCCAGGTGTGGTTGAATTGACAACTCATCAACTATACTTGAGAGTATTCTTTGGCTCCCCTTGTGTCGAATCAATAAATTTGGGTTGAATACTTTACCCTCGAAAACTGTTGCGATCCCCTATACTTGTGGGTTATCAAGACCATTTTCTGGCGCCGTTGCCGGGGAGCATAGCTCTATTCTTTGAGTCACTTGGGATTTATATCTTCTTATCATTATGAAGAACTTGAAAGATCCAAGGACCAAGATTTATCCCTCAACTACGAGGGGAGGTAAGGAACTGCCATCCAGCTCTGCACTTGATTCACCTTCTGTTTTGAGTAAGCTTGCGACACCTAAACCTGCTTCTGCTATTCGTTCTGATATGTCGCATGTTATTGATGATGCTACTTCTGCTATACATGATACTTATGATGAAACTACTTCTATGCTTGATACTACTGTGCCACTTGGTGATTTTCTCGATGAACAACTTGCTAGGGCTAGAGAGATTGAAAATATTGAATCTGATAATACTGATGAAAGTGATGATGAAGAATCATTTGTTATTCCTGAGGGTTATGTTTTTGATCAAGAAGCTTCTTTAGCTATTTTAGCTTGCAAGGATAGAAACGAACTTAAGAGGTTATTAGCTAAATGGAATAAGCAATCTCTAAATGCTAGAATGAAACCTGACCCTGCTTTTGCTACTTCACCTATCTATGTTACCGATAAGGATTATGAATTCTCTGTTGATCCTGATATAATTACTTTGGTTGAATCTGATCCTTTTCATGGCTATGAATCTGAAACTGTTGTGGCACATCTTACTAAACTGAATGATATAGCCACCCTGTTCACTAAAGATGAGAGAACTTGTTACTTTTATATCCTTAAAATATTTCCGTTCTCATTAAAGGGTGATGCTAAGATATGGTTTAATTCTCTTGATCCTGGTTGTGTGCGTAGTCCCCAGGATATGATTTATTACTTCTTTGCTCAATATTTTCCTGCTCATAAGAAACAAGCTGCCTTAAGGGATATATATAATTTTGTGCAAATTGAAGAAGAGAGTCTCCCACAAGCTTGGGGGAGGCTTCTCCAATTACTTAATGCTTTGCCCGATCATCCTCTTAAGAAAAATGAAATAATTGATATCTTTTATAATGGACTAACCGATGCCTCCAGAGATTACCTGGATAGTTGTGCTGGTTCTGTTTTCAGGGAAAGAACATCGGATGAAGCTAAAATTCTATTGAATAATATGTTGATAAATGAAGATAATTGGACACCTCCGGAGCCAATTCCTGAGCCTATTCCTAAACCAACTCCGAAGAAGAGGGGTATTCTATTTCTCAGTCCTGAATATATGCAAGAGGCAAAGAAATCTATGAAAGAAAAAGGTATTGAAGCTGAAGATGTTAAGAATTTACCTCCTATTGAAGAAATACACGATCTTAATTTACCGCTTGTTGAAGAAACATATGATCTTAATCCTTTACCTATTGAAGAAACTCATGGTCTTGATAACCCGACACAGGTAGTAAAGGTAAATTCTCTCTATAGATATGATAAAGCTGAAATCCCATTTACTAAATTTAATAGCCCATGCTTAGATGAGTTTGATAAATTTATGGTTAAGCAAGAAGATTTTAATGCTTATTTTGGTAGACAATTGAAATACAATTCAAATATGCTTGAACACTTGGGTGATTATATGGCTAATGTCAAAGGTGAACTTAAAATTATTAGTAAACATGCTTCTATGGTTACCACTCAAGTAGAACAAGTACTTAAAGCTCAAAATGATTTGCTCAATGAATTGAATAGTAAAGATAATGATCATGCTGTTAGAGTTATGACTAGAGGTGGTAAAATGACTCAGGAACCTTTGTATCCTGAAGGCCATCCTAAGAGAATTGAGCAAGATTCTCATAGAAATAATATAGATGCACCTAGTCCTTCTAAAAGGAAGAAAAAGAAAAATGATAGGACTTTGCATGCCTCTAGTGAACCTATTACTGAAACACCTGAGAATCCAAATGATATCTCTATTTCTGATGCAGAAACTCAATCTGGTAATGAACCTGAAACTAGTAATAAGGTTAATGATAATGTTCATGATGATGCTCAACCTAGTAATGATAATGATATAGAAATTGAACGCGATGTTGATCTTGATAACCCACAATTAAAGAATCAGCGTTATGATAAGAAAGACTTTGTTGCTAGGAAACATGGTAAAGAAAGAGAACCATGGGTTCAGAAAACCATGCCTTTTCCTCCCAAACCATCCAAGAAAAAGGATGATGATGATTTTGAGCGCTTTACTGAAATGATTAGACCTATCTTTTTGCGTATGCGATTAACTGATATGCTCAAAATGAATCCTTATGCTAAGTATATGAAAGATATTATTACAAATAAAAGAAAGATACCAGAAGCTGAAACTTCCACCATGCTTGCTAATTATACTTTTAAGGGTGGAATACCAAAGAAACTTGGAGATCCAGAAGTACCCACTATACCATGCTCTATTAAAAGAAACTATGTTAAAACTGCTTTATGTGATCTTGGAGCCGGTGTTAGTGTTATGCCTCTCTCTTTATATCGTAGACTTGATTTGAATAAGTTGACACCTACTGAAATATCTTTGTAAATGGCTGATAAGTCAACTGCTATACCTGTCGGTATTTGTGAGAATGTGCCTGTTGTAGTTGCAAACATTACTATTTTAACGAACTTTGTTGTTCTTGATATTCCCGAGGACGATAGTATGTCTATTATTCTTGGAAGACCCTTTTTGAGTACTGCAGGGGCTGTTATTGATTGCACTAAAGGCAATGTCACTTTTCATGTGAATGGCAATGAGCATAAGGTACACTTTCCGAGGAAACAACATCAAGTTCACAATATCAATTCTATTGGAAAAATTTCATCGATTATATTTGGAGGTTTTGAATTTCCTCTTCCTACTGTCAAGAAGAAATATGATATTCTTATTATTGGGGATGTGCATATCCCCGTTGAGGTAACATAGTGTTATTCGAAATTTCTCCGGTTCCATGTTATTCGAAATGAGTTCGTTAACAAGACTTGATCAACCTTGTTAGTGGATTCCTTTTGATGAGCATGAGACGGATGAAACTAGAAGGCACAACCTTCTGTACCCTCCTTTTACTTTCTATTATTTATATTAAATAAAATAAAATAAATATTTTTTCGTCTACTATTTGATTATCCGTGCAATATAAAAATACCCCGAAAATAAAAGTTCTCCAAATGCCCTGAAATTTAAATATGATTTTTTTCCAGAATATTTGAGAATATTTGGCACTGAGAACACAGCATGGGGGTCAACCACCTGCCCACGAGGGTGGAGGGCGCGCCCTACCCCCTGGGCGCGCCCCTGCCTCATGGGACCATGGTGGCCCTCCTCCACTAATTCCTGCACCCACACACTCCTTCTTCCTCCCCCAAACATGAATATCCAGCTCAAGCACGAGTTGTAGCTCATTTTGCTGCCATTTTTTATCTCCTTGCTCAAAGCACCTCTCACAAAACTGCTTGGGGAGATTGTTCCTTGGTATGTGACTCCTCCATTGGTCCAATTAGTTTTTGTTCTAGTGCTTTATTCATTGCAAATTTTTGCTGCTTAGGTGACCCTGTTCTTGAGCTTGCATGTCAAATTTATATGATCAAAAGTAGTTTTGATGCATGATATAGGCTCTAGGCACTTGTAGGAGTAGTTGCTATCAATATTATTGAGTTTGGTTTACTTTTATTTTGAAGTTAATAAAATTTCAGATTTTTAAGAAAATGATGAGGAGACTTTTGAGGGGATCATCGAGCCAAAGCTCGAAGGAAAAGGCACCGAAGCCTAAGTATAATCTTCCTCGCACCACGGAGGTTCGGGCGTGTGAATGGCCTTCCGATGATTTCTTGAGAGCAGCCGAGATTTATGAAGATTTTCATGAATTGGCTAAGAATGCAGGACTCACCGCGTTCCTCCACGACCAATGCGATCAATATCTTTTACTCACAAATATCTTTGTGCAAAACTTTCATTTCCATTCTAGGAGCTCACCACCTATGGTGGAGTTTTATTTATATGATGAGCATAAGGAGATGTCACTTTATGATTTTTGTCGGGTTTGTTTAGTCCCTTTTGAGGGAAAGACAGAAGAACCACATCGCGATGATGTGGAGGGGTTTATTTATACTATCACTGTAGGGGAAACAAGGAAGGTTTCCGATGCACGAATCACTAGCATACATTTTCCTGTTTTACATTATTTTGCATTATTTGCTAGTCGTTGTTTAATTGGTCGCGGAAACTGTGGAAACCTGAGTATCCCTGATATTATTATTTTGCTCCACGGTTTATACGGTGATAACTCTGTTAGTATGGGCGGCATTATTGCTAAACAGTTAAGTCTAAACCGTACCAAGGGCCCCGTCTTTGGAGGCATCTATGCTTCACGCTTAGCTGCACATTTTAACATACCTATTAGGCATTATGAGAAGGAAGAAAAAGTGAATCCTCATGTTTATCTAGATTATAAAAGTATGGTGGCACATGATTTTATTGTTAAAAATAGGGAAGGAGAGCTTAAATACCAATTGTTCTTTGATAAACATCATCCTGAGACTATTACCCTGCCTACTCCTTCTTTGTTTGATTTATCTACAGGCCAGTACCTTGTTCCGTTAAAGGCTATTCACGCCTACCAGAACCCTGCACCAGCCATGGAGCCAGAGCCGGAACCACAAGTTGATCCTTCACGACAGTCTAATTATCAGTGGCATCCGGAGATGATTGTCAGCCAGTGGCAATCGGAGCCTTCCTCGTCTTCATCTTAGTATGACCCCAACTACTATTATGGATATCCGCCAGGCCATCCGTGGCCATAGACCAACTTAGGCTAAAATCCAAAGCTTGGGGGAGTACGTATTTCCCACCGACATTACATTTATGTTCACACACTCATTGCCAGATGTCGGTGCTCATACTTTTTCATTGTATCATCCATGCTAGTTTATTTTCCATTTTATGCTTTCTTCTTGTGTGTTTGATAAACCTGAAGAAAAACCAAAAAAATTAGTTGTAGCTTTTAGTTAGTTTAATTTTCATGCCTGTAGTAGTAATTAAAAAGAAAACCCAAACGATTTCATGTTCTTCTTTTGCTTGTTGGGAGCTTTCCCGTGTAAATAGTTTTATTTCTTTTTCTTTTCTTTGGGGGTCGATAGGAGAAGACCATAATTAAATTGTTTAAGTGGCTCTTGTATGCATAATTGTTGATCTGACAAAAGAGCCCATATTGCCTTGTCTTCTCCTGTTTATTGAATGCTTGCAGATTCCATCTTAGTCCAATGCACTTGCACAATTGTGATTATTCACATCGTTCGGTCGTGCAAGTGAAAGGCAATTATGACGATATATGATGGACTGACTGAGATAAGAAAAGCTGGTATGAACTCAACCTCTTTTGTTTTTGTAAATATGATTAGTTCATCGTTCCTGATTCAGCCTATTATGAATAAACATGTTTGCAATGAAAATTAGGGATCATAGTTTGTTGTGCCATGCTTGATTAGCTATGAGTTATAATGGTTTACCTTGCGTGCCAACATGCTATTGAAATGGTTATGATGTGGTATGATAGGGTGCTATCCTCCTCTGAATGATTTAAGTGACTTGAATTGGCGCATGTTCACGCATGTAGTTGAAACAAAATCAACATAGCCTTCACGATATTTATGTTCATGGTGGATTA
The DNA here is from genome assembly GCF_002162155.2 of Triticum dicoccoides. Classification (NCBI taxonomy): domain Eukaryota; kingdom Viridiplantae; phylum Streptophyta; class Magnoliopsida; order Poales; family Poaceae; genus Triticum; species Triticum dicoccoides. Next base: position 169,900,962 of record NC_041392.1, read on the forward strand.
TATCCTACTCATGCTTGCACTCGGTGTTGATTAATTTTAATGCATGTTCATGACTGTTGTCGCTCTCTAGCTGGTCGCTTCCTAGTCTTTTGCTAGCCTTCACCTGTACTAAGTGGGAATAATACTTGTGCATCCAATCCCTTAAACCCCAAAGTTATTCCACATGAGTCCACTATACCTACCTATATACGGTATCTACATGCCGTTCCAAGTAAATTTGTATGTGCCAAACTCTAAACCTTCAAATAAATATCCTGTTTTGTATGCTCGAATAGCTCATGTATCAACTAGGGCTGTCTGTATCTTCCATGTTAGGCGGGTTATTCTCAAGGGGAGTGGACTCCGCTCCTCACTCACGAGATAAATGGCTGGTCACCGGGATGAACAGTCCCATGCTTTATGCAAACTAAATCAAAATAATTGCAAACAAAACTCCCCCTGGGACTCTTGTTAGTTGGAGGCACTCGTTGTTTCGAGCAAGCCATGGATTGATGCTTGTTGGTGGAAGGGGGAGTATAAACTTTACCATTCCGTTTGGGAACCGCCTATAATGTGTGTAGCATGGAAGATATTGCCATCTCTTGGTTGTTATGTTGACAATAAAAGTATACTGCTCAAAATGTTATTCACCTCTATTTCGAAATCGAGCTCTGGCACCGCTACAAATCCCTGCTTCCCTCTGCGAAGGGCCTATCTATTTACTTTTATGTCGGGTCATCTTCCTCTTATTAAAAAGCACCAGTTGGAGAGCACCGCTGTCATTTGCATTCATTATTGTTAGTTTACATGGAGTATGACTTGACTGGATCTCTTTTACCATGAATTACAATGTCTAGTCAGTCCTTGGTCTTTAAAGGTGCTCTGCATTTATGTTTTGCGGTCTTAGAAAGGGCTAGCGAGATACCATCTTGTTATACCATATTATGATTGTTTTGAGAAAGTGTTGTCATCTGAGACTTATTATTATTGCTCGCTAGTTGATTATGCCATTGATATGAGTAAACTTGAGACCTAAGCGTTATTGTGAATGTGGTTAGTTATAATCTTTGCTGAAAACTTGAATGCTGACTTTACATATTTACAATAACAAGAGCAAACAGAGTTTGTAAAGGTTTTTCTTTATCACTTTCAGTTTGTCAACTGAATTGCTTGAGGACAAGCAAAGGTTTAAGCTTGGGGGAGTTGATACGTCTCCTTCGTATATACTTTTCCAAACACTTTTGCCCTTCTTTTCGACTCTAACTTGCATGATTTGAATGGAACTAACCCGGACTGATGCTGTTTTCAGCAGAATTACCATGGTGTTATTTATGTGCAGAAACAAACATTCTTGGAATGACCTGAAACTTCACGGAGCAACTTTTTTGAAAATATAAAAAATACCGGCAAAATATGAAGCCAGGGGGCCCACCACCTATCCACAAGGGTGGGGGGCGCGCCCCCTACCTCGTGGGCCCCCTGATGCCTCTCCGACTCCAACTGCATATATTGTGTTTCGGGGAGAAAAAATCAGAGAGAAGAATTCATCGCGTTTTATGACACGGAGCCACCGCCAAGCCCTAAAACCTCTCGGGAGGGCTGATCTAGAGTCCGCTCGGGGCTCCAGAGAGGGGAATCCGTCGCCATCGTCATCATCAACCATCCTCCATCACCAATTTCATGATGCTCACCGCCGTGCGTGAGTAATTCCATCGTAGGCTTGCTGGACGGTGATGGGTTGGATGGGATCTATCATGTAATCAAGTTAGTTTTGTTAGGGTTTGATCCCTAGTATCCACTATGTTATGAGATTGATGTTGCTATGACTTTGCAATGCTTAATGCTTGTCACTAGCTGTGACGCCCCGAGACCGATGTGCCAGGTGTCTTTTAGTTATTCGCTGTCGTTGCCATGTCATTTTCTTGCGTGTTGCATCTTGCCATGTCATCATGTGCATTGCATCATCATGTTTTCAAAACTTGCATTAGCCCGGGTTCTCCCTGTTCCGTCCATTGTCCGTTCTGAGCCCAGACACACTTGCACGCGCCCGCGGCACGTCCGAAATATTATTTTATAAGTGGCCAAAAAATGTTATCGGAATGGGTTGAAAGTTGGCATGTGGTGTTGTTATGTTGTAGGTAGGCCGCCTGCCAAGTTTCATCGCATTTGGAGTTCGTTTGATAGCCCAACGGATAACTATAGCGACATTATAGTCGGTCTAACGTCGGACGTTTTTGGTCTCCAGAAATAGTCGCCGGGCCTCCCTCTCTTCTCTTCTCTCAGCTCGAGACCGTCTACACAGCTCACTACCTACCGCCAGGTCCAACCTAACCTCTCTCGTCAGCCCGCAGCCCCCCTCGCGCGCGTCCAAAACTTACCCGAACCCGACCCGGGCAATCGTCACCGTTGGATCCGGATCATCCCCAAACATCTACAAAACATCTCCGTTTTGTTTATTGGACTTCTTAGTCTATTTTTCTCGACCGCCCGATTACGATCGGAGGGACGTGATCGCCCCTAATCTAACCCACTCACTATATAACTAGTCTAACCCTAGATCCTAGGAGGGCTGTCCCATCAAATCCTTCTCCCCGCCGCCACTCCTCTCCCACCTTGGGATCCTCCTGATGCATCCATCCCCGACCAGCCGCTCCTGATCTTCCTCGCCTTCCGTGTCCCACCAACCAGCACACAGCCTCCCGCTCCTCTCGTTCCCGAGAGCGAGGAGTTCCCCGGCCCCGATCCAGCGCCTGATCCCCGCCTCCTCTATACGCTAGCTCGCCGGAGCAGATTTCCTCTCTACCTCGCGCCCCTTCTCTTTTTCTTTTTCCCCGTTGCGGTCTCCTCCCTCTCATGATCTCTCCCTCTCTGTCTTCAGGGACTCGAACCAGCGAGCCGCCAGGGGCACGCGAAGCATGAACCTCCGATGCCGAGACGCCGACCAGCAACCCCGACATCGTCAGGAACTGCCAGCACCGCCCATGGTCTCGCCTCCGGCCAGAACGGGTCGTCCCCGACCTCCATCGCTGCGGATCCGCCTCCCCGGCCATCCCGCGCACTGAACCTCGCCGGAGCCGCGCTAGGCCGCCGCCGTCGTCCTGCTCCAAGGCAAAGCGCGGCCCGCTTGATCCTCTGCTTTGTTGACCTGCTTCACCTCCCCTTGGGCCAGATCCGCGCCAAGGCCCAGCTCGCCACGATTCGTCTCCACGCGCAGCCCAGCGCCACGCCAAGCCCGCAGCCCCGCCGACCTGCTTCGCCGCCTTGGGCCGAAGCCCATGGGGGAGCAGCCCCTCTAGCCCCTCTGCTCTATTGGGCCAGCCAGTTTCGGCCCGACTGTGTTTTTTTCCTGTCCATGCGTTTTGCCTATTATTCCAGAGAACGCCTATTTTACAGAAAACCCCCTAAGTTTCATGCATATCCTAACTCACAAACCGTGCATCGCATGTAAATAATTTATATATGAAACTTGCTCGGAATTTTGTCTAGTCTAATAATATGTCACTTTCATCCATGTTTAAAATGTTTAAAATGATGTTTGGTTAAATTTACTCCTATGCCATGCTAAAATGCTTTAATTCATAACTAAATAACCGTAACTCCGAATTTAATAAACCTTATATGTAAATGGGGTGGAATTTTGCCTAGTTTAACATGGTCTACTTGTTTTGCATGTTTATTAACTCTAAAATTTCGTTTAGGGCAGAACATCACAAAACCTAAAATATGCATATGGGGATTTACCAGAATTGTTGTTCGTTGTTTCCGGCCTCATTTAACCTTGACTAGATAGGGAGTTTTCATTTGCTTCACCATCTTGCCATGTTTAACAACATTTAATATTGTTGGGTACATAAACGAGATCGAACTAAATAACTTGAACGTGGTGTTTCGTCAATATGCAACGGAGTTGCATATTGTGCTCCAGTTAATTTGTAGGATTGTTTGTGCACTTTGCCATGCCATGCTTCTTTAAACCGGTCATGCATCATACTTGGTTGTGCATCATGCCATGATTTTGTGGTGGTTGTTTACTATGTTGTGTGCTTCTTTCCGGTGTTGCTTCTTCGGATTGGTTCCGGTAACGTCGCGTTTCTGAGGACCCGTTCGTCTACATCCATTTGTCTTCTTCATGGACTCGTTCTTCTTCCTTGCGGGATTTCAGGCAAGATGATCATACCCTCGAAATCACTAATATCTTTGCTTGCTAGATGCTCGCTCTTTTGCTACGCCTATGCTGCGATACCTACCACTTGCTTATCATGCCTCCTATATTGTTGAACCAAGCCTCTAACCCACCTTGTCCTAGCAAACCGTTGTTTGGCTATGTTATCGCTTTGCTCAGCCCCTCTTATAGCGTTGTTAGTTGCAGGTGAAGATTGAAGTTTGTTCCTTGTTGGAACATGGAGATGTTGTTCCTTGTTGGAACATGTTTACTTGTTGGGATATCACAATATACCTTATTTAATTAATGCATCTATATACTTGGTAAAGGGTGGAAGGCTCGGCCTTATGCCTGGTGTTTTGTTCCACTCTTGCCGCCCTAGTTTCCGTCATATCAGTGTTATGTTCCCGGATTTTGCGTCCCTTACGCCGTTGGGCTATAATGGGAACCCCTTGACAGTTCACCTTGAGTAAAACTCTTCCAGCAATGCCCAACATTGGTTTTACCATTCGCCACCCAGCCATTTTCTTTTCCTTTGGGGGTCGCGCGCCCAAGGGTCATCATTATTTCAAACCCTCGGGCTAGTGCTCCTCTGAGTGTTGGTCCAACTTGTCAGCCGCCGGTGGCCACCAGGGGCAACTCTGGGCTGGCCTACCAGAAGTTTGGACGATCTGGTGTGCCCTGAGAAAGAGATATGTGCAGCTCCTATCGGGATTTGTCAGCACATTCGGGCGGTGTTGCTGGTTTAGTTTTACCCTGTCGGAATGTCTTGTTGTACCGGGATACCGAGTCTGATCGGAACGTCTCGGGAGGAGGTCTATTCCTTCGTTGACCGTGAGAGCTTGTCATGGGCTAAGTTGGGACACCCCGGCAGGGATTTGAACTTTCAAAAGTCGTGCCCGCGGTTATGGGCAGATGGTAATTTGTTAATGTCCGGTTGTAGAAAGCCTAAAGTTGACCTTAATTAAAATGAATCAACCGCGTGTGTTACCGTGATGGTCTCTTTCCGGCAGAGTCCGGGAAGTGAACACGGTGTTGGAATTATGCTTGACGTAGGTTGTTTTAGGATCACTTCTTGATCATACTTGTATCGACCGTGCTTTGCCTTCTCTTCTCGCTCTCATTTGCATATGTTAGCCACCATATATGCTAGTCGCTTGTTGCAGCTCCACCTCATACCTTTTACCTTACCCATAAGCTTAAATAGTCTTGATCGCGAGGGTGCGAGATTGCTGAGTCCCTGTGGCTCACAGATACTTCCAAAACCAGCTTGTAGGTGCCGATGAGTCCGTGCAGATGACGCAACCAAGCTCAGGAGGAGCTCGATGAAGACCTTGTCCTTTGTGTTGTTTCGTTCTAGTTGATCAGTAGTGGAGCCCAGTTGGGGTCGATTGGGGACCTTTGTCGCATTTGGGGTTCTTCTTTTATTTTGGTTCCATAGTCAGACCTTGATTGTATTTGGATGATGTAATGCTTTATTCATGTATTGTGTGAAGTGGCGATTGTAAGCCAACTATGTATCTTTTTCCTTATGTATTACATGGGTTGTGTGAATATTACCTCACTTGCGACATTGCTTTCAATGCGGTTATGCCTCTAAGTCGTGCTTCGACACATGGGAGATATAGCCGCATCGAGGGCGTTACAAGTTGGTAATCAGAGCCTTCCCCGACCTTAGGAGCCCCATTGCTTGATCGTTTTTAGCGGTCGAGTTGTGTCTAGAAAAATGTTTTGAGTCATTTAGGAATTATATATCGGAGAGTTTAGGAATTATTTTTACTTCCCAGTCCCTTCATCGCTCTGGTAAGGCATCCTGACGTAGAGTTTTGACTCTTCTCTTCTCAAATTTCACTAAATTTTTTTTAGGATCACGCGGGTATCTTGGAATCGTTCCGATGGTTTTGTGACGAGAACATTGTCTTGGTGCCTCCTGTCAGGGGTTTTGTGGAAGTGTCCCGGGGAGTTGAGCTCTGAGGTGTTGTCGTCATAATTTTATCGTTGTAGTTCTGGAATACCTGAGTTTAGTACGCCGACATCGAAAACTCTTTTATGCAATTCGTTGGTGAGATAACCTCGACGCCACCCAGTACCGGGGTGGGAGTTCGGGAGTATCGCCATAACTTGTATAACGGATGCTTTTCGAAGGTTGAGGTAGATGATTTCCGAAGGTTTCTTGGTTATGTGTTAAAGGATGGATATAGCTGGATGTAGGATTTGTTAGTTTGGGTGAGATATTATGCTTCCCCTGTATCCCCAACACCTGATTGCATAACCGGAAAGGTTCGGGAGTTTCATAGGTGGGAATTCAAGTAGTTCTTAGGATATCTTTCCGACAGATGTATGATATGAAATTGGGGTTCGACGTCTAGTGGTCCGCCTATTCACGGTCGGTTTTACAGTGGTCTCGTTGTGTCTTAAAGAGTCCTTGGCTATGCCGACTCGGGGACGCTTCGTATGTCATGTGCACTGCCTTGTACATGATGGTACTGTACGATCGAGCCTGTGTAGGCCCCACCACGAAAACTTCGGACGAATTCTCTATCATATGTTTGTTCTGGCTTATTCTGCAAGCCAATCCTTGTTTTGTTTTGAGTTGTGGTATTCGAGTTGCTTCGAATTCAAATGTTGATTCCACACCTTTTCCTAAATGTTGTTCTCATATTTCTATGTGAATACCAATCCTTCTTGATCATCAAGATTGTTTTTGTCAATCCTTTTAACCGGTGTGCTTCTCTTCAAGTGGATCCGATCACTTCAACATTCGCAAGATCAACTCAAGTCTTGTCAACGGTGTCGTTTTCTTCCATCCCAAGTTGCCTTTGTTTTTCCCACCCTCCCTCCCTTGTTTCTTCGAGGACTCAGATGTTTTAATCAAGTATCCATTTTATTATGGAAGTCTCTCCATTCTTCTCCCTTCATGTTCTTATCCGGTGATTCTCATGAAGATTCTAACGGAGCTTCAAGTTCGTCACTTTTCACTCATTTTCTTCTCCGGTGGATTCTATTCAAGCTCTCGGTGTTTGACCATATTCTTTTCCTTTTTTCAAATGTTTTCTCTTGCCGGTGCACCTCTCAATCATTAACTTTTCGTTATTCATTTGTTCCGCAGTGCTAAAGATATCTCGAAGATTCGTGTTTTCCACTCTGCATTCGTTCAAGATCTTTCCAGGTTGTTATCTCATTCAAGTCATTTAATTCAATCGGTGCAACCTCTCTCTTAAATTTTTCAACGGTGTTTCTTTTGAGTGGGCCCTAACCCACAGGTCTATTCCCAGGATCTTACCTGACTCTTCTAATTTTTCCCGGAGCTACCCTAAATTCTTTTGAAGTTTGACGTAAGAATGATTTATCATCAGTCAAATGCCCTTGTCCAAGATCTTTCTAATTCTTTTCAATGTTGGCTCAACTTTTCCATTCTTCATTCCGGTGTGCCTCAATAATTCTTGGTGGTGTTCTCGTAGTCCTTCTGGGATGTTGAAGACTGAAGAAGAATTTCTCTGTAATCTTGCTCTTTTCTCTTCAAGATTCGTGATTCTAGCTTGTTGCCATCCCCTCGTATTTGTCTTGATCGTGAGAATTCTTTTCACCTATCCGGAGCAATTCAAGATTCTGCTAAGTTTGATTATCCGGAGGCCATCATTTCGGGATTATTCATTCTCAGCTTTCAGCTATCATTCTCCAATTTTACCGGTGTTTCGCTCAAGTGATCTTTAATCGGCTCGTGATCTCTTCGTTCTCTTTTATGTAAATTCCCCTCAAGTATCTTCATTTGTTTTCTAATTCTTCCCAGTGCGTCTTTATTTTTCTTCTTCGTTCATTTTCAATCCTTACGGTGGGTCGCTCAAGATTCTTCTTACCTTGTTTATCATATCAAGTTATTCGTTGTTTCAATCCTTCCTGTGGTTCGTGGAAGACTTTCTCAAGTTTGCGCTGTATCTATCTTAATCCTTTCTACGACAATAAGTAATATGTCAAATCCGTTGATTGTCATCAATTTAATTGGTGAAGGATAAGCATAAGGTAATTCTTATTCTTGTTTCATCGAGTAAATTCAATTCCTTATTCCAGAGCCTCATCAAAATTCTCGGTCGAACTTGTTTCATCTTTTCTTTTCTGGAGTTCCAAGATTTTCCGCATTATCTCGTCGCGAAGCTCCATCTATATCATTGCAAGGCTTCACCTTGTGTTTTCAACTACCCTTTCTTTCCGTTTGATCATTCTTTTGTTTTACCGGAGTTCTTCATGAAGGTTTTACATGATGGTTCATCAAGGATTTTATCCTTTCTCGAAGTTTTCATCGAGATTCTTTTCCGAGGAGCTCAAGTTTTCTACATCTTGCTAACCGGAGTGCAATTCTTCCTTCCGTATCAATAAAGGTGGTATTATGTCATTCTTGATAATTTGAGTTCATGTTTCATGATTCACATGTTGTTAAGGATGAGATATTTTAAATCCATCAATCTCGTCAATTGAGTTATCTTGGGTTATAGTTCACCTAAAGTTTTCCCTAAGGATTGTTGCTATTATGGTGCTTATAAAGGACCCAAATTCTTCATTTATCCTCCCGGTGATATAAGTTTCTCGTCTCCTTGCTCATATCAATCAAATTCTGCTTCCCGTGAGTGGCAGGTTGTCACCTCATAATTTGAGATGTATTCCATAAGACCATATCAAGCTTATTCCTTTCGTTGTTGATTTTCCAACAACTCCGCTCGACCCGTTTCCTAAGGATGGCTTCTCAAGCTCTTTTGTGGCATAAGATGGCATTTTCTTCTCCATTCTTTTCCAATTATCTATATTCTATTCTTTCATTCCGGAGGCATTGTGATGTTGCTTTCTTCAACCATCATCTTGTTTCATCAAAGATCATGTTCTTCTTATGATTGTCCATTTAACCGGAGTATCATGCCCTCTTTTCAAGTTCTCACATCTTATCAAATTTTGCTTCTCTTTTCTACCGGAGTGCTGTCCAAATTTGTTCTTCCTTGTTCCTCTTTCTTAACGGAGTGCTTTCAACTTTGTTCATCTCTGTTGTTTTTCTTTCTTTCAAGTTATTCAACCTTTCAAGGTTCTTTGGTTTCACTCGTTTGTCAAAGAAGCAATTTGTTTTACCTCTTCTCTTATCTCTTCCGTTGTCCCTCCGGTGCCATTCTAGATCTCGGGACGAAATCCTCTCGTAGTGGTGGAGTGTTGTGACGCCCCGAGACCGATGTGCCAGGTGTCTTTCAGTTATTCGCTGTCGTTGCCATGTCATTTGCTTGCGTGTTGCATCTTACCATGTCATCATGTGCATTGCATCATCATGTTTTCAAAACTTGCATTAGCCCGGGTTCTCCCAGTTCCGTCCGTTGTCCGTTCTGAGCCGAGACACACTTGCACGCGCCCGCGGCACGTCCGAAATATTATTTTATAAGTGGCCAGAAAATGTTATCAGAATGGGTTGAAAGTTGGCATGTGGTGTTGTTATGTTGTAGGTAGGCCGCCTGCCAAGTTTCATCGCATTCGGAGTTCGTTTGATAGCCCAACAGATAACTATAGCGACATTATAGTCGGTCTAACGTCGGATGTTTTCGGTCTCCGGAAACAGTCGCCGGACCTCCCTCTCTTCTCTTCTCTCAGCTTGAGACCGTCTACACAGCTCACTACCTACCGCCAGGGCCAACCTAACCTCTCTCGTCAGCCCGCAGCCCCCCTCGCGCGCGTCCAAAACTTACCCAAACCCGGCCCGGGCAATCGTCACCGTTGGATCCGGATCATCCCCAAACATCTACAAAACATCTCCGTTTTGTTTATTGGACTTCTTAGTCTATTTTTCTCGACCGCCCGATTACGATTGGAGGGACGTGATCGCCCCTAATCTAACCCACTCACTATATAACTAGTCTAACCCTAGATCCTAGGAGGGCTGTCCCATCCAATCCTTCTTCCCGCCGCCACTCCTCTCCCACCTTGGGATCCTCCCGATGCATCCATCCACCGACCAGCCGCTTCTGATCTTCCTCGCCTTCCGTGTCCCACCAACCAGCACACAGCCTCCCGCTCCTCGCGTTCCTGAGAGCGAGGAGTTCCCCGGCCCCGATCCAGCGCCTGATCCCCGCCTCCTCTATACGCTAGCTCACCGGAGCAGATTTCCTCTCTACCTCGTGCCCCTTCTCTTTTTCTTTTTCCCTGTTGCGGTCTCCTCCCTCTCATGATCTCTCCCTCTCTCTCTTCAGGGACTCGAACCAGCGAGCCGCCAGGGGCACCCGAAGCATGAACCTCCGATGCCGAGCCGCCGACCAGCAACCCCGATGTCGTCAGGAACTTTCAGCACCACCCATGGTCTCGCCTCCGGCCAGAACGGGTCGTCCTCGAGCTCCACCACTGCGGATCCGCCTCCCCGGCCATCCCGCACACTGAACCTCGCCGGAGCCGCGCTAGGCCGCTGCCGTCGTCCTGCTCCAAGGCAAAGCGTGGCCCGTTGGATCCTCTGCTTTGTTGACCTGCTTCACCTCCCCTTGGGCCAGATCCGCGCCAAGGCCCAGCTCGCCACAATTCGTCTCCACGCGCAGCCCAGCGCCACGCCAAGCCCGCAGCCCCGCCGACCTGCTTCACCGCCTTGGGCCGAAGCCCATGGGGGAGCAGCCCCTCTAGCCCCTCTGCTCTATTGGGCCAGCCAGTTTCGGCCCGACTGTGTTATTTTTCTGTCCATGCGTTTTGCCTATTATTCCAGAGAACGCCTATTTTACAGAAAACCCCCTAAGTTTCATGCATATCCTAACTCACAAACCGTGCATCGCATGTAAATAATTTATATATGAAACTTGCTCAGAATTTTGTCTAGTTTAATAATATGTCACTTTCATCCATGTTTAAAATGTTTAAAATGATGTTTGGTTAAATTTACTCCTATGCCATGCTAAAATGCTTTAATTCATAACTAAATAACCGTAACTCCGAATTTAATAAACCTTATATGTAAATGGGGTGGAATTTTGCCTAGTTTAACATGGTATAATTGTTTTGCATGTTTATTAACTCTAAAATTGCGTTTAGGGCAGAACCGCACCAAACCTAAAATATGCATATGGGGATTTACCGAAATTGTTGTTCGTTGTTTCCGGCCTCATTTAACCTTGACTAGATAGGGAGTTTTCATTTGCTTCGCCCTCTTGCCATGTTTAACAACATTTAATATTGTTGGGTACATAAACGAGATCGAACTAAATAACTTGAACGTTGTGTTTCGTCAATATGCAACGGAGTTGCATATTGTGCTCCACTTAATTTGTAGGATTGTTTGTGCACTTTGCCATGCCATGCTTCTTTAAACCGGTCATGCATCATACTTGGTTGTGCATCATGCCATGATTTTGTGGTGGTTGTTTACTATGTTGTGTGCTTCTTTCTGGTGTTGCTTCTTCGGGTTGGTTCCGGTAACGTCGCGTTTGTGAGGACCCATTCGTCTACATCCGTTTGTCTTCTTCATGGACTTGTTCTTCTTCCTTGCGGGATTTCAGGCAAGATGATCATACCCTCAAAATCACTACTATCTTTGCTTGCTAGATGCTTGCTCTTTTGCTATGCATATGCTGCGATACCTACCACTTTCTTATCATGCCTCCTATATTGTTGAACCAAGCCTCTAACCCACCTTGTCCTAGAAAACCGTTGTTTGGCTATGTTACCGCTTTGCTCAGCCCCTCTTATAGCGTTGTTAGTTGCAGGTGAAGATTGAAGTTTGTTCCTTGTTGGAACACGGAGATGTTGTTCCTTGTTGGAACATGTTTACTTGTTGGGATATCACAATATACCTTATTTAATTAATGCATCTATATACTTGGTAAAGGGTGGAAGGCTCGGCCTTATGCCTGGTGTTTTGTTCCACTCTTGCCGCCCTAGTTTCCGTCATATCGGTGTTATGTTCCCGGATTTTGCGTCCCTTACGCGGTTGGGCTATAATGGGAACCCCTTGACAGTTCGCCTTGAGTAAAACTCTTCCAGCAATGCCCAACATTGGTTTTACCATTCGCCACCCAGCCTTTTTCTTTTCCCTTGGGGGTCGCGCGCCCAAGGGTCATCATTATTTTAAACCCCTGGGCCAGTGCTCCTCTGAGTGTTGGTCCAACTTGTTAGCCGCCGGTGGCCACCAGGGGCAACTCTGGGCTGGCCTACCGGAAGTTTGGACGATCCGGTGTGCCCTGAGAAAGAGATATGTGCAGCTCCTATCGGGATTTGTCGGCACATTCAGACGGTGTTGCTGGTTTAGTTTTACCCTGTCGAAATGTCTTGTTGTACCGGGATACCGAGTCTGATCGGAACGTCTTGGGAGGAGGTCTATTCCTTCGTTGACCGTGAGAGCTTGTCATGGGCTAAGTTGGGACACCCCTGCAGGGATTTGAACTTTCGAAAGCCGTGCCCGCGGTTATGGGCAGATGGGAATTTGTTAATGTCCGGTTGTAGAAAACTTGAAGTTGACCTTAATGAAAATGAATCAACCGCGTGTGTTACCGTGATGGTCTCTTTCCGGCGGAGTCCGGGAAGTGAACACGGTGTTGGAGTTATGCTTGACGTAGGTTGTTTTAGGATCACTTCTTGATCATACTTGTATCGACCGTGCTTTGCCTTCTCTTCTCGCTCTTATTTCCGTATGTTAGCCACCATATATGCTAGTCGCTTGCTGCAGCTCCACCACATACCTTTTACCTTACCCGTAAGCTTAAATAGTCTTGATCTCGAGGGTGCGAGATTGCTGAGTCCCTGTGGCTCACAGATACTTCCAAAACCAGCTTGCAGGTGCCGATGAGTCCATGCAGATGACGCAACCAAGCTCAGGAGGATCTCGATGAAGACCTTGTCCTTTGTGTTGTTTCGTTCTATTTGATCAGTAGTGGAGCCCAGTTGGGGTCGATCGGGGACCTTTGTCGCATTTGGGGTTCTTCTTTTATTTTGGTTCCGTAGTCGGACCTTGATTGTATTTGGATGATGTAATGCTTTATTCATGTATTGTGTGAAGTGACGATTGTAAGCCAACTATGTATCTTTTTCCTTGTGTATTACATGGGTTGTGTGAAGATTACCTCACTTGCGACATTTCTTTCAATGCGGTTATGCCTCTAAGTCGTGCTTCGACACGTGGGAGATATAGCCGCATCGAGTATATGAACCTATTATGTTTTCATCAATATATGAGTGTTCTTGATCCTATCTTGCAAGTCTATAGTCACCTATTATGTGTTATGATCCGTAAACCCTGAAGTGAAAATAATCGGGATACTTACCGGTGATGACCGTAGTTTGAGGAGTTTATGTATTCACTATGTGTTAATGCTTTGTTCCGGTTCTCTATTAAAAGGAGGCCTTAATATCCCGGAGTTTCCGTCAGGACCCCGCTGCCACGGGAGGGTAGGACAAAATATGCCATGCAAGTTCTTTTCCATAAGCACGTATGACTATGTTCGGTATACATGCCTACATTATATCAATGAACTGGAGCTAGTACTGTGTCACCCTAGGTTATGACCGTTACATGATGAACCGCATCCGGCATAATTCTCCATCACCGATCCATTGCCTACGAGCTTTCCATATATTGTTCTTCGCTTATTTACTTTTCTGTTGCTATTGCTATCATCACTACAAAATACCAAAAGCATTACTTTTACTACCATTACTTTTTGTTACCGTTACCACTACTATCATATTACTTTGCTACTTGTAAGTGCATCTAGTGCCCCTTAGTGATTTTGGTGTATTGAAGACTTATAGGTTAAGGGACTAATGCGTTTGTGAGTGTACATAGGTCTATAAGTCTATGAGGAGTTTGATATTTACATGAAAAGTTGACCCCTAAAAATAAATATCTTCGACTGGAGATTTTGATATTTCTGAAGACTTTCATGAAGACTTTGAAAGTGAAGAAATTGGTGTGTTCGTGAAGACTTGATGTTCATGCGAGGAATATGAAGCTTGAAGACTTTCGTTTTCATAGTTTTGTTTTTTCTCTTTCTTGAGTCATAGGAAACACCGTACTGTTAAAGGGGGTCGAGGAAATACTACGAAAATTTTTCCATGTGATGCTCAACTCAAAATCCTACACCTACCAATCCCTTCGAGTGAAGCCATTGGAAATCTCATACAGTTCAGTCAATATCTTCAGTGACAGAGACGAAGTTCTTTTGGTCTCTGAGGAATTTGTCCTGACTGAGGAGTTAGGAGTTCGCCAGTGCGGATTGCCTACACACTGAGGAACATGATAGCCCTGAGGATTTTGCTACTCAAAATTCCGACCGTTGCTGTGCTATGCGCCAGCTGTCCCAAAATATCTATCCACCTAACGGTCATATCATTGAAGGGCATTTATGTCTTATCATGTCGGGCTGCTCCCTAGGCTATAAATAGCCGCCCCCTACAACCACTACCTGGTTGGCTGCTCTGAGAGAAACTGACACTTGTCATTTGAGAGCAACCCGTCCTCTGAGGACTTTGAGCGAAAATCATCAAGTGAGGAAAAACCAAAAACCCAAAACCCAAACACCTACAAACCCCAAGTGATTGAGCATCACTGAAGAGATTGATCCTGCGTGGATCCGACGCTTGTTACCTTTGAAGACTATGCTTCTTCCAGACGGTTAGGCGTCATGGTCTAGAGCATCCAAGAGGAATTGTGGATCGCTGAGTGACCAAGTTTGTGAAGGTTTGGAAGTCGCCTGAAGACTTACCACGAGTGATTGGACGAGGTCTGTGTGACCTTAGTTCAAGGAGAATACAGTGAGGACTGGGTGTCCTGAGCTGCGTGTTCAGGACTGGGTGTCCGGGACTGTGTGTCCTCGAGTTTAAATACTCAGCCGCTCCAACCAGACGTACAACTGAGACAGCAGTTGGAACTGGTCTACCAAATCATTGTCTTCACCAAGCATACTGGTTCTATTCCCTCAACTCTTTCATTTCCTCATAATTGTGTTGTGTGTTTATTCATATCTGTGTTTGAAGACTTTGACTGAAGACTTTCTCAATTTTCTCAGTTCAATTTCTTCAGTCTGTTTGTCTTCATCCTGTGTTATCCTATGATTACGCTTCCTGTACTCTGTGCCTGTCTTCATTTCATCATGATGACTATGCTTGTATTCTGTTATGTTTACTTTTGAGTACTTATTCCATTGCTAGTAGTTCTTCGCTATGGAATTCCCTCACCGACAAATTCCTTAGCGAAGAATTTCATAAAAATCGCCTATTCACCCCCTCTAGTCAATATAACGCACTTTCAATTGGTATCAGAGCAAGGTACTCCCTTGTTCTGTGTGATTTTGGTTTAACCGCATGGAGTTTTAGTTATGTCAACCGCAGGTATGATCAAGGTCTCTACTGGTGTCCTACCTTCGATGGGATGGACTACCCCTACTTGAAGAATAAGATGCGAATGCATCTTGAAGCAATTGATAACGATCTCTGGTATATTGTGGAAAATGGTGTTCCCTCAGTCACACCTTCTCTGAATGCTGCTGATGTGAAGAGATTCAAGCAACTCGACTCTCAAGCGAAGAATATCATATGTGGCCATCTGAGCAAAGGACAGTATGGCAAAGTGAGTGCTTTGGAGACAGCGAAGCTTATCTGGGACAGGTTGTCCAAAGTGAATGAAGGAGTCTCAACTCAGCGTGACTCTCGAGTTGATGTTCTTCGCAATCTCTTCAACCGCTTCAAAAGACTCGACAATGAAAATGTTCAACAAACCTTCGATCGCCTCACTGACATCTCAAATGAGCTTCAAGCACTTGGTGCCACTGACATCACCGACCATGAGGTGGTGAAGAAATTGCTGAGATCGCTTGATTCCTCATTTGACACTTTGGCATTGATGATACAAGAACGTGCTGATTACAAGTCACTTGATCCCGCTGATATTCTCGAGAGGCTAAATACTCATGAGTTCCAACTTGCTGAAAAGAGAGATCTCTATGGTTCAAGCTATGGCAGATCACGTGCACTAAAGGCCAAGGCAGTATCTGAGTCCGAAGATGAAGACTCTGATAGCAGCCTTGGTGATCCTGAAGAACTGAGCCATGATCTGGCTCTGCTCGTGAAGAAGTTCCAAAAGTTCTCAAGACGTGGTCGCCTTGGAAGACCCTCAAGGAGCAATGATTCCTCATCAAGTGACTACAAGAGGAGGCTCTGCCACAAATGCAAGAAGCCTG
This sequence comes from Triticum dicoccoides, assembly GCF_002162155.2. NCBI lineage: Eukaryota > Viridiplantae > Streptophyta > Magnoliopsida > Poales > Poaceae > Triticum > Triticum dicoccoides. Next base: position 169,917,276 of record NC_041392.1, read on the forward strand.
GACATTACATTCAAGACTGTCCTCAATGGGAAAAGGAATCAAATAAGAAGAAATACAAGGATTACAGTTCTGTTGATGCGAAGAAAAAGAAGAAATCCTCAAAATCCTCATCATCAAAATCCTCAAAGCCTTCATATCACAAGAAGAGCAGCTCCAAGAAGGCCAGGGCATGCATTGGCAAGGAAATGGACTCTGAGGCTGAATCTGAAGAAAATGAGGAAGAGGAGTCATCTGACGAGTCCGAATCCGGAGTGGCGAGCTATAACACCCTCGATGCGGCTATATCTCCTATGTGTCGAAGCACGACTTAGAGGCATAGCCGCATTGAAAGCAATGTCGCAAGTAAGGTAATCTTCACAACAACCCATGTAAATATATAAAAGGGGAAAGGATACATAGTTGGCTTACACTCGCCACATCACACAAATTCATGAATAACATTACAAACATCCAATACACTCATGGTCCGACTACGGTACCAAAATAAAGATCAACCCCAACATGCGACACGGTCCCCGATCGCCCCAACTGGGCACCACTACTGATCATCTGGGAAAGACACATAGTAACGATGAGAGTCTTCATCGAACTCCCACTTGAGCTCACGCGCATCGTCTGGAACGGTATCATCGGTCCCTGCATCTGGTTTTGTAAGAAAATCTGTGAGTCACGGGGACTCAGCAATCTCGCACCCTCGCGATCAAGACTATTTAAGCTTATAGGTAAAGGCAAGGTAATATGTGGAGCTGCAGCAAGCGACTAGCATATATGGTGGCTAACCTATTCGCAAAAGAGACCGAAGAGAAGGCAAAGACGAACGAAGAACTATGATCAAGAAGTGATCCTATAACAACCTACGTCAAGCATTACTCCAACACCGTGTTCACTTCCCGGACTCCGCCGAGAAGAGACCATCACGGTTACACATGCGGTTGATTCATTTTAATTAAGTTAAGTTTCATGTTATCTACAACCGGACATTAACAAATTCCCATCTGCCCATAACCGCGGGCACGGCTTTCGAAAGTTCAAATCCCTGCAGGGGAGTCCCAACTTAGCCCATCACAAGCTCTCACGGACAACGAAGGATATTCCTTCTCCCGAGACATTCCGATCAGACTCGGCATCCCGGTTTTACAAGACATCCTCGACAATGGTAAAACAAGTCCAGCAACACCGCCCGAATGTGCCGACAAATCCCGATAGGAGCTGCACATATCTTGTCTCAGGGCACACTCGGATAAGCAATCTGTACAACTAAAACCAGCCCTTGAGTTTCCCCGAGGTGGCGCTGCAAGGGGCTCTAGTTTGGACCGACACTCAGAGGAGCACTGGCCTGGGGGGGGGGGTTAAATAAAGATCACCCTTGGGCTCCGGAAACCCAAGGGAAAAAGAGGCTAGGTGGCAAATGGTAAAACCAAGGTTGGGCATTGCTGGAGGAGTTTTATTCAAGGCGAAGTGTCAACGGGTTCCCATTATAACTCAACCGCGTAAGGAACGCACAATCCAGGAACATAACACCGATATGACGGAAACTAGGGCGGCAAGAGTGGAACAAAACACTAGGAAAAAGGCCGAGCCTTCCACCCCTTACCAAGTATATATATGCATTAAGATAACAAGATAATATAGTGATATCCCAACAATAAACAATGTTCCAATGAGGAACGATCTCCAATCTTCACCTACAACTAGCAACGCTATAAGAGGGGCTGAGCAAAGCGGTAACATAGCCAATCAACGGTTTGCTAGGACATGGTGGGTTAGAGGTTTGACATGGCACTATGGGAGGCATGATAAGCAAGTGGTAGGTATCGTAGCATAGGCATAGCAAAAGAGCGAGCATCTAGCAAGCAAAGATAGAAGTGATTTCGAGGGTAGGATCATCTTGCCTGCCAAGTTGTCAGAGTTGACTTGATCCTCGTAAGAAAACTCAACGGGCTCCTCGTTCGCCAACTCGTCTCCCGGCTCTACCCAAGCAAGAACAACAAGCAAACGGAACACAATCAACCACGTGCAATGCTCAAACAACATGATGCAAACATGGTATGCTATGCGGGATGCGGTATGTGATGCATATGCAAGATTTGACAAGGAATGATTGAACCTGGCCTCAACATGGATATCCAAGAGTGCCACTGGAAAGGTGAGGTTATTTCGGTTGAAATCAATATAAAGATTACTGGAATCGGATGCACGCTTTGGAAATGGCAAGCAAAACAAATATGGCACCGGTCTGCGATAATCAGCAAGTAGCCATATAAATGCATCAAGATAATTATGCTACAGCACTCAAACATGACAACAAAATACATGGCAGGGATCCACTCATGAAGCTTGACAAAATATGAACACTGAGCTACAGCTAATTCATCCATTAACAGGTTCAAACAAGAATGGCAGAAGTGCAAACGATAACAAGTTTCAGACTTGGTGAAATTAATACAAGTCTGGAATTTAACATCAGGAAGCACACTTTAGAGCATGAAAACCACATGCTACAGGAACTTAACATGGCAAAGCAAGGCATGGAATGAAGCTACTCAGAGCACTTAACAAAAGTCCCTTAGTGACCTTGAGCCAAAAGGGATCAGAAAATACAATTGCAAACATGTGAACATGGCAAAAACATAAACAGATCTCAGACTTAGTGAAAAACTGGAGCATGCAAAACAGTTAACGAGTAGGCATGTTTACGAGCTATATGCACTCACTACAGAGCATGGCATGACAAACTAAGCATACACCCATCAAGAATACATGACATAGAAGCTAGAAATGGCAAGAACAACAACATAGCATGCATGGATCAATAGCAATATCCTCGGCAAAATCGCTAACAAGTCAACAATCTGCCAGGATTCACGAAATAACAAAAGTAGAGCTCGATTGACTCAAGCTAGGGTGCTCCATAAATGCAAACAAAGACATGGATGGATAGAGCACCACAATGTTAACAAATCATCCTTACTGGTCATCCTCAAAAGAGGCACGGATCACTAGGAAACAACATGAACATATGGCATAACGACAAAATCAGGAAAAGGACCGTGAAATTCTAAGTCCCTGAAATCAGCATTACCGATTACGCTACTTTGCAAGCTTGTCCTAGTCACCACACATATCATAAAAATACATGGTAAGCACCTCTGTAAAGATGGCATGGCATATAACAAAACACATGTAGAGCTCAGAAGCATATCATGCACACATTAATCATGGCAAAAATGACAAATATCTATTTGATGAAACAGATCTGGCAATTTTATCACATAGCCTTCTTCCAACAGCATTTAGGGCATCAAGATGAGCTCAAATGAAAATGATGCAATGATATGAATTGATGTACTCGTTGAGGCGAACATTTTCATATGCTACACGCGCAAATCGGAGCTACGGATGCAGAGATACGACATGCCAAAGATTGCAAAAAATACTGAGATAGAGGGGAAAAGTCAACCGATCCGGATATAGGGTTTGCGCGCGGATCGAGGTTCGTCGCTGGTGAGCACTGTAGACGGCCGGAGAGTTGCCGGAGCTCGAGGAAGAGGGGCCCCGAGGCCCTCCCAGGCCGGATCTCGCCGGATCCGGTCACCGGCGAGTCGGAGAGGCGGCGGGGAGGCGCGGCGACGTCGGAGAAGATGTGGGCGGCAAGGCGCGTTGGCGGCGGGGCGCGGTGGCGGCGAGCGGCGAGGAGAAGACGGTGGGGCGCGGGCAAAGGCGGCTCGGGCGGCGCCTGCGGATGGGCTCGCGGGGGCCGGCCACGGGCCGAGCGGGCCCGTGCAGATCGGTGGCGAAGTGGGGCTGCCCCTGGATAGGTGGCGGATCGCGAGTGGGTGGCGGCGGTGCGCCCGGCCGGATCGGACGTGTCCGGCCGCGCAGAGGAGCTGGGAGCTAGGTTAGGGGTGGAGGAGACCCGAGATTTTTGGAGGAGGAGCTATTTATAGGCATAGAGGGAGCTAGGAAGCTCCAAATGGAGTGCAGTTTTCGGCCACGTGATCGTGATCGAACACCCTAGATGATGGAAGGGTTTTAGGTGGGTTTTGGGCCAAATTTTAAGGGTGTTGGGCTGCTACACAAACAAGGCCTTCTCGGTTCCTTGGTTAACCGTTGGTGTATCAAACGAAGTCCAAATGGTACGAAACTTGACAGGCGGTCTACCGGTAGTAAACGAAGGCCGCATGGCAAGTCTCGGTCCAATCCGGAAATGTTTAACCCCCATACACGAAAAAAGGTAGAAAGGGGCACCGGAGGAGATAGGAGCGCTGGAATGCAAAACGGACAACGGGGAAAATGCTCGGATGCATGAGACGAACACGTATGCAAAAGCAATGCACATGATGACATGATATGAGATGCATGACAAAGGCAACAACACACGGAGACAAAAACCCGAACCCGAGGAAAATAAAATAACTTAGGCCGAAAACGGCAAGAGTTGGAGTACAGATAAGGTAAATTACATCCGGAGTGTTACAACACTCCACCACTACGAAAGGATCTCGTCTCGAGATCTAGGACTGGAAAAACGCTGGGTACTGAGAACGGAGGTGATCCTCGCGTTCCTAGGTGGCTTCACGGTCGGAATGGTGTGACCACTTGACTTTGAGGAATTTGATTGACTTATTGCGAGTCTTACGCTCAGTTTCTTCAAGAATAGCAACTAGATGCTCACGATAAGAAAGGTCTTCTTGGAGATCAATGTCTTCGAAGTTGACGGTGCGGTTAGGGGTCTTGAAGCACTTGCGGAGCTGAGAGACATGGAACACGTCGTGCACATTTGCAAAGTTGGAGGGAAGGTCGAGTTGATAGGCGAGATCGCCTCTCTTGCTAACGATCTTGAGAGGACCCACGTATCTAGGGGCAAGCTTCCCTTTGATACCGAAGCGACGAGTACCTTTCATTGGAGAGACGCGGAGGTAAACATGGTCTCTGATCTCGAAAGCCAAATCACGATGCTTACTATCATAGTAGCTCTTCTCGTGTGATTGCGCTGCTTTGAGGTTATCACGAATGACTTTGCACATTTCTTCCGCCTCTGTGATCAAGTCATTTCCGAGAAGTTGACTTTCACCGGTCTCTGACCAATTAAGAGGAGTACGGCACTTCCTGCCATAGAGAATTTCAAATGGGGCCTTGCCCGAACTCGCTTGAAAGCTGTTATTGTAGGAGAACTCGGCATATGGAAGACAATCTTCCCACTTCATACCGAAGGAGATAACGCAAGCCCTGAGCATATCTTTGAGAATATGATTGACACGCTCGACTTGACCACTAGTTTGAGGATGAAAAGCTGTGCTGAAACGGATGTTGGTGCCCATGGCCTTCTGAAAAGAATCCCAAAACTTGGAGGTAAAGATGCTGCCACGGTCTGAAGAAATCAACTGTGGAATGCCGTGCAGAGAGATAATCCGAGAGGTATAAAGCTCCGCCAACTGAGCTGCAGTGATAGACTCTTTGATGGGCAGGAAATGAGCCACTTTAGTGAGTTTGTCGATGACAACGAATATAGAATCATTGCCACGCTTGGACTTTGGAAACCCAGTCACGAAGTCCATCTCAATGTGGTCAAACTTCCATTCTGGAATGGCAAGAGGTTGGAGGAGACCAGCTGGTCATTGGTGTTCTGCCTTCACTCTTCTGCAGACATCACACTCATTCATGAACTAAGCAATCTCGCGCTTCATTCGAGTCCACCAATAAGCCTGCTTGAGGTCCTGGTACATCTTCGTACTCCCAGGGTGGATAGAGAGGAGTGAATTGTGAGCCTTTTTCATAATGACTTTACAGAGGTCACCTTTAGGCACAACAATGCGATCCTCGAAGAAGATAGTATCCTTGTCATCAAGGCGATAGCACTTGTACTTAGGTTGACTCTTGGCAATCCCAATCTTCACATTCTTCACCATAGCATCAAGAAGTTGAGCCTCACGAATCTGATCTTCCAAAGTAGGAGAGACTTGAAGGTTGGCGAGGAAACCTTGAGGAACAACTTGCAGATTGAGTTTGCGGAAAGCTTCACAAAGCTCGGGTTGGTAAGGCTTGAGAATCAAACTATTGCAGTAAGCCTTCCTGCTCAATGCGTCAGCATTCACATTGGCCTTGCCTGGAGTATATTCGATGCTCGGATTATACTCTTGAATCATTTCGACTCAACGAGTCTGCCTGGGGTTGAGATTAGGTTGAGTGAAGATGTACTTGAGACTCTTTTGGTCAGTGAAGATGTCCACTTTTCTTCCTAATAAGAGATGTCTCCAAGTCAAAAGAGCAGGCACAACTGCCGCCAACTCGAGGTCATGAGTGGGTAGTTCTTCTCGTTGGGCTTCAACTGGCGAGATGTATAAGCCACAACTTTCTTCTCTTGCATCAACACTGCACCAAGACCTTAAAGAGAGGCATCACAGAAGACTTCGAACGGTATGCATTCATCAGGAAGAGTCAGAACTAGAGCAGTGACTAATTTCTCTTTCAGTGTGTTGAAAGCGATGTCACATTCAGGAGATCAAACATACTTCACGTGCTTCTGGAGAAGGTTTGAAAGAGGCTTCGCGATCTTTGAAAAGTTCTCAACGAACCTTCGACAATATCTTGCGAGACCAAGGAAGATGCGGAGTTGCTTCATGTTCTGAGGTGGTTCCCAATTCACAATTGCAGACACCTTCTAAGGATTCACCGCTATGCCCTTGGCAGAGATGATATGCCCAAGATAGAGAACCTCATCGAGCCAAAACTCGCACTTTGAGAACTTGGCGTAAAACTGATGTTCTCTGAGCTTCTCGAGCACCAAACGCAAGTGCTTGGCATGATTGTCCTTGTTCTTGGAAAAAACTAAAATGTCATCGAGGTAGACCAAGACGAAGTCATTTGTGTAGGCGTTGAAGATGAAGTTCATCATTCTAGAGAAAGTCGGCGGAGCGTTGACGTGGCCAAAAGACATGACAGTGTATTCATATGAACCATAGCTTGTTCTGAACGCCGTCTTGGGGATATCTTGCTCAAGAATTCGAATCTGGTGATAGCCCATACGGAGATCAAGCTTGGAGAATACTTGAGCACCTTTCAGTTGTTCAAACAGCTCGTTGATGTTGGGAAGTGGGTACTTGTTCTTTATAGTCTTCTTGTTCAATGGACAGTAGTCAACACAAAGTCGGTCCGTTCCATCCTTCTTCTTCACAAAAAGAACTCCACAACCCCACGGAGACGAACTAGGTCGGATGAGATCCATTCGCTCTTGAATATCGAGTTGCTTCTTTAGCTCCTTCAACTCTTCAGGTCCAAGCTTGTAAGGACGTTTGCAAACAGGTTCCATGCCAGGCTCAAGATCGATGACGAATTCAACTGGCCGGTGCGGAGGCATTCCTGGAAGCTCTTGTGGAAAGACGTCTTGATATTCACAAACGACTGGAATTTGAGAGATGGCACCCAGTTCACCCTTCTCATTGAGAGAAAACAGACGGATGGTATCATCACGAGCAGCAAAGACAATAACATCCTCAGACGAATGAGTCAATTGAATCTGCCTGGCTGCACAATCAAGCTGAGCCTTGTGCTTAGAAAGCCAATCCATTCCGAGAATAAGATCAATATCTGAGTCACCAAGAACATTTGGAGAAGACAAGAACTTATAGTCACCCAATGTAATTGAAACATCCGGAACACATACTCGAGATGTCATTTGACGGGCCGGAGAGACAATAGCCAACGGTTTCGGCAACACTTGAGTAAAAGAATCATGCTTAGATGCAAAAGGTCTCGAGATGAAACAATGTGATGCACCAGTGTCAAAAAGAACTCTTGCAGGAATATCGTTAACAGGAAGGTTACCCATGATGACATCTGACGAGTCCTCTACCTGAGCTGCATTCACCATGTTGACCTTGGCATACTTGGGGTTATGCTTGACAACAGCTGTACTTGTCGATCTCACAGGAGGAGGAGAAGGGAGACGCCTCTGATTGAAGCATTTGTTGGCATAGTGACCCTGCTGTTGGCACTTGTTGCACGTGACCTCTGAAAGCGGACGGTGATACGGAGCACTTGATCTTGGAGCTTGAGACGAAGTCTTGTTCTGAAAGCCAGGGTTGGGTGGGTGGGAAGATCCACTACCACCTTTTCTCTTCTGCTGATAAGGCTGACAGAACGGAGGAGGAGGAAGCCAATACTTCTGCTGCTTAGCCACTTGAGTTGAGGAAGAAGGAGTAGCATCTCTGACTCGCTTCTTGGAAGCATCGCACTTCAGTTGAGCAGTCTCTTGCTTCATTGCCATGTTGTAAAACTCATCGTACCTCTTGGGCTCAAAGAGAACGAGCACTAGCTGGATTTCTTCTCTGAGACCACCCCTGAACTGGTATATCATGCTCTTCTCGTCAGGGACGTCTTGCTTAGCAAAACGGGCGAGCTTATAAAACATCTTGTTGTACTCGTAGACAGACATAGAGCCTTGCTTCAGGTTGCGGAATTCCTCACGCTTGCTTTCAACCATGCTCTGAGGAATATGATGAGCTTTGAAGTCTTGACGGAATTCATCCCAGGTGATCACACGGCCTCCTCTGGAATGTTTGTACTGCTGAAACCATTCTGCAGCTTGGTCTTTGAGTTGGAAGGAAGCGAACTTCACAAAGTCCTCAGGCCTGACGGTGCTGCACTCGAAATGCTTGCATATGTCCACGAGCCAATCATCGGCGTCTGTTGCCTCAACACAATTGCTGAAGGTCTTTGGCCGGTTAGCGAGGAACTGGTTGAGTGTAGCAAACTGATTCTGATTGTTGCCATGACCCTCGTTCCCTTGGTTGCGCTCTTGAAGGAGTTGCATGATCAGCTGCGTGTTTGAATTGGTAGCGGCCATCACAGCTTGCCATGCCTCCGGAGGTGGAGGTGGTGGTGGCGGCGGGGCGCGGGCGAAGGCGGCTCGGACGGCGCCTGCGGATGGGCTCGCGGGGGCCGGCCACGGGCCGAGCGGGCCTGCACGAGATCGGCGGCGAAGTGGGGCTGCCCCTGGACAGGTGGCGGATCGCGAGTGGGTGGCGGCGGTGCGTCCGGCCGGATTGGACATGTCCGGCCGCGCAGAGGAGCTGGGAGCTAGGTTAGGGGTGGAGGAGACCCGGGATTTTTGGAGGAGGAGCTATTTATAGGCATAGAGGGAGCTAGGAAGCTCCAAATGGAGTGCGGTTTTCGGCCACGCAATCGTGATCGAACGCTCTAGATGATGGAAGGGTTTTAGGTGGGTTTTGGGCCAAATTTGAAGGGTGTTGGGCTGCAACACAAAAGAGGCCTTCTCGGTCCCTCGGTTAACCGTTGGAGTATCAAACGAAGTCCAAATGGTACGAAACTTGACAGGCGGTCTACCGGTAGTAAACCAAGGCCGCATGGCAAGTCTTAGTCCAATCCGGAAATGTTTAACCCCCACACACAAAAAGAGGTAGAAAGGGGCACCGGAGGAGATAGGAGTGCCAGAATGCAAAACAGACAACGGGGAAAATGCTCGGATGCATGAGACGAACACGTATGCAAAAGCAATGCACATGATGACATGATATTAGATGCATGACAAAGGCAACAAGACACGGAGACAAAAACCCAAACCCAAGGAAAATAAAATAACTTAGGCCGGAAACGGCAAGTGTTGGAGTACAGATAAGGTAAATTACATTTGGGGTGTTACACGAGTCTAGCTCTCGCTACTGGATTCGTCAGCAAGTCTATCTTCAACACTGAAGAAAATAACCTCACCAACAAAGCTGATGAAGGGGATGATGACTACGCTCCCACCTACTGCTTCATGGCAAAGGGTGCCAAGGTACTCAAATATACCTCATCTGAATCAAGTGAGAATGAATTTGCTGAAAATCTTAAGCCTAGCTATTCTAAACTTGCTAAGATTGCTGTAAAACCACAAAGAGCTTTAGAAAAGGTTCAAAACATGCTAGACAAAAGCGATGATATGTTGGGTGAAGAAATGGATCGCACTAAAGCCCTGACTGAAAATCTTCAGAGATTTCAGACTAGGTTTGACAATCTTCAAGATCATCATAACACTCTCTTATCCGATCATGAGAAGCTTTCTTATGAATTTCTTCAAAGAAAGCAAGACCTTGAGAAGCTAAGAGTGAGTTATGAAGATCTTCAGAAGGAGCGCGATTCATTACTTGCTCAACAAATCAGCGCTTCTCAGGAAGAATTTGTTCCTCCATTCTTGAAGTGCATTGAACGTGAATCTGCTAATTCTTCACCTAAATGTTAAAATGCTGCTAATGTTTCAAATTCTTCACATGCCTCTGCTATCACTAATTCCTTATCTGAGGACATTGCTAGTATCACTGACGATGCAGGGCTGAAGGAATTGTACACGACAGGCATGTACAAAAGCCTCAAAGGGCATCAGGCTCTTTGTGATGTGCTTAAAAAGCAGATCCTCAACAGGAACCCTAGGAAAGAGGGTATCGCCTTTGAGAGGAAACTCAATGCTGATGACACATATTGGAAGCCTGAGCAGTACCCCAAAACTACATGGGTTGCTGCAAAGGGACCTCCAGTTGATCCATCTAACTTATCTGGATTTGCATGTGAATCTCCTCATTCTGATGATGAGTCAATTGACTCCAACTATAAACTGTTCAAAAATCAGAATGGTGAAGTATTTGCTAGATATGTTGGCACTAACTATAGGAACGGCTCCCCTATGAAGAAAATCTGGGTTCCCAAAAGATGCCATGAAAATCTTCAGGTGAATGTCATCATGACGCCACCTGTGAAGAATAGGAACCCAAGATCAAATTCTTCATATGGACCAAATTCTTCATATGGATTCAAGTCCTCATACGGACCAAATTCCTCATATGGATCAAAGTCCTCATATGAACATCATCGTGCTAACCCGTCTGTTTCGCAGGGAAGATCTAAGGATTATGGATAAGTGCATTATTCTTCAAATCATTATGTCCATAAGTCCTTGAAGAATTTATATGCATACTCTTATGCTTACTCTAACCCCTCTTATGTGAACGAAATGGACTAGGTTCTATGCCATCCTTCTCGTATGGATCTCGCAGAATGATGAACTCTTTGCCACCCCTTCAGATGTGGGTGATGGAGAAAAAGAACTAATCTCTTCTGCAGGGTCAGGTCTCCAGACGCACGTAATTGTCTGAAGAATTTGCCGGAGACCTGAGTATGCCTGATAGGATGCAGGCTAATCATGAAGAAATGAACACTACTAGGAAAAGGCCTACTAATGGCGCACCTAATTTGGCCATTAATGGCGCATTAGTGGTGCGCCATTAGTATATTTTACTAATGGCGCACCACAGATGCGCCATTAGTATCTGGTATACTAATGGCGCACCCCTGATGCGCCATTAGTATATACAACAGTGCGCCATTAGTATGCCTCCCAGGGGGCCATGTATACCCAGGTGCTTTGGCATACTAATGGCGCACGACAGAAAGATGCGCCATTAGTAACTTCGGCATACTAATGGCGCACTCTTTAATGATGCGCCATTAGTATCCTTTGGCATACTAATGGCGCACTATGATGTGATGCGCTATTAGTATGAATATTAGGTTTTTTTTTATTTTTTTATTTTCTGTTTTTTGCACAGGTTACAAAATGTATAATTGGACAAAATATAGACATCACACATCAACAACAGATTCATCGAATACAATAGAAGATTAGTCTCTGAATACAATTCATCATTTTAGTCTCCGAATACAAGTCATCATATTAGTCTTTGAATTGAAAAGACCGAACAAAGATAGAACATTATATTACAAGTCTCGAGACCGCGAGTTTGTCTTCACATTACAAGTCGATATCGATCATCTAAACTACCATCACATAGAAGAGAGTTGCGGTCATCACGATGAGCATCATCACGATGAAACTTGTCTTCATCCGGTTCCTCCAACGCTCCCTCCCCTCTCCCGCTAGATAGCGGGCGTATCTAGATTTGGCCTCGGCCCTAGTGGCGTACCCTTTGTAACTGTTACCGCTGAATCGGTGAACCTGTCTCCGACACTCCTCCCAGTCATCGTAGACTCCGGGAACCTTACCCTTGTACACGACATACCATGGCATCGCTATGCAGTAGCCAAAGAAAAACGTTAGTACCAATTCACAGACAATACATAAGCAATATATAAGTATGCAACAGAACGATCGGAAGAGAAAAGCAAGACATTAATAGCATCGATTACATCTTAAGTTGAATGACTCTCGAAACCAAAGAGACATACTACAAGTTCATTAAAGTTTAATTACAACATGAGACTCAAGGGACCGGAGCGTGGATGAAGCCGCCGTCTATCGTGGGAGTCATGAAAGAACGGGCGTTGTCAGCCTGCATTTGTAGGATTGTGTCGATGTCACTGTTGGACGGTTGATTTCTGAGGTAGAACTGCCCCGCGGTACGAAGGACATCTTGATGGATGATTTCCGCAAACTCCGACTGGATGCGAAAGAATTCTTGTCTGATGTCCGCGTCCTGGATTGCCGACAAGCTCGCGGCCCAATCTTTGAGTCTACTCGGTAGCAGAAGTTGATGATGGTCCCGTATGATCGCCCGCATGTGATGGATGGCGTAGTAGGCACCCTTCTGACCGCCAGGCGGCTGCTTGACGCAGCAGAACGTCGTATTGTGGGAGAACACGTGCTTGCCGTACTTATGAATAGGCCTGGTGAAGGTGCCTCCAGATTTGACGTAGCCGGGGAGAACATCATCAAGAACCTTCTTGAGATTTGCGTAGTCTACGTTCGACTGACGGTCCGGGTCGAAATACGTGGCCATGGAATATTTGGGGCTTAGGAGGATGAGCGTGCAACGTGTGTCACTGCAGAAAACATGAAATGTTAAAAGAAAAACGATCGAAATCTAAGAATTCATATGTTACGGGGCAGTTGAGGGGAGGACTTACTCGGGAAAGTAAGGCATGAGGAAGTTATCCTTATCTTGGTTTGCCAGAATGACCCCTTCGAGGTAAGAACTCGCGACTTGCCGGTCCCCAGCGCTGCCCAAGATCTTGGCACGCATGTAGAAGGGGTCGACTATCACGATGTCCGGGGTCTTGTCGCAAATGATCCGCATCTCCATACTCAGCGAAAATAGCCGAACGAAGGTGTAGTGCAGCGGATGAAGGTTCAACATAGCGTGGATGTCATCAAATCACAGGACGATCGTACCCCCGATGGAGTTATCCACAAAGCCCTTGCCCTCTGGCACCTTGGCCGCGAAAACCGGGTATGCCACATCCTTCTCTCCGAGACGCCGCTTCTCCAAAGAAAGAACACTATCATGCAGACTCCGCATAGCACTGGTTGCAGCATCGAGCATATTTCTCGGTAGCATCGGCCTACCTGCCACATGCACCCTCCTCGAGATATCCTCAGGTGAAGGTGGCCCGTCCTGAGCACGGATCGTACTCGGTGCCGGTTAGCCCGCACCCTTGTTAGTCTTTCTTTTGCGTGCCTTCTTCTTCTCCTGTAATGGGACCGAGTTCTGCTCACAGACCGCCTTCTTGAGTGTGTTGGGGCTGATCATATTTCGCACCTCGCCTATCTGAGGCTCGGTGAAGTTGGCAGCTGGAGGCGTCTCCTGAGAGCTGAACTGCAGACGACGCCTGTTGCAACTTGGCTTCTCCGCGATACCAGCTAGATCACGCACGTCTTTTGTTGGGTTGGGTTCTTGAGAAGGAGGCCCCATGAAGTCGCCACCATACCCATGATCGGCAAAGTACTGATCGACATTGGCAAATGTATCATCGTCGTCGTCGTTCTGATCCTGTGCCATATGCATGTTTGGATCCAGTGGCATAGGGATGTCCGGCACCGTTGCGGCGGTCTTGCCATGGGGCCGACTTGGCGCCGGCACGACTGGCGGTGTTGTCTTTGGGGTGGTGTCCCCCGCCCCCAAACGAATCTGGCTCTTCGGCCAAAGCAGGGGCCAGCTCAGGCAGGCGCTGAGGGTCATCACGTCATCATCGTCGGCCCCGACGGGTCGAATCGGAGGTAACAACTCGTCGCAGCCTAGCAGCACCCGAACCAGTTGAACCCTAAACAAGTTGGGTGGCATCTGGGTACCGTGGAACAAGGGGTTGCCCGGTTGAACGATTTTGCCCTTGGCGACATCGACCAACTCGTTGTTCACGAAGTGCAGGAGAGTGCACGGAACGTCGGCGGCGCCCTGCGAAAACATGTAGGGCGTCAGGGATGCCCAGTCAAAGGCAAGGAGATGAAGTCCTCGGCCGAGAGAGGCTTAATTAGTTACCGTGATGATGGCGTCGAGCTCGGCTAATGTCGAGGCACCGCCAACGGCGGGCGTGCAGTTGACGGAGGGGCCGCTTGCTGCAGAGGTGCCGGCCGACGTACACCCGGGTGCATTAAGCTCCCGTGCCGGTGTCGGAGACACCAATGCCGCCTCCGCCGGAGACACCAATGGCCCCGCCATCGCGTTCTGCGAGTTGCTGGCCGTGAAGCTAGGAATCGGGGGGGGGGCCCTGTTGGCCGCCCGCAATCCACGCACTAATCCCCTGGATCAAGGTAGGCACAATGGCGGTGATCGTCGCTCCGAGTTGTTGTTGCACTTGCTCTTGGACAATCTCCGGAATCCGCGCCACCTGTGCCCTGAGTTCTTGAACCTCGCGCGCCTGGCTTTCCGAGCCGGTCTTTTTCTCCTTTCGCCCACCAGTGTTATAGTATGACGACCATTTTGTCGACAAGCCTTTGCCGGCCACACGACCAGCTGACGTCGGCTTACTGAGCTTATCCTTGTTCTTCATTACATTCAACGCCCTATTTAGAGTGGTGTCCCAAGGGTTGCTCTTAGTCGACCCCGCGCTACTTCTTTCAGTCGCCTGCGGAAGGAATGTGAACCATTTAGAAATTTGGCTTCATTAATTAGAATGCAACCATATGGAGCTAATTACGCGGGGGTGTATTCCTTACCAGAACAAGCTCAAGCGCCCTGGTCTTCGGATCCGTGGTAAGCTCCTTTGTTTTCGGGTCCTTCTTGTATCGGGCCCTGACAAACTTCCTGGTCTGCTTGTCACCGTATTTATCGAAGAGGGGTGGTAGGCCTTGCTCGGCACGGTCCGCCTCCTCCTTGTCCCATATAGGCTCCGCCACTCTGTAACCGCCGGGACCGAGTGTGTGTTCCCCTAAGTTCAGCTCCCGCATTTCTTTCCCCCACTTACTTGATTCAGAGCTTGCGGTGCTCGAGCAATTGATCTTGAAGTCATTGTAGTCATCTTCGGTGATCGAAGGATTTTTCTCCTTGATCTTCTCATAACTCTCACCTTTCTCGATCATTCTCTTCACATTTCTTTTCCAAGTAGACAGGGCCGTGCTCATCTTCGTGAGGGCAGCATTGTTCACTTTATTCCCTTTGAGGCTTGTGTTTTCAAATTCAGCGGGGAACTTGTATCGTTCGTGCAGCTTCGTGAAGAGGAGGTTGCGCAAATTCCCTCGGTCAGGATGCCTGAGGTTCTCGGTGTTGATCGAGACGGTGCTCCGGAGAATGCACCCGAGCTGAAGCGAGTACCCCTTGACTATTCGTTCGGGCGCCATTGGATTCCCGTTGGAGTCCACTTCAGTAACTTCCTCCTTGAGGGTGCGGAGCACGGTCGGGCGCCGGTCCTTCCGTTGCCTCTTCGGTTAGCTGCCATCTGTGCGTGCACCGCCATCATCAGTGGTGGCATCCTAGGCGGCACCATCAGTGGTGGCATCAGTGGGGTCATCCTTGGCGGTACCATCAGTGGTCTCAGGATCGGTGGGGAAGGCGGCGTCCTCATACAAGTGAGGTTGTTCCTCCATCTCCTGGGACAGCTCCCAGAATTTCTTGCCGCCCAAACCCCCGGCCTCATCGTTGTTGGCCATGTTTCTCTATAAATAGGAACAAAGTTTGGTCAAAATGTTGGTTATTGTCAAGGAACAAGATCATGGTCTCATCATTTAGGGTTTGTCGACACCAAGGCATCCTAAAAGCTAAGCTTTTATCATTGAGGGTTTTTCGACGCCGAGGCACCCTAAAAGCCTAAGCTTTCATCATTTCGGTTTTTATCGACACCGAGGCACCCTAAAAGCCATGCATTAGTCACAAGTACGCCGGGGCACTTGATCCTACTTAATTAACTACTAAGATACCCCGGCCCATGCATTAGTCACAAGTACCCCATATGTCCTATTTTTAGCAAAGTCATGCTAAAATTCACGGAAAATTTCAGCATGACCTTTGCTGAAAATAGGACATATGGAGTACCCGAATTTGCCGGAACAGAAGTTAATCAACATTCCAGCAAACTCAAGGGCCTCTCGGGTGGACAAGGCAAAAAAGGACACGATGGTCAGAGACATGACCTTTGCCTAACAGTTCTGAACTCCTACCAAAACTGAACACAACATATATATACCAAGGATCTTGCCAGCTAGTAGACCAGCTAGTAGACCATCATTTTTCAGGCCAAATTGAGGCCAAATAGAAAACCAATGTGGGCATGGCACAAAGTCCATGACCCAGAACAGGAGACATACCAAGCACTAAATGAGGACAGAAACAGAAAATAGTTAAACTGTTAGGCATTATGTGTCACAGGTACTGCTACAGTTTTAAATAAGAAGATAAAAAAGAAAGCTGATGTACAAAACCTCAAAACAATGCAAAGTGCTATGGGCTAAAAAACAATTACAGTAGACTAAAAAACAGGAATCATTATCTTCTATATGAAGCTGAACTAGGCAGACTGAACTGATTTTGATTTTCAAGTTCCAAAGTACCATCAAAACCATTGGTTTACGTATCAAGGTTCAGTATGGACTTTTTACTTATGAAATGATTCCCCACCCCTAGAAAACAACTATCTTCAGACAACCTTCTAGCATCTGTCCATAAACCCAACATGCACAATGTTGTGCCTGTTAACCACGTACTGATTTAATCCAACAGCAGTTCATACTATTTCCTAGTCTTAACTCCTAACTGAAAGTCTGAAACAGATTATCAAAAGTTCAGAACAATTACAGTAGGCTAGAAAATAGGAACCTATGTGAAGCTGAACTAGGCAGACTGAACTGATTTGGGTTTTCAAATTCCAAAGTCTTCCACTAGCAGCATATCGTATTAAAGCACAGTAGCATCAAAACGAATAGTTCCCATATCAAGGTTTAGTGTGGATTTTAAATCTGTCCATAATAGCATGAAAGAACTGATTTGATTCAACACCTTTTACTGAAAGTCTGAAACACATTAGGAAAAGTTTCAGAACACATAAACTGTTTTTCAGACTAGTAGTTTCGAATACCCAAACTTTTACTAAATTTGGAATTTGGAGGTCACCGACCTCTTCATCCCTTTTACTGTCAAAAAACTACTAATAGCACAAGTGACATGAAAATTCAGGAGTACGAGATCACAAAGGCCATGTCATGCTTGGCAATATTTGTTTACTGAAACTAAATGAACATTTTACTGGTAGTGTACTGATAGTGTAATCTAGCTATTGTACTGATATTTCTGTTTCTTTGAACATTTTACTGTCAATAAAAATGATGTACTGCTGCTTTCAGTTAATTCAAATTAGCTAAAACCTTTTACTGTCAAATAGTGCTAATGTTTACTCTATGAAATAAACTACTCCTCCTCTCTTCTCTTCCTCAATTAATTAGGAATAGTTTTAAAGGTAACTAACTAAAACTATCTATCATGTTGACAACAGTAGCATGTGGACCTATCATGGTGATTTCATATCAAAATAGACGAGTACTCCTGTTCATTTGGAGAACTCATACAACAATTGTTATGCATCAAACTTGGGATCAACAGCAGCAAGAATCAAGCCCAATACAGAGAGGAGAGGAGCAGCAGAAGTGGACAGCGCAGCGCTGACCTCGAGCTCTTGATTGGAGTGGGGGGAGGCGGTCAGCGAGGGATCTGTGGCTCCGGCGACGGTGGTGTGGACGGGGCGGCGTCCGGGCGGCGGGGTCGCGTCGAGGCGGCGGGGCAACGTCGAGGTAGGGCCGAGGCGGCGTCGGGGCAGCG
>NC_041392.1:169936172-169968374 GCF_002162155.2 Triticum dicoccoides
GCGCGGGGTGCGGGGGGTCGGCGGTGGCGGTTGAGTAGGGGAGGGGTGCGGGGGGTCGGCGGCGGCGGTTGAGTAGGGGAATCGAGGGTGCGGGGGGTCGGCGGCGGCGGCCGGTGGACCGGGAGGTGCTCGGCGGCAAGGGGGGCCAGATCTGGCGAGGTGGGATAGCGATCGAGATGGAGGGCGATCGAGATCGAGTGTCCATGAAATTTAAAAATATTCATGATAGTTCAAAAAGTGCCCATGAAATACAATCGAGAAATGAAGGCTATGATTTAAATACAATCGATCTTAGCTAGCTATCTATTCACAATCTTCTTGCCCTTCTTTTTCGCAAATGGAGTTCTTCTGTGGAACGGACGTCCTTTAGGTAGAGTGGTCCTGCTTCTTCTTGTGGTGTATGCTGCTACTTCATCATCGTCGTCATGTTCGATCCTCGGGTCGCCGTACTTGTCGAAGTCTTGCTCATTGGCTACTCCATCCATTCCGATGATCTTCCTTTTGCCTCTCCTCACAACAACACGACTGGGCTTTGACGGGTCGGTAATGAAGAAGCATTGGTCCACTTGGGAAGCCAGTACCCATGGCTCATTTTTCACGGTGACGTTTGCGCCCGCGGTTTTGGATTTGGCTTCGGGTATAACCACGGTGGTGAAATACCGGTCTTCTTTTAGGACGCTCTTGGCCCATCTGACACGGAACATCGGGACCTTCTCTCCAGCGTAGCTCAGCTCCCAGATCTCCTCGATCCTTCCGTAGTATCTGTCCTTGTCGTTACTGGTGTAGGATTCCATCGTTACCCCGGAGTTCTGATAACCATCGCTCTTCATGTCCTTGGCCTCGGTGTAGAATGTGTAGCCGTTGATATCGTACGCCTCATAGGTCATCAGGTTGTGCTCGGCGCCCTGTGACAAGGCGAATATGAGTTGTTCTTCCGCGGAAGAATCCTCATGTAAAGGGTACGACAGAAGCTTCTGCTTGAACCAACGCGTGAAACATGAGTTGTGCTCTTTGAGTATATCTCCGTCCGTCCTCTGTTGGCCTCGGTCATTGTACGTCTTCTTAATAAAGGTTTTGTGCTGTACCACCCAATGATCGACCACGTCTATGTGTTGTAGCGCGACTAGGTTTGCTCTTTCAAAGTCGGCGAGTCGACCCTCGAAGTCGACATGCATTTCGCGACGACCCTCACGGTGACCCCATCCAGCGAGCCTGCCGAGGTGCCTGTTGACAGGCAGACCAACGGGGTTCTCGATGCCTAGATAATTCATGCAATAGGAGATGCACTCTTCGGTCAGAAAGCCCCTGGCTATGCTTCCCTCTGGACGTGACATGTTGCGAACGTATCCTTTGATGACACCATTCATCCTTTCGAACGGCATCATGCTGTGCAGGAACGTCGGCCCGAGTTGGATGATATCGTCCACGATATGGACCAGCAGATGCACCATAACGCCGAAGAATGCGGGCGGGAAGTACATCTCAAGCTCACATAGTATCACCACGATCTCTTCCTGTAGCCTTCTGAGTTGCCTCACGCCAACAGACTTCCGAGAGATGACGTCGAAAAAGTTGCATAGGCCAAATAGGGTTTCACGGACGTGCGCGTCCATGATCCCAGGGATTTCAACTGGAAGTATCTGCGTCATCAGCACGTGACAGTCGTGAGACTTCATCCCGCTGAACTTCAGCTTCACTGGGTCTAGGTATCTGCTTATCTTCCCCGCGTAACCGTAAGGAAGTTTTACTCCTACGAGGCAGGTGAAAAACTGCTCGATCTCCTCCTGACTTAGAGTGAAGCACACGGGAGGGTAGTCATTTCCGGTCTTCTTGGCCTTCTTGCCTTTGCGACGACTTTCCGTGTCCTGCTTCGCCTCATCATCATCATCATCATGATCATCATATATAGCGTGAAGCTCCTGCCTGATGCCCATTGATTTCAAGTCTGCCCTTGCTTTCGGCCCATCTTTGGTCCTCTCTGGCATGTTGAGCAGGGTACCAAGCAGACTCTCGCACACGTTCTTCATGATATGCATGACATCAAGGCTGTGAGGCACACGGTGGATCTTCCAGTACGGCAAGTCCCAGAAAATAGACCTCGTTTTCCATACCTTCAGCAGCGGCTCTGGCGCCTTTCGCTTCTTTCCCGGCTCTGGCGCCTTTTGCTTCTTTCCCGGCAGTGGGCAGTCTTTCCAATTTTTCAACAACTCGTCTATTTCCTCGTCGCTCCTCGTACGCGGGCGTCCTCGGGGTTCGGTTTCACCATCGAACAGATCCTTGCGTTTTCTCCACGGGTCATCGTCGTGAAGCCACCTTCGATGTCCCATGAACACGGTTTTCGAAGACCCGGGATCTCTATCTAGCTGGCTATATGTTGTGTCATCCATGCACCTGACGCATCCAGAAAATCCGTGGACCACCTGCCCCGCGACATATCCGTAACCGAGATAGTCGTGCACCGTCGTGAGCAGCGCGACTCTCATAGGGAAATATTCTTTTTCTGCGGCGTCCCATGTATTGGCTGGCGTTTTCCACAGCGTGTCAAGCTCCTCTTTCAGCAGCCCTAGATACAGATTGATGTCGTTCCCTGGTTGTTTCGGTCCTTCAATTAGCATACTCATGTGAATGTACTTCCTCTTCATGCACAACCAGGGGTAAGGTTGTACATCCACACAAACACAGGCCAGGTGCTATGTGTGCTTCTCTGGCTGCCAAACGGATTGACTCCATCGGTGCTCGCACCCAGCACGATGTTCCTTGGATTGTTCCCAAATTCTGGGTCTTCGAAGTTCAACGCTTGCCACTGGCTCGCATCCTTAGGGTGACTCAGCATCTTGTCTTTTTTATCTATCTCCGGATCATTTGTGTCATCTTCTCGCTTCTTCTCCTCCCTATCCGCGTGCCAACGCAGGAGCTTTGCTACCTTAGGGTCCGCGAAATACCGCTGCAGACGAGGAGTGATCGGAAAGTACCACACCACTTTTCGAGGAGCTTTCTTCCTCTTCTTGTATCGAGTGACGCCGCACACCGGACATATGGTAGACTCCGCGTGCTCGTCCTGATAAATGATGCAATTGTTCATGCACACATGGTATTTCACGTGCGGTAAATCCAGAGGACACACGATTTTCTTCGCCTCCTCCAAACTGGTCGGGCACTTGTTCCCCTCGGGAAGACGTTCGTTCCAGAATGACATGTTCTCGTCGAGGAATGCGTCGGTCATTTTGTGTTTTACCTTCATCTCCAGAGCCATGAGCGTTACTTTCAGGCGGGTATTCTCGGGCCTGCATCCTTCATACAATGGAGTAACCGCGTCTAACTCAAGTTGATCCATCTTGGCTTTCTCTCGGGCGACAGCTCTTGCGTTATCCGTCTGCTTGAGAAGCAGCTCTTGAATATGAGGGTCCTGCACCCAG
Source organism: Triticum dicoccoides (assembly GCF_002162155.2). Classification (NCBI taxonomy): domain Eukaryota; kingdom Viridiplantae; phylum Streptophyta; class Magnoliopsida; order Poales; family Poaceae; genus Triticum; species Triticum dicoccoides. The sequence continues at coordinate 169,939,589 of NC_041392.1, forward strand.
CCAATCGATGGTCCAGCGTCGTCTGCTCCGCCGGCATCATCATCTTCATGATCATGCCCGTCGACTGCTCCGGCATCTTCCTCATCATCATGTCCTGCATCTTCTACATGATGACCGTGTACAGCATCACCGTCGTGATCATCTCCTGGGGATTCTTCGTCTTCTCGCCCGCCCGAGCCGCGGTGGTTGTCTTGCTACCCTTCCTCATTTCTAGCCCGGCCCCCATGGACGACTTTGTAGTCATATTCTGTTAGGGAACGTAGCAGAAATTCAAAAAATTTCCTACGTAACACCAAGATCTATCTATGGAGAGACCAGCAACGAGTAGAAAGGGGAGTGCATCTACATACCCTTGTAGATCGCTAAGCGGAAGCGTTCAAGTGAACGGGGTTGATGGAGTCGTACTCGTCGTGATTCAGATCACCGATGATCCTAGTGCCGAACGGACGGCACCTCCGCGTTCAACACACGTACAGCTCGACGATGTCTCCCACGCCTTGATCCAGCAAGGAGAGAGGGAGAGGTTGAGGAAGACTCCATCCAGCAGCAGCACAACGGCGTGGTGGTGATGGAGGAGCGTGGCAATCCTGCAGGGCTTCGCCAAGCACCTACGGGAGAGGAGGAGGTGTCACGGGAGGGAGGGAGGCGCCAAGGGCTCAGGTATGGATGCCCTCCCTCCCCTCCACTATATATAGGGGCAGGGGAGAGGGGAGAGGCGCAGCCTTGCCCCTTACTCCAAGAAAGGGGTGCGGCCAAGAGGGGGGGGAGGAGTCCATCCTCCCCAAGGCACCTCGGAGGTGCCTTCCCCCTTGAGGACTCTTCCCTCTAGGGTTCCCTAGGCGCATGGGCCTCTTGGGGCTGGTGCCCTTGGCCCATGTAGGCCAAGGCGCACCCCGTACAGCCCATGTGGCCCCCCGGGGCAGGTGGCCCCACCCGGTGGGCCCCCGGGACCCTTCCGGTGGTCCCGGTACAATACCGATGACCCCGAAACTTGTCCCGATGGCCGAAACAGGACTTCCTATATATAAATCTTTACCTCCGGACCATTCCGGAACTCCTCGTGACGTCCGGGATCTCATCCGGGACTCCGAACAACATTCGGTAACCACATACAAACTTCCTTTATAACCCTAGCGTCATCGAACCTTAAGTGTGTAGACCCTACGGGTTCGGGAGACATGTAGTCATGACCGAGATGTTCTCCGGTCAATAACCAACAGCGGGATCTGGATACCCATGTTGGCTCCCACATGTTCCACGATGATCTCATCGGATGAACCACGATGTCAAGGACTCAATCAATCCCGTATACAATTCCCTTTGTCTGGCGGTATGGTACTTGCCCGAGATTCGATCGTCGGTATACCGATACCTTGTTCAATCTCGTTACCGGCAAGTCTCTTTACTCGTTCCGTAACACATCATCCCGTGATCAACCCCTTGGTCACATTGTGCACATTATGATGATGTCCTACCGAGTGGGCCCAGAGATACCTCTCCGTTTACACGGAGTGACAAAATCCCAATCTCGATTCGTGCCAACCCAACAGACACTTTCAGAGATACCCGTAGTGTACCTTTATAGCCACCCAGTTACGTTGTGATGTTTGGCACACCCAAAGCACTCCTACGGTATCCGGGAGTTGCACAATCTCATGGTCTAAGGAAATGATACTTGACATTAGAAAAGCTTCAGCATACGAACTACACGATCTAGTGCTATGCTTAGGATTGGGTCTTGTCCATCACATCATTCTCCTAATGATGTGATCCCGTTATCAACGACATCCAATGTCCATGGTCAGGAAACCGTAACCATCTATTGATTAACGAGCTAGTCAACTAGAGGCTTACTAGGGACATGGTGTTGTCTATGTATCCACACATGTATCTGAGTTTCCTATCAATACAATTCTAGCATGGATAATAAACGATTATCATGAACAAGGAAATATAATAATAATCAATTTATTATTGCCTCTAGGGCATATTTCCAACAGTCTCCCACTTGCACTAGAGTCAATAATCTAGTTCACATCAATATGTGATTAACACTCAAGGTCACATCCCCATGTGACTAACACCCAAAGAGTTTACTAGAGTCAATAATCTAGTTCACATTTACCATGTGATTAACACTCGATGAGTTCTGGGTTTGATCATGTTATGCTTGTGAGAGAGGTTTTAGTCAACGGGTCTGAACCTTTCAGATCCGTGTGTGCTTTACAAATCTCTATGTCATCTCCTAGATGCAGCTACCACGTTCTATTTGGAGCTATTCCAAATAACTGTTCTACTTGGAGCTATTCTAAATTGTTGCTCCATTATACATATCCGGTATCTCTACTCAGAGCTATCCGGATAGGTGTTAAGCTTGCATCGACGTAACCCTTTACGACGAACCCCTTTACCACCTCCATAATCGAGAAAATTCCTTAGTCCACTAGTTACTAAGGATAACTTTGACCGCTGTCCCGTGATCCATTCTTGGATCACTCTTGTACGCCTTGACTGACTCATGGCAAGGCACACTTCAGGTGCGGTACACAGCATAGCATACTGTAGAGCCTACGTCTTATGCATAGGGGACGACCTTAGTCCTTTCTCTCTATTCTGCCATGGTCGAGCTTTAAGTCTTAACTTCATACCTTACAACTCAGGCAAGAACTCCTTCTTTGACTGATCCATCTTGAACACCTTCAAGATCATGTCAAGGTATGTGCTCATTTGAAAGTACCATTAAGCGTTTTAATCTATCCTTATAGATCTTGATGCTCAATGCTCAAGCAGCGTAATCCAGGTTTTCCATTGAAAAATACTTTCCAAATAACCCTATATGCTTTCCAGAAATTCTACGTCATTTCTGATCATTAATATGTCAACAACATATACTCATCAGAAATTCCATAGTGCTCCCACTCACTTCTTTGGAAATACAAGTTTCTCATAAACTTTGTATACACCCAAAATCTTTGATCATCATCAAAGCATACATTCCAACTCCGAGATGCTCACTCCAGTCCTCAGAAGGATTGCTGGAGCTTTGCATACTTATTAGCATATTTCAGGATAGACAAAACCTTCCGGTTGTATCACATACAACCTTTCCTCAAGAATCGTCGAGGAAACAATGTTTTGACATCCTATCTGCAAGATTTCATAAATAATGCAGTAATTGCTAATATAATTCCAATAGACTCTTAGCATCGCTACGAGTGAGAAAGTCTCATCGTAGTCAACTCCTTGAACTTGTCGAAAAACATCTTAACGACAAGTCGAGCTTTCTCAATGGTGACACTTACCATCATTGTCTGTCTTCCTTTCAAAATCCATATGTACCTAACAGCCTTACGACCATCAAGTAGTTCTTCCAAAGTCTACACTTTGTTTTCATACATGGATCCTCTCTCGGGTTTTATGGCCTTGAGCCATTTATCGGAATCCGGGCCCACCATCGCTTCTCCATAGCTCGTAGGTTCATTGTTGTCTAGCAACATGACTTCCAAGACAGGATTACTGTACCACTCTGAAGCAGTACGTATCCTTGTCGCCTACGAGGTTCGGTAGTGACTTGATCCGAAACTTCATGATCACTATCATAAGCTTCTACTTCAATTGGTGTAGGTGCCACAGGAACAACTTCCTGTGCCCTGCTACACACTGGTTGAAGTGATGGTTCAATAACCTCATCAAGTCTCCACCATCCTCCCACTCAATTCTTTCGAGAGAAACCTTTCCTCGAGAAAGGACCCGATTCAAGAAACAATTCATACTGCTTTCGGATCTGAATTAGGAGGTATACCCAACTGTTTTGGGTGTCCTATGAAGATGTACTTTATCCGCTTTGGGTTCGAGCTTAATCCTGAAACTTTTTCACATAAGCGTCGCAGCCCCAAACCTTTAAGAAACGACAACTTAGGTTTCTCTAAACCATAATTCATACGGTGTCATCTCAACGGAATTACGTGGTGCCCTATTTAAAGTGAATGTGGTTGTCTCTAATGCTTAACCCATGAACGATAGTGGTAATTCGATAAGAGACATCATGGTACGCACCATATCCAATAGGGTGCAACTATGATGTTCGGACACACCATCACACTATGGTGTTCCAGGCGGTATTAATTGCGAAACAATTTCCACAATGTCTTAATTGTGTGCCAAAACTCGTAACTCAGATACTCATCTCTATGATCATATCATAGACATTTTATCCTCTTGTCACAATGATCTTTCAACTTCACACTGAAATTACTTGAACCTTTCAATAATTCAGACTCGTGATTCATCAAGTAAATATACTCAATATCTACTCGAATCATCTGTGAAGTAAGAACATAACGATATTCACTACATGCCTCAGCACTCATTGGACTGCACACATCAAAATGTGTTACTTCCAACAAGTTGCTATCTTGTTCCATCTTACTGAAAACGAGGCTTTTCAGTCATCTTGCCCATGTGGTATGATTTGCATGTCCCAAGTGATTCAAAATCAAGTGAGTCAAAACGGTCCATTTGCATGGAGTTTCTTCATGCATATACACCAATAGACATGGTTCGCATGTCTCAAACTTTTCAAAAACGAGTGAGCACAAAGATCCATCAATATGGAGCTTCTTCATGCGTTTTATACCGATATGACTTACGTGGCAGTGCCACAAGTAGGTGGTACTATCATTACTATCTTTTGGCATGAACATGTGTATCACTACGATCGAGATTTAATAAACCATTCATTTTAGGTGTAAGACCATTGAAGGTATTATTCAAATAAACAGAGTAACCATTATTCTCCTTAAATGAATAACCGTATTGCGATAGACGTAATCCAATCATGTCTATGCTCAACGCAAACACCAAATAACAATTATTTAGGTTTAACACCAATCTCTTTGGTAGAGGGAGCGTGTGATGCTTGATCATATCAAGCTTGGAAAAACTTCCAACACATATCATCAGCTCACCTTTAGCTAGTCTCCGTTTATTCCGTAGCCTTTTTGTTTCGAGTTACTAACACTTAGCAACCGAACCGGTATCTAATACCCTGGTGCTACTAGGAGTACTAGCAAAGTACACATTAACACAATGTATATCCAATATACTTATATCGACCTTGCCAGCCTTCTTATCTACCAAGTATCTAGGGTAATTCTGCTCTAGTGGTTGTTCCCCTTATTACAGAAGCACTTAGTCTCAGGTTTGGGTTTTACCTTGAGTTTCTTCACTAGAGCAGCAGCTGATTTGCCGTTTCATGAAGTATCCCTTCTTGCCCTTGCCCTTCTTGAAACTAGTGTTTTCACCAACCATCAACAATTGATGCTCGTTCTTGATTTCTACTTTCGCGGTGTCAAACATCGCGAATACCTCAAGGATCATCATATCTATCCCTGATATGTTATAGTTCATCACGAAGCTCTAACAGCTTGGTGGCAATGACTTTGGAGAACCATCACTGTCTTATCTGGAAGATCAACTCCCACTTGATTCAAATGATTGTTGTACTCAAACAATCTGAGCACAAGCTCAACAATTGAGCGTTTCTCCTTAGTTTGCAGGTTAAGAAAATCGTCGGAGGTCTCTTACCTCTTGACGTGGGCACGAGCCTGAAATCCCAATTTCAGCCCTCAAAACATCTCATATGTTTCGCGATGTTTCAAAAACGTCTTTGGTGCCTCAACTCTAAACCGTTTAACTGAACTATCACGTAGTTATTAAAACATGTATGTCAGATGTTCGCAACAACCACAGACAACGTTCGAGGTTCAGCACACTGAGCGGTGCATTAAGGACGTAAGCCTTCTATGAAGCAATGAGGACAATCCTCAGTTTACGGACCTAGTCCGCATAATTGCTACTATAAACTTTCAACTAATTTTTTTCTCTAGGAACATATCTAAACAGTAGAACTATAGCGTGAGCTACGACATAATTTGCAAAAACCTTTTGACTATGTTCAGGATAATTTCATCTTATGAACTCCCACTCAGATAGACATCCCTCTAGTCATCTAAGTGATTACATGATCCGAGTCAAACTAGGCCGTGTCCGATCATCACGTGAGACGGACTAGTCATCATCGGTGAACATCTTCATGTTGATCGTATCTTCTATACGACTCATGTTCGACCTTTCGGTCTCCGTGTTCCGAGGCCATGTCTGTACATGCTAGGCTCGTCAAGTTAACCCTAAGTGTTTTGCATGTGTTCCGAGGCCATGTCTGTACATGCTAGGCTCGTCAACACCCGTTGTATTTGAACGTCTGAATAAAACACCCGATCATCACGTGATGTTTTGAAACAGCGAACTGTCGCAACGGTGCACAGTTAGGGGAGAACACTTCTTGAAATTGTTGTAAGGGATCATCTTATTTACTACCATCGTTCTAAGCAAATAAGATGTATAAACATGATAAACATCACATGCAATCAAATAGTGACATGATATGGCCATCATCACTTTGCTCCTTTTGATCTCCATCTTCGGGGCTCCATGATCATCATCGTCACCGGCATGACACCATGATCTCCATCATCATGATCTCCATCATCGTGTCTTCATGAAGTTGCCTCGCCAACTATTACTTCTACTACTATGGCTAACGGTTAGCAATAAAGTAAAGTAATTACATGACGTGTAAGTTGACACGCAGGTCACAAATAAATAAAGACAACTCCTATGGCTCCTGCCGGTTGTCATACTCATCGACATGCAAGTCGTGATTCCTATTACAAGAACATGATCAATCTCATACATCACATATATCATTCATCACATCCTTTGGCCATATCACATCACATAGCATACCCTGCAAAAACAAGTTAGACGTCCTCTAAATGTTGTTTGCATGTTTTACGTGGCTGCTATGGGTTTCTAGCAAGAACGTTTCTTACCTACGCATGAACCACAACGTGATATGCCAATTGCTATTTACCCTTTATAAGGACCCTTTTCATCGAATCCGATCCGACTAAAGTGGGAGAGACAGACACCCGCCAGCCACCTTATGCAACTAGTGCATGTTTGTCGGTGGAACCGGTCTCACGTAAGAGTACGTGTAAGGTTGGTCCGGGCCGCTTCATCCCACGATGCCGTCGAATCAAGATAAGACTAGTAACGGCAAGCATATTGAACAATATCGACGCCCACAACTACTTTGTGTTCTACTCGTGCAAAGAATCTACGCAATAGACCTAGCTCATGATGCCACTGTTAGGGAACGTAGTAGAAATTCAAAAAAATTCCTACGTAACACCAAGATCTATCTATGGAGAGACCAGCAACGAGTAGAAAGGGGAGTGCATCTACATACCCTTGTAGATCGCTAAGCGGAAGCGTTCAAGTGAACGGGGTTGATGGAGTCGTACTCGTCGTGATTCAGATCACCGATGATCCTAGTGCCGAACGGACGGCACCTCCGCGTTCAACACACGTACAGCTCGACGATGTCTCCCACGCCTTGATCCAGCAAGGAGAGAGGGAGAGGTTGAGGAAGACTCCATCCAGCAGCAGCACAACGGCGTGGTGGTGATGGAGGAGCGTGGCAATCCTGCAGGGCTTCGCCAAGCACCTACGGGAGAGGAGGAGGTGTCACGGGAGGGAGGGAGGCGCCAAGGGCTCAGGTATGGATGCCCTCCCTCCCCTCCACTATATATAGGGGCAGGGGAGAGGGGAGAGGCGCAGCCTTGCCCCTTACTCCAAGAAAGGGGTGCGGCCAAGAGGGGGGGGAGGAGTCCATCCTCCCCAAGGCACCTCGGAGGTGCCTTCCCCCTTGAGGACTCTTCCCTCTAGGGTTCCCTAGGCGCATGGGCCTCTTGGGGCTGGTGCCCTTGGCCCATGTAGGCCAAGGCACACCCCCTACAGCCCATGTGGCCCCCCGGGGCAGGTGGCCCCACCCGGCGGGCCCCCGGGACCCTTCCGGTGGTCCCGGTACAATACCGATGACCCCGAAACTTGTCCCGATGGCCGAAACAGGACTTCCTATATATAAATCTTTACCTCCGGACCATTCCGGAACTCCTCGTGACGTCCGGGATCTCATCCGGGACTCCGAACAACATTCGGTAACCACATACAAACTTCCTTTATAACCCTAGCGTCATCGAACCTTAAGTGTGTAGACCCTACTGGTTCGGGAGACATGTAGTCATGACCGAGATGTTCTCCGGTCAATAACCAACAGCGGGATCTGGATACCCATGTTGGCTCCCACATGTTCCACGATGATCTCATTAGATGAACCACGATGTCAAGGACTCAATCGATCCCGTATACAATTCCCTTTGTCTAGCGGTATGGTACTTGCCCGAGATTCGATCGTCGGTATACCGATACCTTGTTCAATCTCGTTACCGGCAAGTCTCTTTACTCGTTCCGTAACACATCATCCCGTGATCAACCCCTTGGTCACATTGTGCACATTATGATGATGTCCTACCGAGTGGGCCCAGAGATACCTCTCCGTTTACACGGAGTGACAAAATCCCAATCTCGATTCGTGCCAACCCAACAGACACTTTTAGAGATACCCGTAGTGTACCTTTATAGCCACCCAGTTACGTTGTGACGTTTGGCACACCCAAAGCACTCCTACGGTATCCGGGAGTTGCACAATCTCATGGTCTAAGGAAATGATACTTGACATTAGAAAAGCTTTAGCATACGAACTACATGATCTTGTGCTAGGCTTAGGATTGGGTCTTGTCCATCACATCATTCTCCTAATGATGTGATCCTGTTATCAACGACATCCAATGTCCATGGTCAGGAAACCGTAACCATCTATTGATCAACGAGCTAGTCAACTAGAGGCTTACTAGGGACATGGTGTTGTCTATGTATCCACACATGTATCTGAGTTTCCTATCAATACAATTCTAGCATGGATAATAAACGATTATCATGAACAAGGAAATATAATAATAATCAATTTATTATTGCCTCTAGGGCATATTTCCAACACGGGGCAGGTGGCCCCACCCGGTGGGCCCCCGGGACCCTTCCGGTGGTCCCGGTACAATACCGATGACCCCGAAACTTGTCCCGATGGCCGAAACAGGACTTCCTATATATAAATCTTTACCTCCGGACCATTCCGGAACTCCTCGTGACGTCCGGGATCTCATCCGGGACTCCGAACAACATTCGGTAACCACATACAAACTTCCTTTATAACCCTAGCGTCATCGAACCTTAAGTGTGTAGACCCTACGGGTTCGGGAGACATGTAGTCATGACCGAGATGTTCTCCGGTCAATAACCAACAGCGGGATCTGGATACCCATGTTGGCTCCCACATGTTCCACGATGATCTCATCGGATGAACCACGATGTCAAGGACTCAATCAATCCCGTATACAATTCCCTTTGTCTAGCGGTATGGTACTTGCCCAAGATTCGATCGTCGGTATACCGATACCTTGTTCAATCTCGTTACCGGCAAGTCTCTTTACTCGTTCCGTAACACATCATCCCGTGATCAACCCCTTGGTCACATTGTGCACATTATGATGATGTCCTACCGAGTGGGCCCAGAGATACCTCTCCGTTTACACGGAGTGACAAAATCCCAATCTCGATTCGTGCCAACCCAACAGACACTTTCAGAGATACCCGTAGTGTACCTTTATAGCCACCCAGTTACGTTGTGACGTTTGGCACACCAAAAGCACTCCTACGGTATCCGGGAGTTGCACAATCTCATGGTCTAAGGAAATGATACTTGACATTAGAAAAGCTTTAGCATACGAACTACATGATCTTGTGCTAGGCTTAGGATTGGGTCTTGTCCATCACATCATTCTCCTAATGATGTGATCCCGTTATCAACGACATCCAATGTCCATGGTCAGGAAACCGTAACCATCTATTGATTAACGAGCTAGTCAACTAGAGGCTTACTAGGGACATGGTGTTGTCTATGTATCCACACATGTATCTGAGTTTCCTATCAATACAATTCTAGCATGGATAATAAACGATTATCATGAACAAGGAAATATAATAATAATCAATTTATTATTGCCTCTAGGGCATATTTCCAACATATTCATCACCTTGCCACCGATAGCCTTCCATGAAACCACGCAAGAGCAAGTGGTCCCGCACCTGCCCGGATTCCGGGTCCGCAATAAGGCTCTTCAGCTTGCATCTTCGACACGGACATCTTATCTCCGTCTCGTTCTTTTGAAGCATCTCGGCCTTCGCGGACCTCAAAAACCTATTCATGATGCCTTCGGTCATCATGCGGACCATGGTCGCCTGCGGGGTAGAGCAAAACGGTATTTTAGAACCAAGAAAAAATTTGGCATGACTTTCCCTAAAAATAGGACCAAAAAGAATGCTTAATGCCAAAATTCTCGCCGAAACGGAAATGAATCAACATTCTGGCAAAATATTGGCAACTATCGAATTTCAAATACCAGTACACCTCCAAACACAAACACATATGCAACACCACAAACATATGCAACACCACGAACATACATAGATCTAGCTAGGCCATAAAAAGTGCATGTGCACATTGTTGTAGGGAGAACAACATAAATATAGCTTCCCCCCTTACTTACCTATCAAAACAAGGTAATTTAACCACTTAAATTGAATGAATCTATGGTGGAAATGAGGTGAAAAAGAGGAGGCACCCGAGACAAGGAGGAGGTGGAGAGAATGAAGTGGGGAGAAAGTGAGTGTGGGTAGGAGAGGCTGTCCAAAATATCTTGTTGCTGCCCACTTACTAATGGCGCACCAACTCTAAATGCGCCATTAGTAATCCAGGTTACTAATGGCGCACCTCCTGGTGGTGCGCCATTAGTAGTTTTGCAAAAAAACATACTAATGGCGCACTGTCCCACAGTGCGCCATTACTAGTTTAAACTAGTAATGGCGCACGGTGGAACAGTGCGCCATTAGTAGTTTTGCAAAAAAGGGAATAAAAAATATAATAAAAAAACAACATTAGTGGCGCACTTTCCGGCAGGTGCGCCATTACTAGTTACAACTAGTAATGGCGCACTGTGTCTGGATGCGCCATTAATATGTTTGGACAGGCGCACTAGTTAAAAATATTTTTTTATACTAATGGCGCAACCGGGGCCAGGTGCGCCATTAGTAGTTTCAACTCTAATGGCGTATCATAAGGTGGTGCGCCATTAGTATATACTAATGGCGCACCACTTGGCTGGTGCGCCATTAGTGTCAATCCCATCTATAGCCCTTTTTCTAGTAGTGGAACTTTCATTTCTCACGTCCTCATATTTCTTTATCAGTTCTTTTACTTGATGAAATTGATCTGATGAATTGATGTCATATTCTTCACTGATGAAGTATATGAGTTTGTAAGCTGCACTAATTCGTCTGCAGGATGATCAACCCAAAGCCACTGAGTGGGTCCTCGATAGTGGATGTACAAACCACATGACTGGTGACAAGAATCTATTGATGGATGCTCCATTATCTCCGTCGCATCTAAAGCATATCATCTTTGCTGACAAAGGCAAAAGTCAAGTATTGGGTCTAGGTATGGTTGCGATTACAAAGGATCGACACATGGACAAAGTCATGCTTGTTGAGTCCTTAGGCTTATTTCTATCTCAATGCTTTGTGATCTTGATATGGTTGTTATCTTTGGCAAGTACCGTTGTGTTGTGGTTATGGAAGCTGACAATTCCAAAGTCTTCGAAGGCTTTAGGAGAGGAGACCTGTATATTGTTGATTTCTCTACAGGGCCACAACCAGCCATGTGCTTACTTGCAAAAGCTTCAGAAGGCTGGCTCTGGCATCGACGACTTGGTCATGCAGGCATGAGGAATTTGCACACGCTTGCGAAGAAGAAGCATGTTATTGGCATCGAGAATGTCAAATTCCTCAAGGATCACCTATGTGGAGCCTGTCAAGCTGGGAAGATGACGAAGGCCAAGCATCCAGCAAAGACTATCATGACCACCACTCGCCCGTTTGAATTGCTTCACATGGATCTCTTTGGTCCTAATCATTATTCTGCTATTTCAAATGAAGCATCTCAATATGGCTTTGTTATTGTTGATGATTATTCTCACTACACATGGGTACACCTTGTTACTTACAAACATGAAGTGCAGGAAGTCTTCAAACAATTTTCCTCGAGGGATTCAACCAACTTTGGTGTGAAGATCAAGCACATCAGAAGTGACAATGGCACTGAGTTCAAGAATTCTGGTCTCGATGACTATCTTGATGAACTTGGTATTACTCATGAGTTATCTGCTCCTTACACTCCTCAGCAGAATGGCATCATGGAGCGCAAGAACAGGACTCTTGCTGAGATGGCTCGCACTATGCTTGATGAATACAAGACGCCTCGTCGTTTCTGGACTGAGGCAATTGATACTGCGTGCCACATCATCAACAGAGTATATCTTCACAAATTCTTCAAAGAGACTGCCTATGAACTCCTCACTGATAAGAAACCCAATGTAAGTTATTTCAAAGTCTTCGGTGCTAAATGTTGGATTAGAGATCCTCATCACAACTCAAAATTTGCACCGAAAGCACATGAAGGTTTTATGCTTGGTTACGGAAAGGACTCGCACACCTACAGAGTCTTCAACAACGTTCTTCACAAAGTTGTTGAAACTGCAAATGTGCGGTTCGATGAAACTAATGGCTCGCAAAGAGAGCACCTACCTACTGTGATAGATGAACCAGCACCTGAGGAAACTATCAAGTTCAAGGCTACTGAGGATGTCATTCCTACTGAAGAATCTACTGGAGAATTCATTCCAGAACATGAAGAACGTCGGGCTAATGCACCTGAAGAAAATGCTGAAGAAAATGGTGCTGAAGAAAACGCTGATCAAATTCTTCAACGACAACCAGCTCATCCTCGCATTGCAAAAGAAGTGCAACTTGAAAAGATCATCAATGACATCAAAGCGCCAAGTCCTCTCACACGCTCAAAAGCTTCACATTTGTCTAACTTTTGTGGGCACTATGCTTTTGTCTCTATTACAGAGCCCACTAAGGTAGATGAAGCATTTATGGAGCCTGAGTAGATTCAGGCCATGCATGAAGAATTACATCAGTTCGAGCTCAACAATGTCTGGGAACTGGTCAAACGTCTAGATCCTCGCAAGCACAATATCATCGGCACAAAGTGGATCTACCGCAACAAGCAAGATGAAAATGGCCTTGTGGTAAGGAATAAGGCACGGCTTGTAGCTCAAGGCTACACACAGGTTAAAGGAATTTATTTCGATGAAACTTTTGCACATGTTGCTAGACTTGAGGCTATTCGCATATTACTTGCTTATGCTAACCATCATGATATCACTTTATATCAAATGGATGTGAAAAGTGCATTCCTCAATGGTAAGCTTGAGGAAGAAGTATATGTTGCTCAACCCCCAGGTTTTGAAGATCCAAAGAATCCTGACAAAGTCTTCAGACTCAAGAAGGCCCTCTATGGCCTCAAGCAGGACCCATGAGCTTGGTATGATACCTTGAAGGAACTCTTCATGAAGAAAGGCTTCAAACCCGGTTCACTCGACCCTACTCTTTTCACTAAATCTTATGATGGTGAATTGTTTGTGTGCCAAATATATGTTGATGATATTATCTTTGGTTGTACTGACCAACGTTATAGTGATGAATTTGCCTATATGATGAGTGAAGAATATCAAATGTCTAGGATGGGAGAGTTGAAATTCTTCTTAGGTCTTCAAATTCGTCAACAACGCAATGGCATATTCATATCTCGGGAGAAATACCTCAAGGATGTACTGAGGAAATTCGGCATGCAAGATTGCAAAGGCGTCAAAATTCCTATGCCCACAAATGGCCATCTGTGCACTGATGAAAATGGTATTGACTTCGATCATAAGGTATAACGCTCCATGATAGGTTCCTTATTGTACTTATGTGCATTTAGGCCAGATATAATGCTTAGTGTTTGCATGTGTGCCCGATTTCAAGCTACACCGAAGGAATCACACCATAAGGTTGTGAAGCATATTCTTTGATATCTAGCTCACACACCAACACATGGATTATGGTACCCCAAGGGCTCGGCTTTTGATATCATTGGATATTTTGACTCTGACTATGCTGGTGATCATGTGGACCGCAAGTCAACATCTGGTACATGTCATTTCCTTGGACGATATTTGGTCTGTTGGTCCTCGAAGAAACAGAACTGCGTATCACTATCTACTGCTGAAGCTGAGTACATTGCCGCTGGTTCCTGCTGTGCCCAATTGCTATGGATGAAGCAAACTCTCAAGGACTACGGCGTCAACATGAAGAATGTGCCTCTCTTCTATGACAATGAGAGTGCCATCAAGATTGCTCACAACCCAGTTCAGCACTCGAAGACAAAGCACATTCAGATTCGTCATCATTTTCTTCGTGATCATGTGTTGAAGGGCAACATTTCTATTGAGCATGTGAAGACTGAAGAACAGCTAGCCGATATCTTCACAAAGCCCTTGGATGAGAAGAGATTTAGCAAGTTGCGGTGTGAGCTAAATATCCTAGAATCTTCGAATGTTCTTTGACAAGGACACTCATCCTAACACTTATGCAAAATTGATGACTTAGATGTGCAACACATGAAGAAACGTTTTTCTTCAATCAATGAAGAATAACGCTCTTAGTGTGAAGAAGTTAATGAAAAATTTGATTCTCAGAACCCTACGATAATTGTACGCGGTGTCTGAAATCATCATTCTTATACGGTGGGTCACGCCACCACCAAAAGTTGAAATTCCTCAAATTATTCATATTCTTCAACTTTGCATAGTCTTCACTGGTTCCGTCGTTATTCTTCATTGGCTATATATATATATATATATATATTTGTTTATGTCCTCTACAGCATTCACTTATTGCTATTTCTTCAAGTTGGTTCTCTGCTAAGTGAATGTGATCGGACCCTTCCCCTCTATGCTATACTCAACCCAATCTGTTCACAAATTCTTCATGTACGTTCTATTTGAAACTCGTTCAAAATCTTCATTGTGTCCTTGTCAGCTGAAGAAATTGCGAACGAAACTTTAAAACCTATCTTATCGAAATTTTCGGCTTTGCCGCTCAAACCGTTCCGCATCCCACGATACACTTATCCACTCACCCACGATCTAACACGATCTCCACCTCTCACTACGTGGGTGACACATGTCATGCGAATGAGAAGGGTCAGGGGCACGTTCATCCAATTTCTTCGGGCGAACAGTTTTTCACCGTGGCTATAAATACCCCTCCAACCCTTCCTCACTTCTTTTACTCCGCTCGACCTCTCTCTCCAGCTCGAGCTTCTCAAACCCTAGCGCTGCCGCTACTTCATCGCCGCCGGTGAGGAAGAGCTTCACTGCCTCGACCTCGTCGCCGACGTACTCGCGCCAACCGCGGAAATCTTCACTCCGCCGTCATCATAGTTGTCTTCCTCCGCCAAGTTAGGGCGTGGAAGATCTGCACAGATGAACTTCACATCTCCTCACTCTAGTTCGTCGTGTTCTTCATCCAGGGTAATTAAAAGTTACTTTTACTACCCTCGTTGATTGGAATGATTATCTTCAAAATCTTCAAAGGTGTTTTTCTTCATAGATTCACACACTAAACACCTCACAAGTCATCTGTTCTTGACTCGTTTCTCTAAGCCATGTTTTTTCTTCAAGATTCCTCAAATGTGTGGATTTTTAATCTACACATCTCTGGAACCTAAATCAAAGAACGCTTAGTGAAATTCTTCAAGACTCATCTGGTCAAATTCCTCAAACTTGTTCTTTTTTCAAAACCTTCTAAGAACGCATATGACCTCTCCAAATTCCTCGCAACTATACTCTGTTCACAGGTACACATGTCAGCTGCTGAATCACTAGGTTCTCATCAACTTAACTCATTTGCAGCGTCCCTCGAAGAAAAGTTGCATACTTCTTCAGAGAATTCAATTGTTCAAATTCCTCAACTGAAGAAAATAGCTGACGGTAAGAAGCCACAGAAGGGAGGAAAGAGGCCTGAGGTAAATACAGCATTTGAGATCCCTGATGACATATATGCTGGGTACTGCACACCTACTGAGGAAACCAAGAATGAGCGCAAAGTGCGCATTCAGAAGATAGAGAGGAGATGGGCAAGAGAATGGAGGGAGTACAGATATGTCACTCCTAAGTATATGAAGAAATTCGCACTCAATCCTCCATGCGCAAGAGCTCCATTGGCACCTGGCCAAATCGCTGATCCCACCAGCCTCAAGCGCGGTGAGGACTATCCTAATGAATGGGCCAAGCGCCAAGCCAAGCTGGCTAAGCAAGCCAGAGAAGCAGTGAGGGCTTTGAGGATTCTGGCCAAGCCAAGCAAAGGCTCACGGCAAATTCCTCATGCTGCTCCTGTTCCTCCAAAGTCCTCAGCTCCTCTGCCAAAGCCTTCAGTTGTTCCGACTAAATGCTCAGCACCTGTGCATCTCGCCTCGTGCCAAAGGACTATCGGCATCTCCATTGCCTCAGGTGTCTCAGCTAGTTCCTCAGCTGCACCAAGTTCCTCAGCTGGCCCCTCACTGCTAAAGACAAAGGCCACTGCTGGACGAGGTCCTCGCCCAAGTCCTCAAAAGAAGCAAGTCGCTTTCCAAGTGCCGCCTGATGAAGACGAAGCTGATGATGATGAACTTGCAGAAATCATCAGAGACAGGCAAGTCAGGGCCGCTAGAGCCAAAGGATCAGAGGTCCCACTGCTTTTGGATCCCAAGCTGATCCTCGACTACATTGATGATTGGCACAAGGACCCCAACACTCCCTTGCCTGACTTCAAGCTGACTCCTGGCCAGAGTCACATGCTGACCCACTTCATTCAAGAAGAAAAGTGGAAATTTGAGAAGGCCAGGCAGATCAAGAAAGTGCAGTACAAGAAAGAGCGCTATCTGAAGAAAAACACTGTCTCTATGACAACTTAAGAACTTGTCACTATTCAGACTGAGATTAAGAAACTCAGTGATGACTTTGACGCATATCGCGCTGATTGGCTTGGAGCCAAGGTTCGTTTTGTGAAACTTGCGGATAACTTCACTTCCAATGTTGCAGCCCAACGCAACAGGAAATTTCTCAGGCTGAAGCATCTGCTCAGCCTACTGAAGAAAATGCCAGCACCGTTGATGGCAGTCAGGCTGCTGAAGATAATGTGAGTTCCAGGGCTGATGACTGCATTCCAACCGCTGAAGAAATTGCCAGCACACCCACTACTGGTGTGCCTGAAGAAACTGAAGAACTCAGTGCAACTGCATCATTTGTGCCTGAAGAAAATCAACCAGATTCCTCAGCTGCTCCTGCACCAACTTCAACTCCAATCCTTCCATCTGCATCAGATGTGAAGAAGACCAAGGCTGCAGAGCGTGCTGCAGTGAAGAAAAGGAAAGCATCAGTTGCTTCAGATTCTTCATCTCCAAAGAAAATGAAGCCTATGACAAGTTCATTTGCAAATCCGATTGATGCTGTTCCCATCTCAACCAGGCCATCAAAGGACCGTGTTCCTTTTGATGAACAATATGTGATCCCCAGCGGATCTGATGAAGAAAAATTTTCTACTGCTTCGTCTGAACCGTTGGATGAAGAAATTGAAGTGGATGCGATCCCTTCAACACCTATCATCTCCTCGCCTATGCCTCAGTTCACAGCTGAAGAGGCTGGCGTTGAAGAAATGGAAGATGAAGATGTGGACATTGGCTGCTTCACACCCGTAATCGGTGATGAATTCTAGGAAAGTCAGCATCCAAACTCTCCAATGTTCACCCCTCTACAGCAAATTCCTTAGTCCCCCACACAAATTGTTCACATGGGCTCTGAAGAAACTCATCCCACTGCATCTGTCCATGAGGAAATTCCAGCCACTAGCGCTGAAGAAACTGCTGCTGCTGAACAACCAACGACGTAGACTGCCACTGAGGAGGAACCAGAAATTCCTCAGCCTGAAGAACCTGCGATTGAGATTCCTGAGGTCATGATGCAACTCACTGACACTCCTCTGCAGAAGCCAAAGGATCCATTCTCACGCAAGCAAAAGTTCAAGGCTGATGATTTCTTCGGTGAGCACGTATTCTTTGAAGATTACAACCCATATGACTCTGCTCGCATTAGGAAGAGGTGTTTCTGGACTGCTAGTCAAGCCAGTTTCTATTCCTCAGTGTTGTTCAACAAGGAGAAGATCTTCTACCATGAGCATATTCCTCACGTGGATATGGAATCTCTGCCGTGCTTCACACCAGTCCTCAGTGTTCTTCACGATGCTGGACTGCTAAACTTTTGCTCTAACATCTGCGATAGGAATGAAGAACTGATTCTTCAATTCTATGCAACGCTGCACATCACCGGAGATGCTGAAGATGTGAATTCATGGGTGCTGGATTGGATGTCTGAAAACACTCACTACACTACACCAGCCTCTGAATTGCTTTGTGCTCTACCACTCAGTCCTCCCCTTGAAGAAGCTCGCTGCATCTACAGTGAACCTGAGCTCACACATCATTACATGCAGGTGCTGATGAAACCTTTGAAGCCAGGTCAAGCACCAAGAACCAAATTCCTCGTGAAGGAATTGCTGTACGTGCCCAGAACTGTCTATCGTATTCTTACGAGGACAATCAGTCCCATCAAAGGCCACGACTCATCTGATGAGGAAATTGTTGGCATCATGAAGAATCTTGTATTCAACATCGTTCATGGCATTCCTGTCAATTATCACGATTTCTTCATGAGGGTTGTGGCCAATGTTGCACTGTCTCCGTTTGAGCTGAAGCCTTATGCACCTTGGATTATGAGATACCTCAAGACAAGGTCTTCACTCAACTACAAAGCTGATTTCCATAATCACCTCAACTACTTGCCCCCAATTGAAGTCCTCAAGCAGACATATTCCTTTGTTGATGGAAAGGGCAAGGCACCAGCTGTAATAGATGAAGTCATTCGTCCATTGGATGGTCAGTTTCGCAAAGCTGCATCTTATTCCACCAATGATGACTCTGCCACACATGACTCTGCCAATGCACCCAAGTCCACTCCACAAGCCACTGCTCCGCGCATGATGACTGACCGTGAACTTCTGCTTAGTCTTCACCAGAAGGTGGATCGAAATCACAAATGGGTTAAGCGTCAGTTTGGTTCAGTGAAGAAAAACCACTACTACCTCCATCAAGTCTTCGGTCGCACCTGGGCAATCCTGTCACATCTGTATGGTGAAGAAGATCTGAAGAACATGGGTCTCAAAGAAGATTTTGACTGGTCTGCACCTCCACCGAAGAAATTCAAGAAGGTCAAGGTTCCTTCTCTGGTGGCAAGCTCATATTCTTCATCGCACGACACTGATGAACATGAAGATTTGGACGACACTGCGGGAGGCCCTACATCAACAAACGACCCCAACAACGCTGGCGCTCCTTCATCAACATGATTATCTTCAGGGGCGTTAGTCCTCATTTTCGATCCTTTTGGTCATTCGATGACAAAGGGGGAGAAATATGAGTTAGTCTTCAAGCGGGTCTACTACATGGGCGTTTTTTTTGCTAAGTTACAACTCTCATTCTTCTGAAACTTTATTGGATCGAGTTGTAATCTTAAACCCGATGGTGCTTTGATACTTTTGATGCACTGTGCTCTAATACTTTTGATGCACTATGCTCTGATACTTTTGATGCACTATTCTGCATGCTTATTCCTCGTTAATATTATTGCACGCATGCTGAATTTCATCAGGCACCATATTTCATCATGCATTTCAAATTCTTCATATTATATGTTAAATGCGTGTATGAATTACAAGATATAGGGGGAGATCTCCATGATTCAACTCTTCAAGTGTGCATTGCTTCAAAAGCAAATTCCTCACTATGCACATCTTCAGGGGGAGTTCTTCTCTATCTTGCAATCAAATTCCTCAATATCAGTAGTTACACTTCATATGTTTATCCCCGTTGAAAACTTAACCTATATTGTCATCAATCACCAAAAAGGGGGAGATTGTAAGTGCATCTAGTGCCCCTTAGTGATTTTGGTGTATTGAAGACTTATAGGTTAAGGGACTAATGCGTTTGTGAGTGTACACAGGTCTATAAGTCTATGAGGAGTTTGATATTTACAGGAAAAGTCGACCCCTAAAAATAAATATCTTCGACTAAAGATTTTGATATTTCTGAAGACTTTGAAAGTGAAGAAATTGGTGTGTCCGTGAAGACTTGATATTCATGCGAGGAATATGAAGCTTGAAGACTTTCGTTTTCATAGTTTTTTTTCTCTTTCTTAAGTCATAGGAAACACCATACTGTTAAAGGGGGTTGAGGAAATACTAAGGAAAAATTTCCATGTGATGCTCAACTCAAAATCCTACACCTACCAATCCCTTCGAGTGAAGCCATTGGAAATCTCATACAGTTCAGTCAATTTCTTCAGTGACAGAGACGAAGTTCTTCTGGTCTCTGAGGAATTTGTCCTGGTTGAGGATTTAGGAGTTCCCCAGTGCGGATTGCCTACATAGTGAGGAACATGATAGCCCTGATGATTTTTCTACTCAAAATTCCGACCATTGCTGTGCTATGCGCCAGCTGTCCCAAAATATCTATCCACCTAACTGTCATATCATTGAAGGGCATTTATGTCTTATCATGTCGGGCTGCTCCCTAGGCTATAAATAGCTGCCCCCTACAACCACTAGCTAGTTGGCTGCTCCGAGAGAAACTGACACTTGTCATTTGAGAGCAAGCCATCCTCTGAGGACTTTGAGCGAAAATCATCAAGTGAGGAAAAACCAAAAACCCAAAACCCAAACACCTACAAACCCCAAGTGATTGAGCATCACTGAAGAGATTGATCCTGCATGGATCCGACGCTTGTTACATTTGAAGATTGTGCTTCTTCCAGACGGTTAGGCGTCATGGTCTAGAGCATCCAAGAGAAATTGTGGATCGCCGAGTGACCAAGTTTGTGAAGGTTTGGAAGTCGCCTGAAGACTTACCACGAGTGATTGGACGAGGTCTGTGTGACCTTAGTTCAAGGAGAATACGGTGAGGACTGGGTGTCCTGAGCTACGTGTTCAGGACTGGGTGTCCGGGACTGTGTGTCCTCGAGTTTAAATACTCAGCCGCTCCAACTAGACGTACAACTGAGACAGCAGTTGGAACTGGTCTACCAAATCATTGTCTTCACCAAGCTGACTGGTTCTATTCCCTCAACTCTTTCATTTCCTCATAACTATGTTGTGTGTTTATTCATATCTGTGTTTGAAGACTTTGACTGAAGACTTTCTCAATTTTCTCAGTTCAATTTCTTTAGTCTGTTTGTCTTCATCCTGTGTTATCCTATGATTACGCTTCCTGTACTCTGTGTCTGTCTTCATTTCATCATGATGACTATGCTTGTATTCTGTTATGTTTACTTTTGAGTACTTATTCCGCTGCTAGTAGTTCTTCGCTATGGAATTTCCTCACCGACAAATTCCTCATCGAAGAATTTCATAAAAATCACCTATTCACCCCCCTCTAGTCGATATAACGCACTTTCACTACTAAATACTTTGCTGCAGATACTAAGTTTCCAGGTGTGGTTGAATTGACAACTCAGCTGCTAATACTTGAGAGTATTCCTTGGCTCCCCTTGTGTCGAATCAATAAATTTGGGTTGAATACTTTACCCTCGAAAACTGTTGCGATCCCCTATACTTGTGGGTTATCATTGGCTCCCTTCCCGCTCAGTATTTGGGGAGAGGACCAAGGCCTATATAAGTAGAACTAGCCACCGCAGAGAGGATCGACCTGATCACAAGTAGAGGAAGGACGATCGACCTCATCACAAGTCGAGAGCGGATCCAAGATCATCTCACCCACACAAGTTCATTAAGCGCAAGAACACCTCAACCTTAAGAGGCTATTCTTCCCCTTGTAGTGATCATCATCAGCCCAAGAGGCAATCCACCACCACCACACTGGAGTAGGGTATTACACCACAACGGTGGCCCGAACCAGTATAAATCTTGTGTCTTTCTGTGTTGTGAGTTCATTGGGTTCGTTCGCAAGATCTTGGAGAGCTAGGGCGTGGATCGATAGGGAGAAAACCTTCGCGTGCACCCCAGTGTTCGAACCTCAAGGTTTTGCCGGAACACGTGATATGGCAACAGGGGATTGCACTACGGCCATTACATCCGAAGCACAAAGCGGCCTCATCAAGCCGCACAATTCATCGGCCATTAAGCCGCCGGTTCCCATTAAATGGAACCAATCTGTCTTGGAGCAGGATTAGTAGTCTAGCCTCCGTCGTTCACCCCACAATCGTGCAAAGTTTATACCACGCATGCATACTTATGCACTTAAGATACCCTAGCCATTGGCGGAGGCATAAACAAAAAATCATTGTGGTTTCCATGCGTAGGTAAGAATGGTTCTTGTTAGAAGCCCGTAGCAGCCACGTAAAACTTGCAACAACAAAGTAGAGGACGTCTAACTTGTTTTTGCAGGGCATGTTGTGATGTGATATGGTCAAGACGTGATGAGGTATAAATTGTTGTATGAGAGAATCATGTTTTGTTAAAGTTATCGGCAACTGGTAGGAGCCTTATGGTTGTCTCTTTATTGCATAAGATGCAAGCGCCATATAATTGCTTTACTGTACCGCTATGCGATAGCAATAGTTGCAAAAAGCAATAGTTGGCAAGACGACCATGTGATGACACGTTGATAGAGATCAAGATGATGGAGATCATGGTGTCATGACGATGACGATGGAGATCATCATGGTACTTTGGAGATGGAGATGATGACACTACTTTGGAGATGGAGATCAAAGGCACAATATGATGATGGCCATATCATGTCACATATTTTGATTGCATGTGATGTTTATCTTTTATGCATCTTATTTTTCTTAGTACGATGGTAGCATTATAAGATGACCCCTCACTAAATTTTAAGGTATAAGTGTTCTCCCTGAGTATGCACCGTTGCTACAGTTCATCATGCCGAGACACCACGTGATGATCGGGCGTGATAAGCTCTACGTTCATATACAATGGGTGCAAGCTAGTTTTGCACACGCGGAATACTCGGGTTAAACTTGACGAGTCTAGCATATGCAGATATGGCCTCGGAACACTAAGACCAAAAGGTCGAACGTGAATCATATAGTAGATATGATCAACATAGTGATGGTCACCATTGAAAACTACTCCATCTCACATGATGATCGGACGCGGTTTAGTTGATATGGATCACGTGATCATTTAGATGACTAGAGGGGTGTCTATCTAAGTGGGAGTTCTTAAGTAATATGATTAATTGAACTTAATTTATCATGAACGTAGTCCCGATAGTTTTTGCATATCTATGTTGTAGATCAATACCTCGCGTTGTAGCTCCCTTATGTTTTTGATATGTTCCTAGAGAAAACTAAGTTGAAAGATGATAGTAGCAATGATGCGGACTGGGTCCGTGATATGAGGATTATCCTCGTTGCTGCACTGAAGAATTATGTCCTTGATGGACCGCTAGGTGACATACCTATTACAGGAGCAGATGCAGATGTTATGAATGTTTGACAAGCTCGGTATGATGACTACTTGATAGTTTAGTGCACCATGCTTTATTGCTTAGAACCGGGACTTCAAAAACGTTTTGAATGCCATGGAGCATATGAGATGTTCCAAGAGTTGAAATTAGTATTTCAGACTCATGCCCGTGTCGAGAGGTATGAGACCTCTGACAAGTACTTTGCCTACAAGACAAGATAGTGATTGATAGAGTTCTCTAGTCACTATCACTAAGTTACTAGAACTTCGTAATGAACTATAATATGCAAGGGATGATGAAAATGATTCTCGAGCTCTTCGCGATGCTAAAATCAGCGAAGGTAGAAATCAAGAAAGAGCATCAAGTGTTGATGGTTAACAAGACCACTAGTTTCAAGAAAAAGGGCAAAGGAAAGAAAGGGAACTTCAAGAAAGAATGTCAAGCAAGTTTCCACTCCTATGAAGAAACCCAAAGCTAGACCTAAGCCTGAAACTGAGTGTTTCTACTGTAAAGGGAATGGTCACTGGAAGCGGAACTACCCCAAATACTTGGCGGATAAGAAGGATGGCAAAGTGAACAAAGGTATATTTCATATATACATGTTATTGATGTGTAATTTACTAGTGTTCATAGTAGCCCCTGGGAATTTGATACTAGTTCAGTTGCAATGATTTGTAACTTGAAAAGAGGAGTTGCAAAATGAACAGATACTAGTTGCGGGCGAGGTGACGATGTGTGTTGGAAGTGATTCCAAGGATGATAAGATCACCATCGTACACCCCTTTTACCTTAGGGATTAGTATTAGACATGAATAATTGTTATTTGGTGCTAGCTTTAAGCATGAACATTATATCTGGATCTTGTTTGAGGCGAGACGGTTATTCATTTAAATCAGAGAATAATGGTTGTTCTATTTCTATGAGTAATATCTTTTATGGTCATGCACCCTTGATGAGTGGTCTATTTTTATTGAATCTCAATAGTAGTGATACACATATTCATAGTATTGAAACCAAAAGATATACGTTTAATAATGATAGTGCAACTTATTTGTGGCACTGCCGTTTAGGTCATATTGGTGTAAAGCGCAGGAAGAAACTCAATGCTAATGGGCTTTTGGAATCACTTGATTATGAATCACTTGATGCTTGCTAACCATGCCTCATGGGCAAGATGACTAAGACTCAGTTCTCTGAAACAATGGAGCGAGCAACAGACTTATTGGAAATAATACACACTGATGTATGCGGTTTGATGAGTGTTGATGCTCGCGGCGGGTATCGTTATTTTCTGACCATCACAGATGATCTGAGCAGATATGGGTATATCTACTTGATGAAACATAAGTCTGAAACATTTGAAAAATGCAAAGAATTTCAGAGTTAAGTGGAAAATCATCGTAACAAGAAAATTAAGTTTCTACGATTGGATCGTGGAGGTTAATATTTGAGTTATGAGTTTGGTCTTCATTTGAAACAATGCGGAATAGTTTCACAACTCACGCCACCTGGAACACCACAACGTAATGGTGTGTCCAAACGTCGTAACCGCACTTTATTAGATATGGTGCGATCTATGATGTCTCTTACTGATTTACAGTTATCATTTCGGGGTTATGCTTTAGAAACGGCTGCATTCACGTTAAATAGGGCACCATCGAAATCCGTTGAGACAACACCATATGAACTGTGGTTTCCCAAGAAACCCAAGTTGTCATTTCTTAAAGTTTCGGGCTGCGATGCTTATGTGAAAAAGCTTCAACCTGATAAGCTTGGACCCAAATCGGAGAAATATGTCTTCATAGGATACCCAAAGGATACTGTTGGGTACACCTTCTATCACAGATCCGAAGGCAAGCTATTCCTTGCTAAGAATGGATCCTTTCTAGAGAAGGAGTTTCTCTCGAAAGAAGTGAGTGGGAGGAAAGTAGAACTTGATGAGGTAATTGTACCTTCTCCCTTATCGGAAAGTAGTTCATCACAGAAATCAGTTCCAGTGATTCCTACACCAATTAGTGAGGAAGCTAATGATGATGATCATGAAACTTCAGATCAAGTTACTATCGAACCTCGTAGGTCAACCATAGTGAGATCCGCACCAGAGTCGTACGGTAATCCTGTTCTAGAAGCCATGTTATTAGACCATGATGAACCTACGAACTATGAGGAAGTGGCAATGAGCCCAGATTCTGCGAAATGGCTTGAGGCCATGAAATCTGAGATAGAATCCATGTATGAGAACAAAGTGTGGACTTTAGTGGACTTGCCCGATGATTGGCAAGCCATTAAGAATAAATGGATCTTCAAGAGAAAGACGGACGCTGATAGTAGTGTTACTAACTACAAAGCTCGACTTGTCGAAAAGGGTTTTTTTGTCAAGTTCAAGGTGTTGACTCCGATGAGATTTTCTCACTTGTATCGATGCTTAAAGTCTATCCGAATCATGTTAGCAATTGCCACATTTTATGAAATCTGACAAAGGGATGTCAAAACTGCAATCCTTAATGGATTTATTAAAGAAGAGTTGTATATGATACAACCAAAAGGTTTTGTCAATCCTAAAGGTGCTAACAAAATGTGCAAGCTCCAGCGATCCATCTATGGACTGGTGCAAGCATCTCGGAGTTGGAATATACGCTCTGATGAGTTGATCAAAGCATATAGTTTTATACAGACTTGCGGTGAAACCTGTATTTACAAGAAAGTGAGTGGCAGCACTACAACCTTTCTGATAAGTATATGTGAATGGCATATTGTTGATCAGAAATGATGTAGAATTTTTTGGAAAGCATAAATGAGTGTTTGAAAGGAGTTTTTCAAAGAAAGACCTCGGTGAAGCTGCTTACATATTGGGCATCAAGATCTATAGAGATAGATCAATACGCTTGATAAGATTTTTCAACGAGTACATACCTTGACAAGATTTTGAAGTAGTTCAAAATGGAACAATCAAAGAAGGTGTTCTTGCCTGTAGTGCAAGGTGTAAAGTTGAGTAAGACTCAAAACAGGACCATGGAAGAAAATAGAAAGAGAATGAAAGTCATTCCCTATGCCTCAGCCATAGGTTCTATAAAGTATGCTATGATGTGTACCAAACCTATTGTGTACCTTGCCATGAGTTTGGCAAGGGGGTACGATATTGGTCTAGGAGTGGATCACTAGGCAGCCATGATGACCCACGAGTATAGGGGATCTATCGTAGTCCTTTCGATAAGTAAGAGTGTCAAACCCAACGAGGAGCAGAAGGAAATGATGAGCGGTTTTCAACAAGGTATTCTCTGCAAGTACTGAAATAAGTGGTAACAGATAGTTTTGTGATAAGATAATTTGTAACGAGCAACAAGTAACAAAAGTAAATAAAGTGCAGCAAGGTGGCCCAATCCTTTTTGTAGCAAAGGACAAGCCTGGACAAACTCTTATATAAGGAAAAGCGCTCCCGAGGACACATGGGAATATCGTCAAGCTAGTTTTCATCACGTTCATATGATTCACGTTCGGTACTTTGATAATTTGACATGTGGGTGGACCGGTGCTTGGGTGCTGTTCTTACTTGAACAAGCATCCCACTTATGATTAACCTCTAGTGCAAGCATACGCAACTACAAAAAAAGTATTAAGGTAAACCTAACCATAGCATGAAACATATGGATCCAAATCAGCCCCTTACGAAGCAATGCATAAACTAGGGTTTAAGCTTCTGTCACTCTAGCAACCCATCATCTACTTATTACTTCCCAATGCCTTCCTCTAGGCCCAAATAATGGTGAAGTGTTATGTAGTCGACGTTCACATAACACCACTAGAGGCTAGACAACATGCATCTCATCAAAATATCGAACGAATACCAAATTCACATGACTACTAATAGCAAGACTTCTCTCTTGTCCTCAGGAACAAATGTAACTACTCACAAAGCATATTCATGTTCATAATCAGAGGGGTAATAATATGCATAAAGGATCTGAACATATGATCTTCCACCAATTAAACCAACTAGCATCAACTACAAGGAGTAATTAACACTACTAGCAACCTACTAGCACCAATCCCAGACTTGGAGACAAGAATTGGATACAAGAGATGAACTAGGGTTTTGAGATGAGATGGTGCTGATGAAGATGTTGATGGAGATTGCCCTCTCCCGATGAGAGGAGTGTTGGTGATGACGATGGCGATGATTTCCTCCTCCGGGAGGGAACTTTCCCCGTTAGAACAGCTCTGTCGGAACCCTAGATTGGATCCGCCAAGGTTCCGCCTCGTGGCGGCGGAGTTTCGTCCCGAAAGGTTGCTTCCTATTTTTTTCTCGACGAAAGACTTCATATAGGAGAAGATGGTCATCGGACAGCCACCAGGGAGCCCACGAGGTAGGGGGCGCGCCCTCACTACTAGGGAAAACCTTATACACAGAATCTTAGCAGCAGCGCGGTCTAAAAACAGGCGCTACTGCTAATTAGCAGTAGAGAGCTTCAGTAAAGAGCGCTACTAATGACTAAGTAGCAGTAGCGCTCTAGGTGAAAAGAGCGCTACTACTATAATTTCCATGGTGTTGCCCCCAGGCTAGATATAGTAGTAGCGCCCTTCCCGTGGACGCGCTACTACTAAAGAACTTAGTAGCAGCGATTTTCTTCAAAACTCGCTGCTGCTAAGTATCACCGCAACTAATTAAGTTTAGTCCCATACTGCTAAGCGAAAAAGGTGTTTACCACCTTAAATATGTTACTTCTCAACCTATCTCGAGCACTTGGTCTTCATTGAACTATATGTGTATGATTTGTGGTTGCAATATGAATCCTCGCATGTACCTATACAGGTATAGTGAGGATTCATGTTGACTATTTAGATTATACACAGAAAGTTCAATGATGACCAATGTATATTTTTGATGTTTTTACATTGCTTAGACTTATAGTGTTTTTTCAGGACAAAGCGTTACTGATATTGGGATAAAAAAAATAAATAACTGCTTCCATTAGCAGTAGCAGTTTTCTCTAAAACGCGCTATAGATAAGTTAGCTATAGCGTGTTTTCCATATGAGCGCTACTACTAGTTTGAGTTAACCACCCCCCGGATCAAAATTTTGCTAAGTCCTCCTTTCCCCTCCCCCCACCCCGGCCGGTTCCCCTACTCCTGTTGCCGCCGCCCGAGCCCGAGCGTGCCTGCCCTCACCGCCGTCGCTGCCGCCCGCCCGCCCTCAACCTCATCGCTGCCGCTCTCGACCACACTGTCGTCGCCCTCGACCTCACCGCCGCCGCCCTCGACCAAGCCCGCTGCCCTCGACC